>NC_037357.1:5931273-6238811 GCF_002263795.3 Bos taurus
TGAGAATGGTTCATTTGAGACTTAACTGTAGGATAAAAGGGGGCATACCTTTTTCATTGTGCATCTCCTTTTAGCCCTTCCCCACTGTGATAGCCACATTTTATGAACTATTTAGGTCACAGTGGGTAGAAGAGTAAGAAATAAGAAATAAAAGTCTTAACCTGAAAGGCCTTATTGTGGTTTGACTTTGATGTATCTGTTTGGCAGGTATTAAGCCTTACTCTTGAGTTGTCTTTAGTTATTTGGTGATCTCTTACCTCCACATTCTTTAACAAAGTTAGTCTCTCTTCTGGATGGCTGTTAAAGAACACTCTCCCATTCCTACCCACTCCTAATTTTGATGATATATCTCATCTCTTTCTGCTGAGGTCCCATTGTTCTAGGGTTAAGGCAATCTTGAGATGGAGGATTGAAGAAAGCTCACTTCTGGTCTATGGTAGAGTAAATAATCGTCTTTCAAAGATATCAATGTCTGAATCTCTGGAAATTGTGAATATGTTATCTCACATGATAATAGGGACATTGTGGGTGTGATTAAGGATTTTGAGATGAGATTTTCCTGGATTATTTCTACTAATATTATAGTAAGGCCTGATATAATCACAAGGGTGTTTATAAGAGGGAAGCAAAGAGGGGAGAGAAGGCAATGTAAGAGTGGAAGTAGAAATTTGAGTGATGTGGCTACAAGCCAAGGGATGCCAGCAGTCTCTACAAGCAGAAAAGGATAAAGAATTTATCTTCCCTTGCAGCCCTCAGAAGGAACCAGTCCGTCTAACACTGGTAAGACTCATTTTGGACTTGTAACCACCAGAACTGTAAGAAACTTGTGTTTTAGGGCTTCCCTGGTGGCTCAGCTGGTAAAGAATCTGCCTGCAGTGTGGGAGACCTGCATTTGATTTCTGGGTTGGAAAGATCCCCTGGAGAAGGGAACAGCTACCCACTCCAGTACTCTGGCCTGGAGAATTCCATGGACTGTATAGTCCATGGGGTCATAAAGAGTCAGACATGACTGACTTTCACTTGCACTTTTTTAAGCCACTTACTTTGTGGTAATTTGTTATAGGAGCAATAGGAAAAAATACCTGGTGAAAAAGGGATACCACTGTGGCATTTATGTAGACAAATTCTGGGAGTGTAGACCACTGTCACTGTACTATCCTCTCTTTGCTCTCAGAACAGCTAGGCAGCCACAACCTCCTGCCCTTTAGATTTCCAAATAGACACAAGTATCCTGTGGCCCCTAAATGGAAGGAGACAAAAAATAAGCCCTCTGAATGTTGAGGGCCTTCTCAGTTGAATTAAGGTAATGGGAAAACACCAACTTCTTTTTGCTTTGGGGAGAAGAGAGAATATTACTAAAAATCAACAATTTCTTTTTTGTTTAAGTATAGTTGCTGTGCAATATTATATCAGTTACAGGTGTATTATATAGTGATTCACTGACTCAACGGATATGAGTTTGAGCAGGCTTTGGGAGTTGGTGATGGACAAGGAAGCCTGACATGCTGCAGTCCATGGGGTCCCAAAGAGTCAGTACAACTGAGCAACTGAGCTGAACTGAAAGGTTATACTTTGTTTGTAGTTATTGTAAAATATTGACTATATTCTCCATGTTGTGCAGTATATCCTTTTATTTTGTTTTATGTAGAGTAGTTTGTACCTCTTAGTCTCCTATCCCTATATTGCCCCTCTCATTTGTCCCCACTGGTAATCTTTAGTTCATTCTCTGTGAGTCTGCTGCTTTTATTGTTATATTCACTAGTTGGTTGTATATTTTAGATTCTACATATAAATGCTATCAGGCTTCCCAGGCATCAGTAGTGGTAAAGAACCAGCCTTCCGATGCAGGAGATGTAAGAGACACTGGTTCAATCCCTGGGTCAGGAAGATCCCCTGGAGATGGAAATGGCAGGCCACTTCACTATTCTTGCCTGGAGAATCCCATGGACAGAGGAGCCTAGTGGGCTCCACTCCATGGGGGTAACAGAGAGTCAGACACAACTGAAGTGTATTAGCACATGTGCACATACGCACACACACACAGACACACACAGCTGACGTCATACAGTATTTGTCTTTCTCTAACATTGTACGTCCAAGTCCAGCCACATTGCTTCAAATGGGAAAACTTCATTCTTTTCTGTGGCTGAATAGTATTCCATTGTTTGTGTGTGCACACGCACACACCACCTCTTATTTATCCATTATTTATCCATTCATTGTTGGTGAACACTTAGGTTGCTTCCATATCTTGGCTATTGTAAATAACGCTGCTACAAATATAGGGGTGCATGTATCATTTCAAATTCACGATTTTGTGGGGTTTTGTTGGGTATATATGCAGAAGTGAAATTGCTGGATCATATCTTAATTCCATTTTTAGTTTTTTTGAGAAAACTTCATACTATTCTCCACCCTGGCTGCACCTATTTACCTTGCTACCAACAGTGTTCAAGGGTTCTCTTTGTTTCACATCTCTGCCAACATTTGTTCTTTGTGATCTTTTCAATGATAGCTATTCTGACAGGTGTGAGGTGATATCTCATTGTGGCTTTGATTTGCATTTCCCTGATAATTAGTGATGGTGAGCATATCTTCATGTATCTGTAGGCCACCTGTCTTTTGTCCTTGGAAAAATGTCTATATTCAGTTCTTCTGCCCATTTTTTAATCAAAATTTTTTGTTGTTGTTGTTTTGAGTTGTATGAGCTTCACCTACTTCTGAAAGGAGTTGTTTCCATTTTCCAATCCCTCCTCAACCTCAGCTCACTTCTGCCAGAGGTGGATATTTGCACTAAGGGTCATGAAACCTCCTTTAAGGGTTGCTGGACTTCACCTTCAAAATTCTTGCATTGGTAGTTCAAGAGCCTGACTTCGGAGTGGAAGTATACTTGTGAGTAATTTTTTTTTATTCTTAATCTTTTGAGGTGTCAGATTAAATAGATTGAAAGGGCCCCATTTTAATATCTTCTTATATTCATGAAAGCCCTTTCACAATGCTCAAGTGTCATCTTGGGGATGTGCTGGGAGATGGAAAGCACATTTAGAAACCGAATTTATGTAAAGACTGTAACTTAAAGAGTTTAAATTATTAGATTAGGCTTAAAATGAACAAATTGAGCTAGAGAAACTTCTCTCTTCTGTCTTTTTTATCTTCTCTCAAGTGGGTGAGGGTTTATCAGATCAGTTATAGAATCAATGAATAAGCTACACTTTCTTCGTGCATCTGAGTGCTGTATGAGTGGATTTTTTTCCTGCTATATGGTTGATTTTTGAGTACCTAATGATTGACAAAGTCAGCAATGCTTCTTCCATGTCAGGACTGTCTTAGGGACTACCATAGTGATTGCTACAGAAACCGATTACATAAATTTAATTAAAGGCTTTTATTGATGCTTAAGAATAGAGAACTTCCCAAGTGTATTACCTGACCTCTGGTGGAGGAAGGAAAACCCATCTATATGTCTTTCATATTTCTAGTTTAGAGATTGATGTAGTGGGATAAGACATTTCACTTAGAATAGGTATAAGATGCAGAATAGATGTAAGAATAGATGTAAAAAGGAAAATTATAAGTTGCATCCCTGAATCTTAGCCCTGCTTGGTGGAACCTAGGTTCTAGTCTTCATACCCTGCTGTAAGGAGAGCTGTCTGTTAGTACATGCAATGCCTGATGACTGCATGTAATATCTCAAGGAGAAAAAAATCATAGAAATAAACACCCAGAAACATCTGTTGGGTCTGAAAAAGTACAGTGCTAATTTACATCCAGAACCATCATCAGCTGAGAAATTAATTAACTGGATGGCATGTTTAATGCATAGCATACAGTATCTTAGTTGCAAGTGTCTCATCTTCAATCAGAATATAAAGTTGTCTATTACACCTATTGCTCAGATGGTTGATAAGCAAATAAAGCTTATGCTTAGATCACAAGTGATTTCAGGAAGCTAACAATATGATTTTAGCTCTATTAAGTGAGTGTGCTTATGTGTTTTGTTAGAAGTGCATGTGATAATCATCTGAAAAGCACGGAGTAGGGGTTAGGAAGGATAGCTTCTCATCCCACCTTTGTCGTGTGTTAGCTCTATTGATCTTAGACAATTTACAACTTATCTGGGTTTATTATTTTTCATCATTTTATTGTAGGTACTGTTCCCTGCCTTGTCTGTTTCATAAGGTAGCTGTGAAGCTCAAATGAGGAGATACACATGAAAGAGCTTCATATAATATAAAGTGCTATACAGATGAAGATTATTATGTTAGCTTTAGAAGGACTCATGTATGCGGTGTCTTTATTGAATTCCCTTTCTCTCTCACTTTCCCTCTAAGGAATTCCCATCACTGTCTCAAGAACAGTCTATTTTCAGTGGGCCATCTTGAGTGTGGTCTGCTATTTTAGTTTCTCAAGACATTTCCCTTTGTATTTAATGAATTTCCATTACAGGGAAGGATGGCGAGAGTCTGTTCATGCCACCTGAAATTGCCTGAAAATTTATCTGTTAATTTTTTTATGTTAGAATTACTGTGTTTGCTGGCATATATTTCCCTTTCTGCATGTTCTTTTTCTCTGTTCATAGTTCCAGTGATTAAATACAAGATTGCTTTTCTCTGTATTATTTTGTTCTTGGTGGAATGTTAATTGCTAGCAGCAATTAAATTCTAAGCTTTGAAGAATGGGTCAGAGCAATTTAAGGGATATAAACTATGTTGATTATAGTAAACCAAGTTGTATTTGGATAGGATAGATTATGCTGCAGGAGCAAAGAACCAATGAAATCTCAGTGGCTTCAAACATAAAAGGTTAATTTCCTATCTGTTCAAGCTGTGCATCCATCTCAGGTCTTTGGGGGCTGGAGTCTGCTCTGCATTTCCATTGCTGTCACTCTGACTCAGGCTGATGGAGAAACAACTATAGGGAACATTGCTAATAGGTAGCAGAGGGGAAAAAGAGGCCTTTGAAGATCCTTACAAGAAGAATTCTCTGCTTCATAATCAGCATATATCACTTTCAGTAACAACCCATTGACCAGAGCTAGTCATGTAGAACCACTGAAAAGCACATGGAGGCCGGGAAGTGCAATCCTACTACATGCCCCAAAGATGGAAAATCTAAACATTTTGACAAGTTTAACGAAAGTGCTCACCCTTTTTTGAGGCCTCTGATCTGCAAGAGAGGAGATTGGAATCATTTGTCAGTTTTGCTGTGGACAGTCTTTCTGGTATCTGAGTCGTTACTTTCCCTTTGAGATTTGATTTATAGAGTTAAATCACCTGATAAAGTCAACACACGCATTCTTTCTGAAGTCTTTCTCTGGTTTCAGTGATGCCGCTTGTTATTTTCATGGCAGGATTTGGTAATCTCTAGCCCTATTGGTAAGAAAACAGAAGGATTCTAGTTTGTTCATGTGACTCTTTTGTTAATACTTCAAGTTTCCTATCATTCATTCATATTGATCCATGCACTCTAATGACAGCCTTGCCAGACACCTCCTGTATGCCAGGCTCTTTTGTAGGTGCTGCAGATAAAAGGTAGAATTAAGCATGGTCTCTTTTTTAAGGAAATTTCTATTTTCTAATTCATGCCCCTCTTGATAAATGTAAAAGTGTCACACCATTAATATTTTAAATATCAAAATGGTGTGACAAAAAACACACTAAGAAATGACCATTTTATAATTTCTTTTTAAAAATTATCCACATAACTCTTTCCTCAAAAGGTTGTATGTTGCATGGTGAGCTTCCTCACTGCTCCCTGTATCTGTAGCACTCTTTCATCTCCACCTCCACCCCAGGCTGAGAATCTGTAGTTTAATTGTATCATTTGCCCCTATATCCATTGTTAGAATGGGCATTGGGGACCTTTCAGGCCATGTGTATGAGCCCACAGTGATCTTGCAGGATGAAAAGACTTTGGTGGTCAGATTCAGATGAGAAGAGATTTTTAACTGAATTAAAACACACTACATTATGATTCTTGTTCCCATTCTTTTTCTGTTTTTAATTTCTTTTGTATCCTTTCACAATACTGTGAACATAGAAGATGCTTCTTCTAAACTTGCTTGTTCTGTGGATAAAGGAATTGACCTACCCTAAAACTCTTATTTGGAGGCTCAAGTATTGACAGGCAGGTAGCTGTAAAATGTATTAACTGCAGCAGAAGCAAAGTCTCAAATATTAAAGCCTTTCTAACCTTTCACAAGGGGTTCTAAAAGACTATAATAGTCTGAATATAGAAAGAGACTTTGGGGAAAAGAAACTCCAGTTCATTAATTGGCTGATTTAGAGACAGAGACATATAATCTGGGACTGCAGAGCCTCCCACTGCTCCCTGGAAACAGCCAGTCCCTGGCCATGTTGTGAGAACTTTGTATTGTTCTGAGTTAGCCTTAGTGCTCTAGGTCCTCATTACCTGGCTTGAAAATCCCATCACTGATCTAATTTTGCAGGTAAAGACTAGGACATTGGCTCTTCAAGACCAGCATTAAAAATGAGAGAGATTTCCTGAGTGTGCATCCCTTACCATAGTGTTGGTTTTTGGAAGTCGCAATATGTGACAAGAAGGGACAGTGGGAATGAGGGCTTCATGAGAATACTTAGGAAAGTGTGTGTCACACTGCCTCTGCTGATGCCCGTCACCAGTCGGCCCTGGATCCATCTTTTCCTTCATTCTGTTTTTGCCATCACCTTTCCTTGCTCCCAGACAACCTGACTTTACCGCTAGTGTGGCTTCCTTCCAAACTGGAGCCCTGCTAGTTTGCCTAAGGAATGGCTTTCCTCACTTACTTTACAGTTTCACTGATTTTTATCAAAAGATCGAAACCTATCATCAGCACTTCTTGTCTTCACCTCCAGGTTTTACTTTGTATAATTGCCCAAGTGGATTCCAGGGGGTAATTGCCATGGAACATTTGGTTTACTGCTTTTTAGAAATTTCTTAATATCCACATTATTATTTTACTTGCAGCAAAGAATGATTTTGTAAATCTGATAATTGACTCAGATAATCTCTTGTGTAAAGGGCAAAATAAACCACATACCAGGTTTCCTTAAAGAAAGACCTTCCTGTCAGTCTGCAGTTTCCTGCTGTTCCTTTTCCTGCAAAGCAGTCCTTTTATTATTGCTCTGGGAAATTTCAGTGGGTTGTCTTTGGGAAATGCAAAAGGATAACAGCCTAACATTCTTCTCAAAGGGTAATGCTTTCTTCGGGACAAGGCCACTTTTCTTTTGTACTTCAGATACTCAGCAGCTCTGTGTGCTGTAGAATGAGACACATGTATAATTTAAAAGCCATTTCCTGCATCTTAATATCAGACTTTACCAGGAAAGCAAAGTCCTGTTTCTCCCCTTTCTCCATCCCTGTGCCCTTCAGTCAGTATTCCTTGAGGCTAAATGAACCCAGACTGTTTATTTTTGCTCCTTTTCTCCTCTCTCAGTTCTCCTGGAGGATCAAGATTAAAAAGGACCATATTACTGTTCAATTTTTTGCAATGTATTTTTCCATTCCCGGAATGCAAGGCTCCTCTAGTTCCCCAATCATCTTTGGCATTTAAGCATTTCCAACTTTACCTTGTGTATAAAATCATGAAACTCAGAAAATATGTGGATCAAGGCCAGGCCCCTCTTTTGTTTATAAGGTTTTTCTTCCTAGTATATTTTCTAGCTCTTGGGTAGTTGCAGTTGTAAAATGTTGTAAAATTCTAATTGAAATTACTAAAATGCCCAGGAAGATCCCTATGAGGTGAAGTTGAGAAGGGAAAACAAATTTGATACTGACCATACTGAGAGAGTTCTAGGAATATCAGCTTGGAGAGGCTTTTCATTTTATAGACTCTGGTGATCAATATCCAGGACAAACCCCTTTAGCTAAATAGTCTTCCTGGTAAAGATTAATAGTTTAAAGTATCAGAACTTGTTCCAGTTACTTTGTTACTTACTAACCCATGGTTAAAAATCCCAGTTATGGTTTGTATCCTCTGGGAAGCCTTCCTTGATCACTCTAGACCAAATAAAATTTTCTCTTTTCTGAACTCTTAGCAGTTATCTGACAATTACATATTACTCTGCACATGAATTGTCTCAAATTGCTAATTTACTCTGATATTATGATTTAAATGTTTGTAAATACATTTGTTAATATATCTCTTACCCTCCTCCTTGAGGACAGACTTTGTATATTTTATTGTAGCTCCTGAAATACTTATTGTCATCCTTTGTAGAACCCCTGCAGATGCTTTTTGAATAAATGAATGTATTAAGTGAAAATTCAATTTTAAATTACCAGCAAACCATAAATTATTCCAGGCGGATAAGCATATCTTTTTTTTAAGACTCTTCCAGTTTTAGCTTGGGTATGCTCTTTTGTGATTAATTTGAATCCTTTTTGTTGCACTCTTGTGTAACTATTCTTAAAGAGAGGTCCTGCTTATTATCTCTCCTCACTTCTTAAACACTTCCAATGCTTTCCTTATCTTAGTCCATCATTATGGTTGTTCCTCCCGGCTCTGTTATTCATACTCTGTTCTCCTGATATATTCATCCTCTTGACAAATTTATTTATGCCTGGCTTCAACTATGATTTCCTTGTAGTTACTTCCCAGATCTACCTTTCCAGTCCTGTCCTGTGGACCTTAGTACAGTGTTGTCAAAATGGGTGGAGTGTCACTTGGGCATATTTTAATTGCCTAAATATCATTTCTATATAAAATAGAAAAAAAATTATATTTTTATATAAAATAGAAAAATATTTTATAAAAGAAATGTATTATCTTTTCTACCTAAAAAATCAACATTTTGTCAAATAAATGGATTATCTTTTCTACCACCCAGTCTCCCTACTCTTTCTAATTTCCTTCCCCATTCTTGCTGTTTGTGTCTTTTTCCATCATCCAGGTCTCCTAGGTCTTAGGATCTTCTTTCTCACACTATTCTTCTCCAGCCTTCACGTGCAGTCTAATCCCAAATCCTGTTGAATCTCTTCTTGGAATGTCTTTGAGAGTCAATCCCTCCTCTCTGTGGCCTCTCTCTAGGCCTAAACAGATTAATTCTAGATTATTGCCACAGCCTCCTAATTACTTGCCCTAGTATTATTGGTAATAAGGATAATAATTATTTATTAGTATAAATATCTACTATTTATTACTTATCTAGTATATGCTAGGTATTGTAACAATGTACTTTATGAAGATTCTCATTTGATTCTCACAACAACCAGATGAAGTGTATATTACTATTCACATTTTAGAGATTAAAATATCTGTGGCTCAGAGGGCTTACCTAACTTATGTCTGGCCTCACAGGTAATGAGTTGAAAAAACACTAAGGTTTTAACTTTGAAGGCCATGCATCAGTAATACTCTAAATATCACTGCTGGACTATTGTACTCTTTTCACTATGCCACTCATCTAGCCACAAATTCATGGAGATTCCCACTGTCTACAGTAAGAGTGAACTTCTTTATCTGATTTTAAGGCCTTCCATGATCTTATACCACCATTTTCCTCCAATCTTATTTCTTTTGACTCTAAATATCTACCCGTTGCTCTATCCAGGCTGACTTTATCCTTGTTTCCCAGTTTATCCCCAGTGCTCACTTCTGCTTAATGATTTCCTCTAGACCTGGGATACCCTTTCCTTATGTTTTCATATCCTGCCTCTACTTTACGGTCCCAGTCATACCATACTTCTCCATGAATCCTTCTCAAAATAGTCCAACATACAGAGAGCTCTTGTTTCTTTTCTTAACTGTTCTGCCAGTTATTGCATGTACCATAACACTTAGGACTCCATGATGTACTCATGTAATAAATACTCTGTAGTATGAGATGATTCAAGGGAACATTTCAAGTTTAGTAAAATTTGCCTTTGATACTCTTTCTTTTCCTCCCACCATTCTCCTGCATCTAGTATCTCCATATTCTTCTCTGAAGGTCTAAGTCCTTACCTCTACCCAACTGCTGATATACTCTGTCCAGACTCCTTTTAGGGCTTCCCAGATAGAAGTAACTTGTCAGTCATCGACCTTCCATAATGTCTTTTATTCAAACTCAGCTAGATAGGTATAAGGAACCTATGTAAAAGTTTATGTGATTGTCCATCTTTCTAAAAGGGTTGCATTTGAGTTGTGATTGCTTGTGAAACCATGTCTGCTTTGGTTGTTTGAATTTCAGAAAGTTGAGAGTGTAGAGTATGGCAGAGGGAAATAAAAGATCTCAGGGAGTGGGGAAGGGAATATTTGGAGGCAGGTAAATATTCCTGGAATCCAGTAAAACATTGTACTAAAAGTGAAAGTCACTCAGTCGTGTCCGACACTTTGCCACCCCATGATACAGTCCGTGGAAGTCTCCAGGCCAGAATACTGGAGTGGATATCCTTTCCCTTCTCCAGGGGATCTTCCCAACCCAGGGAACTGAACCCAGGTCTCCCGCATTGTAGGTCACCTCCAATTCTGCCAGAGTATGAATTTGGATTTGGCTGTACTGTCTTCAGATTTTCCTCTACAGAAGTCTGTGGTCTCCAGCTATGAGGTATTATAAAAGTGTGCTTACCAAAAACTATCCTGAAGTTTAAATAAATGATTTCTCAAAAATTCATACATATAATTTTTCAGAAGCATGTACAGGCTTTATTTAAATATAAATGAATTTAAGAACACAATTCATAGCAGCTTTTGGTCATTATTAATTTTCATAATCAATGAACACTAAAAGGATAATTGATATCATGATCAGATCCACAAAATACTGTGATTTTTTCAAGGATCCTTTAAAAAAGATCTACAGCTAGAGCTCAATCAGAAACTCTTGGAGGGCAAAGACTATATCTTCTACTTTGTTTACATTTTCCAGAACATGCTACAATATACAACCGGGCTTTGAGTTTCTTGAATGAATGATAGAAGCTGGATGAGGAATTTCTATTTTTATGTCCCAGTCCCTTTGTTTGTCAAATAAGAGTTTTTGTTGTTGTTCAGTCTCTAAGTTGTGTCCGACTCTTTGCAGCCCCATGAACTGGAGCATACCAGATTTCCCTGCTCTTTCCCTGTCTCCCTAAATTTGCTCACATTCATGTCCATTGAGTCGGTGATGCTATCTAACTATCTCATCCTGTGCTGCCCTCTTCTCTTTTTGCCTTCAATCTTTCCCGGCATCAGGGCCTTTAAGAGTTTTCGACTACAGGATATCTGAGTTTCTCTCTAGCTGTAGCACATCCTACGCTAGTATATATTTGGATATAATCCAAATGCTTAACTGCTTCCTTAGGCTAGGGAAGGTTTGAGAGAAGCTGCCTCTTCCTAGTGTATGGTGCTTGGTATCCATTTTGACTTCATTTATCCATTACCCAAAGTGTTGATGAATCACGGGATGTTGATTAAAGCTTTTAGAAGTTTTCACTACACAGCTCTAATGTTTGGGGGTGACCAGTTAAAGATAAGCCACAGGTTAATTTGCTGGCTGTTGATGGCTTGTGAATTATCCTTCTCTGTGGAATGAAGTGTCAACCTCTCTCTTTCTTTAAGCACAGTCTCAAGAGTTCAAACTGTTACTGTTTCTCTGATCATGGGAACAATTCAGTTAGAGGAGGAGTAGAAGAAAATGGCTTTTCACAGAGGTGGTTTTATCTTGCCTAGCCATGGCAACATATCAAGTGGTCACCCCTCTCGGACTAATTGTGGTATGGAAAATAACTTCTTGCTCATCTTGCAACAGGCAACAGCTCTAACCAAGTAGTATCTTTCCTCTTCTTCCTTATTTTCTAATAGCTAGTTTCAATCCAGATTCTGTATCTCATTATCTATATAATCTTCAGCAAGTAGTTTTACTGTTTGCAATCTGTTTCCTCTTCCATAAAGCTAGTCTAGTATTGTTGAAAGGATTAGACATAGTGGCATATTAAAATGCCTAGAGAAGTATCAGATATATAATATGCATTCAGTAGAAAGGGGTTGCCACTGTTGTTCACAACTTTTTTTTTCTCCTTTCCTTTTATATTCCCTTTGCCTCTTATGTCTGTCTTGAAAAGAGAAATGACCTTTACCTACTTTTAACAGGTCAGGAAGCAACAGTTAGAACTGTACATGGAAAAACAGACTGGTTCCAAGTTGGAAAAGGAGTATGTCAAGGCTGTATATTGTCACCCTGCTTATTTAACTTATATACAGAGTACATCATGAGAAATGCTGGGCTGGATGAGGCACAAGCTGGAATCAAGATTGCCAGGAGAAATATCAATAACCTCAGATATGCAGATGGCATCACCCTTATGGCAGAAAGTGAAGAGGAACTAAAGAGCCTCTTGATAAAAGTGAAAGAGGAGAGTGAAAAAGTTGGTATAAAGCTGAACATTCAGAAAACTAAGATCATGGCATCTGGTCCCATCACTTCATGGCAAATAGATGGGGAAACAGTGGCTGACTTTATTTTTAGGGGCTCCAAAATCACTGCAGATGGTGATTATTAAATTAAATTTATATTTAAATTTAAATTTAATTTAAAAGAAATTAAAAGACACTTGCTCCTTGGAAGGAAAGTTATGACCAACCTAGACAGCATATTCAAAAGCAGAGACATTACTTTGCCAACAAAGGTCCATCTAGTCAAGGCTATGGTTTTTCAGTGGTCTTGTATGGATGTGAGAGTTGGACTGTGAAGAAAGCTGAGTGCCGAAGAATTGATGTTTTTGAATTGTGGTGTTGGAGAAGACTCTTGAGAGTCCCTTGAACTGCGTGTAGATCCAACCAGTCCATCCTAAAGGAGATCAGTCCTGGGTGTTCATTGGAAGGACTGATGCTGAAGTTGAAACTACAATACTTTGGCCACCTGATGTGAAGAGCTGACTCATTTGAAAAGACCCCGATGCTGGGAAAGACTGAGGGCAGGAGGAGAAGGGGATGACAGAGCATGAGATGGTTGGATGACATCACCGACTCAATGGACATGAGTTTGGGTAGGTTCTAGGAGTTGGTGATGGACAGGGAGGCCTGGTGTGCTGTAGTCCATGGGTTTGCAAAGAGTTGGACACGACTGAATGACTGAACTGAACTGAACAGACTTACCTGGCAAGTAGCACCATCAATCTTTCATCCTGGATATCTAGTTTCCCCCTGAACTCTTTCCCCCTGTAATTTGGGATTTCAGATTTGAAACTAGGGCACTAACTGAATGCAGAGATGGCAAATAACAGTTTAAGAAGCAATTAATCCCAAGCTCATTGCTGCTTCTCAGTGGCCTCAGTCCAGGTGATCTGGGCTTGGAATTGGATCTCATGTGGGTTGTCGCTGCAAAGTTATTTCTGAATCTTCTAGATTTACAAATCATTTGGTACCCAGCTGTTATGCTGTGTGATTCATGGTTATGGGTGCCTTGTTTCAAGCACTTGTCAGCAGTTTCTTCCCTGTGGTTGCCTTGTGATTCAATTGTTTTTGGTGTGGTATGCCTCTCTTCACATTCATGTGGACTCTGCCTCCCCCAACTTCTGTCATGGAACAAATGAGTCAGTGCCTAACGGTGCCTGCTTGCCAGTCAATTACTTTTAAGTTTCCTCTGGTGGGTAGGCGCCAGAGAAGATGCTGTTGGCTCATAGAGGGGGCTGCCTGTCATGTCGCCAAACTGCCCTGAGAAGGGGGAAACAAATGGCCACATTTTCCAGGATGAATTTTCAGGAAGCATTCAGGATAGACACGGTCAAGGGAAAGGATGTTCTCGTTCAGTAGGTGGCAGTGTGGTCTGGCTTGAAGAAGCATCACAAATGCTTGCATGAATTTGCACTGCTTTATCCTGATGCTTTTGACAGCTCGGCTTGAGATTTTATTCTGAGTATTTTAGTACTTTTTGTCAAGTGCTCTTTGCTCAAAAAGAAAAGAAAAAAAAAAAAAACAAACCCTGCTGCTTTAGAAACTTCTCTTGGGAGTGGGTGGCATGTGTTTGTGGCAAGTACCGTGATCTGAAGCTTTCTGCAGCTCGGTGACTAATTGCTCTTAGTTGGACATCTAGCCTGGTAGGCTGGACTTGTGTTTCCCAGCTGTGGAGGTGGGAATTCTCTCCTCATGGACGTGAAGTTATTTCACTGACATTAGCAGCGGGGAGCACGTCTGCAGCCCCAAGGTCTGACCGGTTTCTCTGTTGGGGAGGGAGGTGCCTCAGACCCAGTGTGTCAGCTCTCTCAGAGCCCATTCAGCTTTTGGGGAATAGCACGCTTGGCACAGATGAGTTGGGACTGCAGTAGCACGATGTCCTCCGTCAAGTTGAGCACTGGGACAAATCCTCTACTCTGTTTTTGTACCTTGCCTCCCACCACAGAGCCCTTTCTTGGAATGCCTTATTTCTCAACAAAAGTAGAAATCTTTGAAAAGTTTTGCTTTTGACCAAGAAGCTGACTCTCCAGTATAAGGCCTGAGCAGAAAGAAGAAAATATGTCTAATTAGGCCACAGGCAGTGTCATCCTTGGGAAGATTGGTGGCAGTTTGGTTGGAATTGAAAAGCCCAAGCAAGGGCTTTGATTTGCTGTCTCCCTCTTTCATAGTTGTAGATACTGTATCTTAAGGAAGCGGAGTTTCAGACCTTGGAGTCTCTGTGCTGTAGCCCACGTGCGTGTAAATGTGTACACGAGAGTTCCAGGAAGCCAGGCTGGGCCAGGAGATGTTGAGCCTAGTCCCCTTTTACCTCAGACAGGAATAGAAAAGCCTCAAAGAATATACAGTTGATTCCTGTTATCCATGGTCATAATGCTCTATAAAATTGCCACAAATGCTGAATTAGGTTAGGTTCCTGTGAACTGATTTGTCAGTTGATCAATACATAACCTTGTTTTATATGTGTTTCTGTTTAATGACACCTTATGTAATACATATTGTTGATTCATTAACATTGAACTCATAGCCAAGGGCACTACATATAACTCATGCCTGAATGAAGTGTATCTAACACACAAATTTTCTCCATAAGGCTCATCACAGCCTCTTGCACTTAAACACCAGACAGCTCTACGGCACTGGCCTTGGGAGCCATTTTAAATAGTGAAATCACCAACAAAAAATACAAAAATGTGTCTGTGAATAAACTGTGAAAAGGATACTTGTTTCTAGTATGAGAGCTAAAAAAAAAAGAAGGGAGAGTATTCCCTTGTTCTGTCTCAACTGGGAATGTGCACATTGGAAAAATGAAAAATTTTCTCTACTCTGCACATGTGCATGCCTATGAGTTACTGTGCAAACACCATAAGTGTTGATCTAGGAGTCACAAATAAATTTTAAGGAGAGGTAATTTTGCAAATATGGAATTCATGAATATTGAGGATCAAATGTATCTGTCCAATGATAGGCCCACAGTGTTTTCTGTGTTTTAACTGTTCGAATTCTTGTCCAATCCACATTTCTCCACTGTGGTAAACCAGGCTGATGTGAATGAGGTGGTGGTCAATTAATAGATCATGAGGACTGGCTTCTAAGCAACTGACTAGAGTGCACAAACTTTGTCAAATACCATTGATTTGTTGGTCTCTCATATGTATTGGTTAGCAATTCTATGGACTAGTTAGATAGGCTTAAAGATAGAGTTGGAGTTGAAAAATTCAAATCACATTATGAAACTCAAGCAAACTACCATTTTACATACACAGACACAGAGACACACACTTGGGTTTCAGCATTTAAGGTCAAAGTTGTAATTTAAATTCAAAAGGTAAGAATGATGCCCTAAACCTAAATGATCAACCTGATGACCTCTGGTAAGTCAGCAATCCTTTCTGTTCTTCTACTCTTTGTCTGTACAAGGAAAACAAAAAACACAAAACTGTCTTATCTGTTGATTATCAAGAAAAGAAGATAGTTCCTCTGGGAAGACATTTGTGACTTTTCAAGATAACCCCATTCTCCTGCTGCACTATATCAACCCTTAGAAAAATCTTTAATATTTTTAATTACTATCTGATACCTATAGCTTCTTTTTTTTTTTTACCTATAGCTTCTGACCCTAGAGTTAAATAGATTATTAGAATCATGTCTCTTCCACATGATTAGCCTTTATAAACATATTAAGGTAGCACTGATGTCATTTATTCATCCTTTCCTCCATTAATTCATTCATCTATTTGTTCAACAAATATTTATTGAAAGCCTAATATATTAATAGGTCTTGTGGTTGGGGAGATATATGGGGGTATATGGGTATATATATATAAAATTGGGGATATATGGGTAATTAAAAGACATAATTCCTGAATTCATGAATCTTACAGCCACCTAGGTTTTATTCTCTGATGAATACCTTTAGTTTCTGGAACTTTTCCACACAGGGCCTGGTTCAGAGTCCCCTCCCAGCTTTGGTCATCTTCCTCTGGACATGTTATCAGTTTCTCTGTAGGAGTGTGGGTCTCAAATTAGGAGTGATCTGACAAATGATTGGCATATCTGGGTTAAAATAGCAACTCTATGTCTTACTGTGTTATATTCAGTAAGGTATTAACCTCTCTGGACCCCCATTTCTTCTATAAAATGGGAAGAAGAATAATTGCTGGACTATTATGAGGATCAAACAAGATAATAGACATAAAAACACTTAGCATAGTACCACGCATGTAAGTGCCTAATAAAGCATAAAACACTATTTTATTCATATTTGTTAAACAGCCTTAGCTGGCATTCGCATGTTTGACATATATATTTCACTGTGACTGCCTCCTGAGGTTGCTATCACCCTAAACCCCTAAGTCATTTTCTGTCTTCCTGGGAAATTACTTCTGTCTTTGAGAGCTGTGCTCAGATGTCAATCCTCTATCAACCTTGTTGAGACACATTTTGACCAACTCTGTCTGTTTGACTGGCTTATGTGTCATCTTCCTGAGAGATGGATGTAATTTCAGTGCCAGGATCCACGTCCTTGACTTGACTTTTCTTTATCTCTGGGTTTGCTATGAATATGGAAATGTGGCTTGTGGCCTCCCTCAGCGTTAGTTTTTTCTATAGAGATGGATAGATTATAAATATAACACTAAGAAACTGGGGAGAAATGTTGCCCATTCTATTTGTGCCTTGCTTTATTACATTTAGTCAGTGTTTGATGAATATGCCTTAACATGATGATTGTTGAACAAAATTAATCCCAGTTCTTAATGTGATCAACTTAATGATGGCTTGGCTGCCTTTGCCTGATCCATCATTTTGTTTTTGGACTTTACCTGGACTGCTATTTATGACTTTATTTCTTGGATGCACACAAAAACACATGTGTAATTTTTTCCCTCCCCTCACTATTCTCCAGATATCTTTGACAATAATTCAGAGAGTTAAGGGATCGTGAGTGGGAATAGGGGTGAAGAGAGGATTTGAGCTGATTACATAAATGAATATAACCCTATGGACAAGGCTTTTTGTCAGGGTTTCTGAGCCAGACATAAATCAGGAGAAGAGGAACCAGGGAACTGGAGAGTTAGAAGCCATTTGAGGAAATTAGTGTGAGAGCAGTACAGAAGATGAAGCAGTGAAGGTTAGAAAGGTGACCCAGAAAGAATGCTCATTTAATTACTTAGGGCCTGTCCAATCTTAGACCTGGGCAAAGTGTGCTACTGTCCTGGGCTCCATGCTCTTAAAGGGATGCATTCTGGTCTTGCTTTTTTAATATTTATTATTTGGCTGTGCCAGGCCTTAGTTGTGGCACATGGAGTCTTTTTTTTTTTTTTTAACTGAAGCCTGTGAACTCTTAGTTGCGGTATGTGGGATCTAGTTTCCCGACCAGGGACCAGGATGGAACCTGGCCCCTTGCATTGGGAGTACAGAATCTTAGCCTGTGAACCACCAGGGAAGTCCCTTGGGCCCTCCTTTGGCCACCCGCCCACACAGGGAGAGGACTTAGTGCTGCCAGAGTGTGCACCCTTAGCCCTAAAGGAAACTGTGTGGAAGGGAGTCCAGTCTTAGGGTGGCCAGATAAAATGTAAGACACCCTATATTTCTATTTGCTGGATCTTGACAACCTTAATAGGGGAAGGAAATGGCAACCCATTCCAGTGTTCTTGCCTGGAGAATCCCAGGGACGGAGGAGCCTGGTGGGCTGCCGTCTATGGGGTCACACAGAGTCGGACACGACTGAAGCGACTTAGCAGCGGCAGCAGACAACCCTAATACAGTCAGAACTCAGATTTGGGGGGCTGGAACATCTACAGACGTGTGTACAAGGCCCTTTCCTCTGTAGAATGGAGCCTGGAGTGGGAAAAGAAGAGAGCAGGCGAGTGACCCTGGGGCCACTTCTCTACACTGGCATATTCCAGTGCAGAACTCTGAGAAATCTAAGAATGCAAACTTTTAACCTGACCTTCAAAGTTATGAATTCTATTTTTCAAGGTAGGAGGAGAGAACATATTTTATTTTACTATTTTTAAATTCTGATTTGTATTTTTAAAACATGAAGACATCTGGTATGTGGGCCTCCATTTGTGCTCTTGTCTCAGCCTCCAGAAACACTAGTGGAGGGCCTTTAATAATGGCAACAGATTACCCAATCAAGTTCTGTGCCATATGCTTCAGATCCAAAATGTTATTTAATCTTCATAGCAACTCTGAGTTTGGCACTGTAAGTATTCCCATTTAATGGATAAGGAGACTGAGGTTCAGTGAATCGAGACATACAGCTTATCCAAGTTCAGAGAAACAGTGAACAACATAACTGAGACTAGGCACAAACCTCAGTCTATATCTGAATGTACGTGTGAGCTTTGGATCTAGACTGAGTCAGAATCCTGCCTCTGCTACTTCTAGCACTTTCTTCTTGTGTAAATCATTCACCTCTCAGTTTAAATGCCTTAGTTTCTTGAACAGCAAAATGTAGGAATATATATGATAATAATAGGCCAGGGGTCACTGGGGTGGGGGTTTATCTTTGAAAGCTGCCTACCAATAGTACATGGCATTATGCCAGCATGTATGACGTTCCACAGGATAAACTTGATGCATCTTCTTGGCGAGGCGACTCTACTGACTTATGTGGCAAATGCATCTTTGCATCCAAATGCAGCTACACTGAGTAATAGATGGAAAAATTCACACAGATTAAAAATAAATAAAAACACAAAATTCTAAAGATGTTGTATGTTTCAGATCACTGTTCTGACTGCACTGCCTTCCCAAGTTCTGCTGAGTCTACTGCAGTGATTTTCAGAGCTCAGAAAAAGAAAAAGAAAAGATTTATTTAAAAAAGTCTTGTTGTTAGGGTCTACGTTTTTTCTACGTGCCCCAGGCTTCTGCTCCTTCTGGAACAAGCTGAGCTGGTCGTCTCTGTTGCCTCACTTCTGTAAGATTGGGTGGAGTCAGGGAAATAGGGTCCAGTGCAATGGTCTTCAACCTTGGCTGCATATTCCAATCATCTTGGAAAGTTTTGAAAAAAAAAATGATGAGGTCTGATCCACATCTGCAGAAATTGCTGTTAACAAATAATGTCCAGGAGAAGTTATATCACATGTTAACTCTCTGTTAGAATGATGGAGGGGTTGATTTGCTTGTGCTCTTGATGCCTCTCACCACTGATAATAATGATAGTTAATATTTCGTGTACTGATGATATACAGAGGAAAAGATGGTTGGATGGCATCACCAAATCAATGGACATGAATGTGAGCAAACCATGGGAGATGGTGAAGGACACAGGAGTCTTGGCACACTGCAGTCCATGGGGTCACAAAGAGTCGACATGACTGAGTGACTGAACAAGAATGATGTGCCTAGCAGGTGCTGTACTACGAGCTTTGTGTGTTGTATTTTCCTTAGTCTTCACAAAAATATTATCCCCATTCAGCATATAAGGAACTTGAAGCTGTGTTAGTAAACTTTTCAGGGTTACAGAGCTCACAAGCAGTAGATGTGCTGTGCTTAGTTGCTCAGTCGTGTCCGACTCTTTGCGACCCCGTGGACTGTAGCCTGCCAGGCTCCTCTGTCCATGAGGATTCTCCCATGGAGAATACTGGAGTGGGTTGCCATTCCCTTCTCCAGAGGATCTTCGTGATCCAGGGATTGAACCTGGGTCTCCTGCATTGCAGGCGGATTCTTTACCACTGAGCCATCAGGGAAGCCCAAGGATACTAGAATGAGTAGACTGTCCCTTCTCCAGGGGAATTTCCAGACCCAGGAATTGAACCAGGGTCTCCTGCATTGCAGGTGTATTTTTTACCAGCTCACTGTGTGACATCCACTCTCAAACATGATTTACAGAATTATTTAATCTTCACAGCAGCCCAGTGGGGGAGTACTATTCTTATTGCTGTTTGACATATGTGGAAACTAAGGCACAGAGAGCTTAAGTAAGTGATTTGTGTCCAAGATCACACAGCTGGAACATAACAAAGCCACTGTAAATACATAGCCATTATAAAGTTTTAGTCACTCAGTTGTGTCTGACTCTTTGCAACCTCATGGACTGTAGCCCATCAGGTTCCTCTGTCTGTGGAATTTCCCAGGCAAGAATACTGGAGTGGGTTGCTATTCCCTTCTCCAGGGGATCTTCCTGACCTAGGCATCAAACCCAGGTTTTCTGCATTGCAGGCAGATTCTTTACTGCCTGAGGCACCAGGGAAACCCAACAAACCACTATAATAAATGATGAATAATTTTTTAAAGATTTGTTTGATGTGAACCATTTTTAATGTCTTTATTGAATTTGTTAAAATATTACTTCTGTTTTATTTTATACATTTATTTATTTTTGCCACTAGGCATATAAGATCTTAGCTCCCTGACCAGGGATTGAACCCACACCCCCTGCATTGAAAGGCAAAGTCTTAACCACTGGACTACCAGGGAAATCCCCACAGTCACTATTTAGACATAGTGTATGATAGGGTGGTTTCAGAATCCACCCTTCTACCCACCTTGCATAGTACCTCTTGTATAAGAGTCAAACCCAAGCCACTTGAACCAGAGTCTAAACCAACTGCCATGCTACGTGGCCTCAGTTCAGTTCGGTTCAGTTGCTCAGTCGTGTCCAGCTCTTTGCCACCCCATGAATTGCGCACACCAGGACTCCCGGAGTTCACTCAGACTCACGTCCATAGAGTCAGTGACGCCATCCAGCCATCTCATCCTCTGTCGTCCCCTTCTCCTCCTGCCCCCAATCCCTCCCAGCATCAGAGTCTTTTCCAATGAGTCAACTCTTCACATGAGGTGGCCAAAGTACTGGAGTTTCAGCTTTAGCATCATTGTTTCCAAAGAAATCCCAGGGCTGATCTCCTTCAGAATGGACTGGTTGGGTCTCCTTGCAGTCCAAGGGACTCTCAAGAGTCTTCTCCAACACCACAGTTCAAAAGCATCAATTCTTTGGCGCTCAGCTTTCTTCACAGTCCAACTCTCACATCCATACATGACCACTGGAAAAAGCCATAGCCTTGACTCAGAATACTAGTATTACTGAGCTGTCTTAACATGATGGACACAAAGGAAGGCCTTCATTTTCATATCTTATTTACTCTTTCTGATAGCCCTGCTATGCATGCATGTAAAGTCGCTTCAGTCGTGTCCAACTCTTTGTGACCCCATGGACTGTAGCCCACCAGGCTCCTCTGTCTATGGGGTTCTCCAGATAAGCATACTGAGGTGCGTTGCTATGTCCTCCTCTAGGGGATCTTCTTGACCCAGGGATTGAACCTGCATCTCTTACATTTCTTACATCTCCTGCATTGGCAGTCAGGTTCTTTACCACTAGCACCCCCTGGGAAGCCACAGTCCTCCTATATTTGCACACAATTGAAGCAGATAGTAAAGCCTACCAACCATGTCTGGCAGGTTCCAAAGACCAGCTTGCCTCTTACCCAAATAATCTGCCTCCAGAGATTGAATTCCTGGCCTACCTCTCTACTAGTTAACTGTGAAACCTGAAGTAATTAACAGAGCACTTCATATATTTGAAAAGAGTTATTCTTTTTGAGCCCCCGTTTTTCTCTCCAGGCTAGACATGTTCAGTATTTTCAACTCTGCCTCTTAGGACTTGTTCCTAAACTCTTCTCAATCCTGGTTTCTCTTGTTAGTTTAATGTGTCTTGTTGGAGATGGATGTTATTTACAGTTTAGACAAGAAAGTCCTATACACATGTAGGATTATCTTACACACTTGTAAGATAATTTTTCGCATCTCTGGTCCTATCCAGTGGATGTGAGTAGGTCTCCTGAATCACTGTGACAACTCAGATGCTCCCAACACATTTCCATATGCCCACTGGGGGCACTGCTACCTCTGGATGAGAATAATCATAACCAAACACAGAATCTTATGAAGAAGAACCACTTTGTTTTTTGGATCAAGTGCCTAATTGAGCCTATTTACTGGTTTTGTAATGACTGATGTATCGTTGTGCTCAGTTGTGTCTCTTTTGCGACCCCAGGGACTGCAGCCAGCCAGGCTCCTCTGTCCATGGAATTTTCCAGGCAAGAGTACCAGAGTGGGTTGCCATGACTGATAGTACATTTCTTTGAACGCAGTTATGTTGACAGTTTTAAGGAGCCACGGCACTCTGTTGACTCAACAGAATTCGTTGTTAACAGAAGCTTCTAACACCTTTTCATGTGTCACTTCGCCCTGTCTGGTACCCGTACATTTAATTTTTGGGACATGAATGTGGTACTTTATTCCTATTCTGTTTTGACTCCTTATGTTTGATTCTGTCAACCAGTGTATTTGCTCTTCTTTCAAGCCATTTGTCATTTGGAATTTTGACCAACCGGCTTCCTCTCTCTCCATTTAAGTTATTATCCTGTTGTATAGGATTAGGTGAAGGGCAGGAGCCCTGTGTGGTACAGTTAGCCCTCTTCCCAGTTCAACGTTGAGCTTCCAGGCAGCGTCAGTTATGGTTGCACCTCATTGTATTGTAACCTAGACATTTTGCATGTCTTTATTTTGCCTGTATCATGGTATACAATTTCAAGGCATTATGAAATTCCTTTCTGAAAATGCCTTGAAACGATCACGTATCACTCTGGCAACAGATTTCCTTTGATCTACCACTTCAAAGAACGTTGCTTATAACTATCATCTATAAGGGTCATTGTTTTACAGACCAGTTCTATTAGCAATTTGAAATTACATGGAAATAAGAAATTTGATAGGTGATTTTGGGTTTAGTGATATTATTGCTTCTAAAATTCGTGAGTAGTATCAAGATGCCAGGCCTGTGCTTGGAATCTGTCCTAATTTTGGACAGATTCTGTGAGTTTAGGGCACGGGAGAAGAGTTGTAATTCCCCCCCACCCCAAATTGCTCACTAAAACCAGAAATCTTTTCAACAGATAATGACTGAGCCTATCATTTGACAGTGAGAGAAGCCTTGAAATGTACCCACCAGTGGGAAAAGAGCGTGGTGTCCTATCCTTTTATAATGGGCTACTGGAAGGATATTAATGATATTGCAGCTTTAGGGGAGCAGAATTTGATGAAAGAAGGGGACAGAGGACGAAGACACTGATTACCTGTTTAGGGACAGACTGATTTTATGAGGAAGGCAAGCAGGAAAGAGAAACGAAGTACAGGAAGGAGAGACCATAGACCGTTACTCTCTTTGGTCATCAGGCCATGGATCACTTCTGTCCTCTTCCCAATGTCTACAGAGGCTGAAATTTCTACCTTTTAGAATTACTTTTTTTTTTCTTTTGTCAAAACTGTGTTTATTTTTATTTATTTTTAAATTTTATTTATTTTTTTTTAGTTTTCTGAATGTTGAGCTTTTTTTAAATTTATTTTATTTTTTAACTTTACAATGTTGTATGCATGTTGATATATGTCAAAACCAATACAATATTGTAAAGTTATTTTATTTTTTAAGTACTTTTGGAAGGTGTTTTCTTCTGTGCCTTTCCCCTGGTTAGAGGTGTCTGTTATTACGATTCTGACCTGTAATCATCAAGTGGAGAGCAGCTGTTGAAGCCAGAGGGCTTCCTGAAAAGTCAGGGGACAGGCAGCAGGAGGACCCTGAATACTTGGGGTGGGGAGTGGGAGCCCAAAATGGTGAGAGGGCTGCAGTCAGAGAAGCGGTGGGATTGATGAACACCCACATTTATTTAATTAGTAATTTCAGGCTTTTGCCCAGAGCATGACCGTACATATGGCCAGAATCTGCACCCTCTCATCCCATTGGGACACACATCTCAGCCTGGAAACCTCCCCCACCCTCCATCAGGTGCAGGTCTGCCACCAGTTTTTCTCTAGTTTGTATTTTTGCTCTTGCATGCTTCTGTACAATGCTTTATTGGTGATGCGGTTTTTGCATCCTTTTCTAAGACTGGACTTTGATTAATTTGGCTGTATTTCTTATGGTACATGCAGCATTAAATAATCTGCTTGTGTGTCTTTTTCCTTTTTTCCTTTCCCTTTGAAGTTTGAGAGTGAAGTTGGTCAGCTGGCTGAGTGGCAAAAAGGGTTCTTGTATTCTTGAGCAATGCTTGAGTGAATATGATTTGGCTCACATCTCCTCAGCCCTCCTTTTCCTTGTTTCAGCCCTTGGCTTCCTCAGCAGCTCCTCCCACTAGAACTGAATTATGGATTCTAGCCAAAGGAGCGACAAATAAGCCTCAAAGAGGTGAAGTGAAATGAGAGGTGAGCCTGGTCAGGAACTCAGATCTCCTGACCACAGTCCATGGCTCTTACTGTGGCATCATGCTGCCTGGAACATTTGTGGGACTATATCATGCTGCCACCCTTAGTGTAAGTGGGCAACCAAGAGAGATGGCAACAGAGATGATGGCAAGGGGGATTTATTGATTGAATAGCCATACTTCCTGGACACTTACTTTTTCTTGTATGGGGCATGCTTACTGCAAGTAAAGCCAAGGATATCAGTTCTTTACCACTTGCTCCCACTTCTCTTTTAATCTGGCTTCATCATTACTGTTCATCTTATGCCCATACACAGCCTCAGGCTGCCTCTGGACTAAGGTCCCCTGTTGCTGTTCTCTTACCCCAGCAGTACCTCAAGTTCCAGTCTTTCTCTTACTTGTATTTCAAGGAAAATCCTACACAAGAATCAAGTTATTCTAGTAAGTCCAGTGTCATTAGAGAGCTGTTAGGATCTCATGGGTCAATATGTTCATATTATGTGCTTTTTATAATGGGCTACCGGAAGCGATAGCTTAACTGAAGGCATTGGAACCATTCAGAGTTTTTGATAACAATATGTGCGTTACTAGAACCTAGCACAGATTTTCTAAATTAGAAACTTAGGGAGTTAGGACCTGAGTGTCTACATTTTGATAAAATTCGTAGGTGATTCTGAAATATACTAATAGTTGAGGATTACTACTCTTTCTTGTGCTTAGAATTAAAGCATTTGCTCTAAGTGTGTAAGTATGCTGGGATGTGCATGCACGCTCAGTTGCTTGAATCATGTCCAACTCTTTGTGATCCCATGGACTGTAGCCCGCCAGGCTCCTCTGTCTATGGAGATTCTCCAGGCAAGAATAGTGGAGTGGGTTGCCATGCCCTCCTCCATGGGGCCTTCCTGACCGAGGGATCAAACCCATGTCTCCTGCATTGGGAGGTGGATTATTTACCATTGAGCCACCAGGGAAGCCTGGTAAGTAGGAATGGTCATTGTTGGGCTAGTTGATGATATCTTGCTTTTAAAATTATATTTCATTGGTCATTGTGGCTTCCCCACCCCCTCCCAAATACATACAGTGGATCAGAATCTTTGAGCCTGGATTTGTCTTTCCAAGGGTCTTGGGCTTCTTCTCTGTGTGTTGAAGGTATATGCATAACCTCTGGGCTCTGTAGTGATTTTTTTACTGGAAAAAATTCTAATTTCCATTTCTAGCTACACTTCATGATATATTTGATAAATATCTATTGAATGTACAACATGTGTACCACATGGCAGAAAGCACTCTATTTCACCAGAACAAGGGCACCTAGCTCATTCCTCCATGATTTAAAAGCAGTTATGACATGAATGAAAGAGGGAGGTTGGTAGGTAAAGGGAAGGCTTCAAAAGATGACTGTATTTATTTCCCATCTTGTAGTATTTTCCTCTCTGGAAGGATTCATGCTTCATGGGTGTCCTAGAAAGTGAGAAGGGGAAAAAAGAAGAAAATAAGTATAGATTATAAAACTATTTCACCCTTGGGCTCCAATGTAATCTCTTCACAAGGCAGATGTTTTAAAACTCAGGTATTTGCATTCACTGAAGAGATACATGGTAAATAAACATATGACTCAAATGCCACCTTTCAGCCAGAGGGACTGTTTCCTGCCTGTTCTCAGAACTGGTGCCATACCTTATCTATTGACTTTCATGTTCATACAGTGGATAGAGTCTCTGATTGTACAGATGCCAGGCTTAGCTAAATAAGGTGACTCTGTTCTTGATGTTAAACTGCAGAGCTACTCTGTGGCCATGTGGTTGCTTGTGAATGGTGATCAGTGACACTGAAGTTACACACTTGGTCCATTCCACATCATTTGCAAGAAGGGGGAGGGGCATGTTTTTTGACCTTCCACCCACCTCTCATCAAAATAAGATGACTGATTTTGAATTTGCAAGAAATATTCAAGTTTCATGTTTTAAGTAGGGCCTTCCAAACTCTCTACTGGGAAGATTTATTTGGGTCTTAGATTCACTCACACCACAGTGTTGATTTTGACCAAGTGGGTGAAACTGGTGGGTAGAAGAAAGGAATGGTAATACATACTTACCAAAGCTTAGCTGGAGACACTGACCCATTTTCAAACAGATCTGTCCTTTGACAAATTCACTAACTTATAGAAAATCTTCATTTAAGGCTTAAAAGTGTCACATTAAAAAAATGTTGTGTTCATTTAACTCATTGAGTTGAAAAAGCATAAGTTTTCAATTAAGTTAATTTCTACAAATATCTGAAAGCATCATCTTTCATAACTTTATTGGTTTCTCAGTGGTAAACGGGGACAGGTCAGGTAAATGGATTTAAAGGCTTTTGCTCTCTCTTTTTTTAGAACCATGAATCATGAAAGCCTGAGAAATAGAAAGGCACTGATCATGTTCAGATTTTCCTCTTACTACTAGTTATAAGTGAGGAGCTGTGCCTGTCCTCTCTCTGTGATGCAGAAGCAGCTCTCTCTCTGTTACAAGCACACAACCTCATTTAAGCTTTTGGGGAAGAGTAATTCTGTTTTTAAATGAGACGCTAATGAGGTGACAGATTATTTATGTAATTTTAGAATCATCACACTTCTACATGAAAGTGCCAACCATTTTCTTTACCATCATCATCTTAGTGAACTCAATTCATTCACATCTAAGAAGGAGTGTGCTGCCCTACTCTCACATGTTCCTGCCCCCTTGGCTATGGCTGATATTTATTTATTTTGAAGAATTAATCTTCTTTTTTAAATTGGGGGATAACTGCTTTACAATGTTGTGTTGGTTTCTGCCATAAAACAACACAAATCAGTCATAATTATATATATATATATATATATATATATACATACATACATACACACATACACACACACATATATATATCCGCTCTTTCTTGAGCCTCCCTTTCCCCTCCCATCCCACCCCTCTATAGCTGATATTCAGATGGATATCAGATTCTGTAAGAGCTGTGGACTTGGGGCTACAAAGATGAGTCGTTTAGACTGTTAAGTCATGACCATGCACAAGTTGGTTAGCAGAGAAATAAGGCAGATATAGAGAAATGGAGATAACTGACCACTTGGACCTGGTGGGGGAAGCACAGGGGGACAGAGCAGTTGCCCTTGACTTTCTAGTTCCTGTACGGTCCAGTACTTTTTCCAATGGGATTTTATGGGAATGTTCTGCATTTGTACACTAAATCTCCTTTTCTAAAATAAATATACTTTCAGCATACCTCTGCTCCTTGCCACCTATTTTTTAATCCATGAGAAGGAATATTTTGAACTTGGTACACCAAAGGCGTCTATTACCTCCCTCGTTTCCTCTAACAATCCCAGGTCAGAAAGAGTGGGAACGATCATTGCTTTGAAAGCTAAAGACACTGAGCCCTCAGGTGGAATGGGGCTTGTGTTGTCACACAGCTATGTAGAGACAGAGCAAGGTCGAAAATCCATGTCTTCTGGTTCGTAGGCCTAGTACTTACCAGTTACTGGGCACCTGAGGATTGTTTCTAGGTTGACAGATATATCCAAAGGGGGAGTGGGTGATTCCAGTCAGAAACATTGAAAAGGTAGCTGATTTTTTAATCGACGTGATTAATATTCTGAAGGAACCCAATGAAGAAAAGCCTCTGCAGTCTCCAGCGAATTTTCCTGTTTGAACCTTTTCACTTAACAAAAACCAGCATATTTTCCCCCTTGTGTGTCTTCAATAGAGTGCAGATCGGCTCTTACCTTTGAGACTGCTACCCTACCTCACCTCTCTGCAGCTGATGCCAGTAGAGGTGCCAATTATGTGGCTCTGTTTATTTCTACCTCAACATTAAAAAAAATAATAATAAAGTTGCCCCTGAGGAGAAACTTAGAATGCCAACTCAACTAGAAACAACTTTCCCAGGCAAATTAGGAACCTCTTGAAGATCATCATTTAGAATCAGAGTCCTGACAGGACCTAGCTTCTAATGGAATATTTTGAGTTGCAAATAGGTAATGTATCCCTTTAACTGCTAGGCATTGCAGCCTCTTCAAGGAAGGCCTGATAAGGGACATACGTATACCTATGGCTGATTCCTGTTGATGCTTAGAAGATACCAACAAAATTCTGTAAAGCAATTATCCCTCAACTAAAAAATAAATACATTTTTTTATTTTAAAGGAAGGCCTGATAGAATCTGGTTTCAAAGTATTATATGTGTTTCAGTGGCACTGTTCTATGTTATTTTCCAAGTACTGGCTGATTTAATTTGTCTTTTAAAAAAACAAATAATGAGATGTGTGTGTCAGGAGGTGTTGTGGGGGATGGTTTTCAGGGCTATTTTATGATACATTAATAGGTGTTTAATAGACCAGAAAATCTATCCTCTCTTAAGAGCATATGAGTTTGACTCAATATTGCACATGGTCTCTGAAGGTTTATGTTGCCCATTTAAATAAAAGAAAACTAATCAGAGCTTGGAACATAAGCTTATTCTGTGCCTTTTATTTATAAACAAAGTCGAATTGAAGAGGGATGCTAAGGAAAGAACCATCTTAGAAGCATGATCCAATGAGAAAATGTGGATTGTAAAGCAGTGGTTGTCAAAGAGGACATTATTGTGGGTTCTGAAAAATCCTTGAGTAAGGAAGCCTGTTTTAACTTTTTTTCAACCAGTGTTTAACCTCAGGACTTTTTTCTTCAGATACCACCTATTAGGGTTAGACTGTGGCTTAGTCTAACTTCTGTCTCAGATAAGTTAGAAATAAGAGAGATAAGACTAGAAATATAGATTGACAAAATATTATAGAAGGTCCTGAATACTGTGCTAAGAAGATTCAGCTTCGTTGTATAAACAATGGGATAATTATTTAGCTTTTTTTTTTCTTTAATAGCGTCCCAACTTGTCTCTGTGCTTTCATTTATACTCCTTTTCAGTGCATCCTGAATAGCACTGCTAGACTACTTTTCTTGAAACTCTTTCCATCATTTGTCTGCCCTACTTCAGAACCTAAACAGTGCTCTTTGGGACCCTACATTTTGGCTTCAAACAGATTTTTTTGGATAAATTTCTTTTACTCTCCACTGTTACTGATATATCCACCATTTTATCAAATACATGCATACCTGCTAAGTTGCTCCAGTTGTGTCGGACTCTTTGTGACGCTATGAACTGTACTCTCCCAGGCTCCTCTGTCCATGGGATTCTCCAGGCACGCATACTGGAGTGGGTTGCCATGCCCTCCTCCAGGGGATCTTCCCAACCCAGGGATAGAACCCAAGTCTCTTATGTCTCCTGCATTTTCAGGTGGATTCTTTACCACTAGTGCCACCTAGAAAGCCCAAATACATTCTATTCATTAAAAAAAAAATCTCTTATCAAGTGGTTTTCATCTTGATTGTATGTTAGTATGACCTAGGGAGCATCTAAAAATTCCTGTGCCGAGACCCCTACCCTGACTGATTATATCAGAATCTCTAGTAGATGGGGCTTAGGCTTCAGTGATACATAGAACTTCCCAGATAATTCTGATGTGTAGCCACATTTGAGAATCAGTGCCTTGTAAGCTGGCATAAAGCTGAACCCATAATGTCAATATCTACTTACTTCAGAATTGTTGAAGTCACATTGGTTGTTGATATCACATTGATCAATTTCCATGGAGCTTACATTTATCAAGAGGAGACTCTAACTCTCCTCTGGAAATATCAAAGCTGTCAGTTTTGTGCTTGGAAAGAGGAAGTGCCTTTATTAATGAACATTCTCATTTTTTGGAAACAAATCATAAGTCTAACAGGATCTTCTAAGACCAAAGGACTACTGAAGTTTTTTCTGGTAAACTGATTGCAAAGTCTTTGTTAGTCAATTTGATTGATTACAGCATACACACATTGAAGTACACTTCAAGTAGCCAGTTTGTCTGAAGACTTGCTGTTAAATCTCTTCTAAAGTAAATTAAAAGTTAACCTCCAGAGAATTCTGAACAGCTGTTTGAAGGCAACAAGTTCTATTAAATATATCATCACTACTTAATATTGGCGAAATCAGGTGAACATTCAATCTTGGCATTTAACGGTAATAACAAAGGTAATACATTCAGAAAGATTGCCTTTTCCCATTTTCCTAGCTTGCCTTTTGGCAAAAAGGATGCTAGTGGAGCCATACAAGCACAGAGGCTGTTTAGGCATATCGTAGTGGGAGAATGTGGGGAGGAAGGGTGAAGCCTCAGGATGTGTGCAGGACTTCTTCAAGAGGGATGGCTAAGTTATAGTATTTGACAGTCCTGTTTTCCAGCTTTGTACAGAGAGGAGGAAGAGCACCCATTCACTTTATAAGCAGGTAAAGAGGTTTCAAGTTAATTTGTTGTTGTTCAGTCACTAAGATGTGTCTGACTCTTTGCGACACCATGAACTGCAGCACACCAGGCTTCCCTGTCCTTCCCTGTCTCCTGGAGTTTGCTCAAACTCACGTCCATTGAGTTAGTGATGCTATTCAACCATCTCATCCTCTGTTGCCCTCTTCTCCCCCTGTCCTCATTCTTTCCCATGACTAGTGGAAAAACCATAGTTTTAATGAAATGGACCTTTGTCAGCAAAGTGATGTCTCTGCTTTTTAATACACTGTCTAGGTTTGTCATAGCTTTACTTCCAAGAAGCAAGTGTCTTTTAATTTCATGACTGCAGTCACTGTCTGCAGTGATTTTGGAGCCCAAGAAAAATAAGCTCTGTTACAGTTTCCACTTTTCCCCCATCTGTTTGCCATGAAGTAATGGGACCAGATGCCATGATCTTAGTTTTATGAATGTTGAGTTTTAAGTCAGCTTTTTCACTCTCCTTTTTCATGCTCATCAAGAGGCTCTTTAGTTCCTCTTTGCTTTCTGCCATAAGGGTGGTATTATCTGCATATCTGAGGTAGTTGATATTTCTCCCAGAAATCTTGATTCCAGCCTGAGATTCATCCAAGTTAATTGGTTCTGGATAAATTCTACATTTCTTCCCAAGGGTGTCTTAATTCTAATCTTTCATGGGGCTCATTTTCCCTTGTCTCTTACCCTGGATAGTAATCCTCCTATCCATCAGATGGTCATACTAAAAGCTGTCAAACCTGAACATCGTCTTGGCCATCTCTCTGTCCGTCACTTTCTGTTTCCTCCAATAAATCCGAGATTTCTACAATTTCTATAGATCAGTGGTTCTCAAACTTTAATATGCACCAGAGTCACCTGGAGGTCTCCCCAAAGCACAGACTTCTGGACACTGCTTCCAGAGTTCCTGATTCAGTAGGTCTGAGGTTGGGCCTGAGAATTTTAATTTTTGACCAGCTTCTAGGTGATACTGATCAGTAAAAGTCTCACTTTGATTTTGAGGAGACTCTCTGCTCTAGTGTAGGGACTGTTCTTAGCCTTAGCTTCACATTGAGATCACCTGGGAGCTTTTTAGTTTATACTGATGCAAGTCCTATTCCCCAATGGTTCTGATTATTTGGTGTGGGAGGGGACCCAGGCATGGATGTGGTTTTTAAAAGACCTCTAATGTGTAATCAGGGTTGATAATCATTGTAAATTTTTATATCTCAAATACCTTTTTATTTCTTTTTCCTTTTTTATGGTAATCACTTTAAAATGTTTTCTCATTGCCTGCAGAATATTAGCCATATTCCTTAGCATGGCGTATGAGGTCCTTTATTATTTCATTATATTCATTCATTCTTTAAAAACATATATTGATAATAATGGTTGTACAGCAATGTGAATGTACTTATCATCAGTTTCAACTTAAACATGGTTAAAATGATACATTTTATGTTATGTATATTTTACCACAATAATAAAATAATTTATTGAGCACCTTCTAAGCATCAAACATCTCCCTGTTTTGAAATTTATTGCTTTTTTCTGAACACACGAGGCTTTTTCATATTTAATCACAACTATTGAGTGTGTCCTTCTCTATCCTGACTGGCATTCTCCTCTTTGACATTAAAGATCTATTAAATCTCCCTTTCTACATCGAGCCTTTTTAAATTGCTAGATGCAAAGGAATTTATCACATTAAGATTATAATTGAGTGTAGCTCTTTCTTCCTACTACACTCTTCTTAGAAAGGGGGCTGTTTCCTCTATCTTACTTACCTTTCTGTGTTTGTGTCTGATTCCCGCCTTGGGATGAGTTAGGCAGCCCTGGCCAGGTGCTGGGGTTGGAATGTGAATTCCAGTGCTGAAGTAGGCACTAGGAAGCAGTAGGTATCAGAGGAATGGGCTGAACCAGAGCCTGGAGGGGAAAGCTAGGGCTTGCTTAACAGCCAGGGCCAAGTCACAAGGAACAGATAGCAATGAGTTCAGAGTTGGGTGAAGATGTAGTCCAAAAATCTTTCTCCTACTGACCTGCCACCAACATCTGAAGTCCCTATTGTTAGAGATCTTTCGTTGTGCTCAAAGTATAGTGCCTCCTGAAAACAAACTCTTGGGGAAAATATCAGTAACCACAGGTTATTGTATCACCTTGACCCTTCTCTGACACCTGAGCAGAAATGAATTTTCAGTTATCACCTTGGAAAATGATGAATAGGAGCCTGAGTGATGTTTTGGAAGGAAAGGGAAGGGTGGCTCTAGTAGTAGCAGATCAGGGTAACTGGGGCAGCAGAAAAGCAGTGGACTCCTAGGACTGTTGCTGATAGAATAGAATTACACTTTGCTTTTGGCCAGATCCTGTTGAGAACTGAATCTGTATCCAAAGGGAACGTGGTTCCCTCTCTGATCCCTGGAAATTTGACAGCTATGTGCATAGAATGTGGACATTTTAAAGGAAATGAAGGCCAAAAAAAAGTTGGAGTATAAATATTTTCTCTCAACAGCACAGCTAGAAGAAAGATTGAGATGGATTCAGCGCTTTAGTGCAAGTAGTGAGGTAAGGGAGGGACACTGCATACTTCCTGCAACCCCCACCCCCGCGCCACCGCCCCGCCAGCTAGCCCTTCTGCTGAGTATCCTGACAGCCTAATTCTTCATTAGCTTGCTTGCATGTATGTGTATGCTCACTGCATTCTTCTTCCTGACTTCCCACTTACTGTCGGCATCACTTTTAGGAGCTGCAGGTGCCTGTGGGAACAGGAGATGCTTCTGTGGCTTGCTGCAATTTTACGTATTCCCTTGACTCCTGCTACATGGCCCTTCTTAAGTTAGACTCTTCATGCTTATGCTTAACAACTGCTTTCTGCTGTAAATGATGCAAGAAGTGAGCGTGTATTGGAATCAAGTCTATACTTGGAATGTACTCAGTTGCTATAGTTTGTGTTTGTGCACAGGTTGTGGGGAGAGAGGGGGTGGCTTGTGCAAGTGTTTCTTGGTACATTTAAATAACCACAGCCAAAGCTGTAAGTCCCACTTGCAATGGTCAGTAGAAAATTCAGGTGTGTGCCAAAACACTTTGAATAGTGTACATCACTTGATACATTGAAAGGATGCTGACAAATACCTAAAGACACTGGAGGGTCCCCCAAAGTTCCTCATTAGCAAGCAGGCTGAGGCTGCTGGGCCAAGTGCAGAGATAAAATAGCAAATTTATTATTACCTCTACCCACTAGAGGATGACACTGGCACAGTTAATACAAAAGCAGTAGATCATCTAGACATCCTTGATACTTGAGTTAGAGGTACATCATATGACAGATTTACTTCTGTGTTTCATTGAAACCGGTAGGAATACCAGTTGTCTCTCTCTGAGCGCAAGTACATGGGATATGGAGAACTGATAGCTTAGGAATTAAACACTCCCCTGACTAAGCCACAGAATGGTTATTTCTCATCAAAATACCGATTTTTGAAACCCAAGATTATTCCTTGTGACATCTGAGTCTATACTGCCTTAAAGTGTTCTTCATTTATTTCCAGGACATGTGGTTTATTGCTCTAACTAGATTATATGACTCAAAAACAAATCATTTTTTAAAATGAAATGAAACTTTCATTTATTGAGAAAAATTCTATGAGGTGATTAGACTTTCACATATATTATCTCATTGACTTTTCAGAAATTCATGTGGAATGGAACTTTTATTTTTATGGATGAAATGCTGAGGGCTTGGATAAATCTGTACAAGGTCACAGTACCACTTTAATGATGAGCTGGCATTCAGAGCCAGCCATTTTTATCACATGTCACTGCTTTTCTACTTTTGGTACCCCTTAGTCCCTTTTATCTGACTCTGTGATTTCCCTAAATATTTGGAAGAATATGTCCATTCTCTCTATCTCAGCTGATGGAGAAATAACCCCGAGTATCTTTGTTAGTTAGCAATGTAAGAAAGGATCACATTTCTTTAGTAGAAACAAGAGGAGCTTAAACCTCACTTGAGACTTTTCTGATGTAGAAGCTTGGAAATTGTCATGATGTTTTTACTGTTCTGTAGTGTACACTTGAGGTTTTGGGGAAGCTTAGGATCTCTTACTTAGGATCTCTCACTTAGGATCTCTTACTTCATCTGTGAATTTCAAAATGTGCATTGAAAATGGTATGATTATCAGGGGAACAGAGAGGTAGCTATTTCTCGATAGGCACTAAGCTGTCTTATCCATTTTTCACCAGTCACTCATTTTCTAAAAATGAATCTGCCATTATGTTTTTTTTTCACAAGATGGAATGGGAACTCATTTATGTTAACTTTTCAGCTATAAAATCCACTTTTAATCTTTCACTGGAGTACTAGTATCAGTCAGAAGAAAAAGATCTCATTAAAAACAAAAATGATATACAGTGTCTATTAATCAATTGGATGGAACTACTTTATGCCCTGGATGCAAAATGTTGAAATGTATCTCTTAAGGATCAATATTGTTTCTAAGTAACTAAAGCTAAATCAATACCAGCTCCACACTTCACTTTGCTAACAGATCATTAGATTCTAGTGTTTCTGAACCTGTAACTACAAATACAGAGTGCCCAGAAACAGTTTTCAGATTCAATTTTTCCCCATTTGTCTTTTTAGAGGTTGATTTATTTGTTTTGTTTGTGTGTGTGTGTGTGTGTTTAGTGAAATCCTTTTATAATATTATTGTTGAGATAAAGTAAATTCTCTTAGAGGAATGGTATTAGACTTTATTGTGTAGGATCTTTAAGTCTCAAAGGGCTTCATTTGATCTATGTATGTCCAAAATCATGTAATAACAGAGTTCAGCTGTATTTTGTATTATGGATTTTTGCTTACTCATTTTCGTTTTAGTGCACACTGGACTTAGAGGGAATTAATGAGTTCTCTGTTAAATGTTTAAGGACAAAAGGGCAAATTCTAAGCCATAGCCTTATTGCATTTCAGGATTAAAGAAAACCCTAAAGGTATATGGTTCAACGTCCTAGGTGAGGCTTCGATCAGTCCTCTGTATAGGTTCTCAGCAAACTAACTCATTCTTGAAAAAAAGTGAAAAGAGTTAGTCACTCAGTTGTATTCGGCACGTTATGACCCCATGGACTGTAGCCCACCAGGCTCCTCTGTCCATGGCATTCTCCACGCAAGAATAGTGGAGTGGGTTGCCATGCCCTCCTCCAGGGGATCTTCCTGACCCAGGGATTGAACCCAGGTCTCCTGCATTGCAGGCAGATTTTTTACCATATGAGCCACCAGGGAATCATAGGAGGAATTAAATCAAGCATAAAATTTAGAGGGAAGGAGGTTGAACCATTCAGATCCCTGGCAGGTACCCTCTGAAGACAAATTTGAGAAGCATTTTATTAAGGGATATTTACCAGAGGTATGGGGAGGGCTATAGCTACCAATGAGAAGAGAGGGAAGCACTCAGAGGCTAGCAATAATGTGGAACTCTGGGCGAGGAAAAAGAATCTTTACCCTCTAGGTTCTTGGCTGAGAACCCACTATTAACAGGAGAAAAACATATACAAATTTAATAACATGTATGCTTCCTGTATACATGGGAGAGACCTAGGAAAACTGAGTAATTCCTTGAAATGGCCCAGTCCAAGGCCCAAACTGCAACATTTCCAGCTACATAAAAAGATGTTGGGGGTGGATACTTTTGAGAGAGGGGCAAACTGATTATGATAGGTTATCAGGACAAGCATAGTAAACAACAGGTAATATGGTTGTTATGCATATTTAAGTGGTCAATCTCCACTGACAACATTTTCTAGAAATTCATTCTTCTTGGTAGAGAGAGGGATATACCTTACACATGAAGATTTCTCTTAGAAATGTAAATCTCTGTTACAAAAGGTAACTTCTGTGTTTTCAGAGCTTTCCCACTGTCTACTGTTTCTCAAAAAATAATCAGTCTAAAATATTCCCTGTGCCAAAGGGGCAAATTTTGCAGTGGTATGTTCTGCTGCTGCTACTTAACTGCTTCGGTCATGTCCAACTCTGTGCAGCCTCATGGACTGTAGCCTGCCAGGCTCCTCTGTCCATGGTATTCTCTAGACAGGAGTACTGGAGTGGGTTGCCATGCCCTCCTCTGGGGGATCTTCCCAACCCAGGGATCAAACCCAGGTCTCCTGCATTGCAGGCAGATTCTTTACCATCTGAGCCACCAGGAAAGCCCAGTAAATGTTACATAAGTTACATAATTGAAGAGGGGCACCACTGAGAAATTTGAGTGGATCTTGAAGCAGTTGAATCAAGTCCAGTGGGTGAAAACTCTTAAGATGACAGATTTTCATTCAGTATAAAGATGACTTAATTCATAGACATAACATAAATTAACTTATATGGTAGTGAGTTTCTTATCCTGCTGCTGCTGCTGCTAAGTTGCTTCAGTTGTGTCTGACTCTGTGTAACCCCATAGATGGCAGCCCACCAGGCTCCCCCATCCCTGGGATTCTCCAGGCAAAAACACTGGAGTGGGTTGCCATTTCCTTCTCCAATGCATGAAAGTGAAAAGTGAAAGTGAAGTCGCTCAGTCATGTCTGACCCTCAGTGATCCCATGGACTGCAGCCTTCCAGGCTCCTCTGTCCATGGGATTTTCCTTATCCTAGAGGTGGTTAAATGTAGATTAAATAGCAAATCATGTCATACAGAGAGACTGAAGCATAGATTGGGAGGTTGGATTAGAAGACCTTCAAAATCCATTCCTGACGTACTGATGATTTCAGCAAAGTCATGTGCATTACAACTGAAAGGATAACCTTGTAAATCTCTGCCTTGATTATGTATAATAGATGTTGACTGAAAACAAATAGACTGTCAGTTATTTCTCCAGCAAAAATGGGTTTGTTCAGGATTAGCAGAGAATTGCAATTCTGGGTTTGCAACCATGGCAAGCCACGTGCAAGTCCCCAGTAAAAATGGAGAAACCTCTTATAGAGGGGAAAAGGAAGTTGGGATGGCTATAATGATCAAAGAGTCCAGGACTTTTCATTGGCTGAGGTGTTGCCAGTGTCAAGGAGGAAGAAAATTTTCTCTACTGTTCTCTAGACAGGAGTACTGGAGTGGGTTGCCATGCCCTCTTCTGGGGGATCTTCCCAATCCAGGGATCAAACCCAGGTCTCCTGCATTGCAGACAAATTCTTTACCTGAGCCACCAGGAAAGCCCAGTAAATGTTACATAAGTTACATAATTGAAGAGGGGCACCGTTGAGAAATTTGAGTGGATCTTGAAGCAGTTGAATCAAGGTTCTTCTAGGTTCTTCTATCTTGTCTAAGAATTAAATTGATATGAAACAGATTTTTTTTTCAATTTTTAAAATATTTTTTGTTTTTTAAGGAGGAAAATTTCTTTAAATGTTGCATTGGGTTTTTATCAGCCATAATTATACATATATCCCCTCTCTCTTGAGCCTCCCTCCCTTCCCCCTACCCCATCCCACCCCTTTAGGTCATCACAGAGCGCCAGGCTAGGCTCCCTGTGTTACTCAGCAACTTCTCACCAGCTATTCATTTTACAGATGATAGTGTATATATGTTGATGCTACTTTTCTCCATTCATCCCACTCTCTCCCTTCCCCACTGTGTCCACAAATCTGTTCTCTAGGTCTGCGTCTTCATGCTGCCCTGCAAATAGGTTCATCAGTGCCGTTTTTCTACATTACGTATGTATGTGTTAATATATATTTCTTTTTCTCCTTCTGACTTACTTTTTACTCTGTATAGCAGGCTCTAGTTTCATCTACCTCACTAGAACTGACTCCAGTTTGTTCTTTTTATGGCTGAATAATATTCCATTGTATGTATGCACCACATCTTCTTTATCCATTCATTTGTTGATGGGCATCTAGGTTGCTTCCATGTCTTGGCTATTGTAAATAGTGCTGCAATGAACATTGGTGTACATGTGACTTTTAAAATTGTTTTTTTATTATAATTTTTTAATATAAATTTATTTATTTTAATTGAAGGCTAATTACCGCAATATTGTATTGGTTTTGCCATACATCAACATGAATCCACCACGGATGTACATGTGTTCCCCATCCTGAACACCCCTCCCAATTCCCTCCCCATACCTTCCCTCTGGATCAGGGTATATGCCCAGTAGTGGGGTTGCTGGGTCATACAGTAGATTTGTTCCTAGTTTTTTAAGGGACTTCCATACTGTTCTCCATAATGGATGTATCAGTTTACATTCCATACCAACAGTGCAAGAGAGTTTCCTTTTCTCCACATCATTTCCAGCATTTATTGTTAGTAGATTTTTTTATTTTTTTATATATTTTTAAAATATAAATTTATTTATTTTAATTGGAGGTTAATTACTTTACAATATTGTATTGGTTTTGCCATACATCAACATGAATCTGCCACGGATATACTCGTGTATAGTAAATTTTTTAAATGATGGCCATTCTGAGTGGTGTGAGTTGACACTTCTTTGTAGTTTTGATTTGTATTTCTCTAATAATTAGTAATGTTGAGCATCTTTTTAAATGTTTATTGGCCATCTGTATGTCTTCTTTGTAGAAATGTCTGTTTAGGTCTTTTGCCCATTTTTTTTTTTTTTTTTGATTGAGCTGTTTTTCAGATATTGAACTGTATGAGCAGCTTGTGTATTTTGGAGATTAATCCTTTATCAGTTGTTTCATTTGCAATTATTTTCTCCAATTCTGAGGGTCTTCTTTGAATCTTGTTTACTGGTTCCTTTGCTGTGAAAAAGCTTTTGTTTCATTGCTGCTGCTGCTGCTAAGTCGCTTCAGTCATGTCTGACTCTGTGCGACCCCATAGACGGCAGCTCACTAGGCTCCCCCGTCCATGGGATTCTCCAGGCAAGTAGGTCCCATTTATTTTTGTTTTTATTTCTATTACTCTAGGAGGTGGGTCAAAGAGGATCTTACTGTCATTTATGTCAAACAGTATATTGTCTATGTTTTCCTATAAAGTGCTTTGTAGTTTCTGGCCTTATATTTAAGTCTTTAATTCATTTTGAGTTTATTTTTTAATACGGTATTAACAAGTGTTCTGTTTCATTCTTTTGTGTGTAGCTGTCCAGTTTTCCCAGTACCACTTATTGAAGAGGCTGTATTTTCTCCATTGTATATTCTTGTTTCCTCTGTCAAAATAAGGTGCCCATAGGTGCACGGGTTTATGTCTGGATTTTCTATCTTGTTCCATGGGTCTATATTTCTATTTTTGTGTGAGTACCATACTGTCTTGATGACATTATAATACAATCTGAAGTCAGGAGGGTTGATTCCTCCAGCTCCATTCTTCTTTCTCAAGACTGCTTTGGATATTCAGGGTCTTTTGTGTTTCCTTACAAAGTGTGAAATTTTTTGTTCTAGTTATGTGAAAAATACCATCAGTAATTTGATAAGGATTGCATTGTATCTGTAGATTGCTTTGGGTAGAATAGTCATTTTCATAATATTGATTCTTCCAATCCAAGAACATGGTATATCTCTCCGTTTGTTTCATCTTTGATACTTTTCATCAGTGTCTTATAGTTTTCTTCATATAGGTCTTTTGTCTCTTTAGATAGGTTTATTCCTAGTTATTTTATTCTTTTTGTTGCAGTGGTGAATGGGATTGTTTCCTTAATTTCTCTTTCTGATTTTTCATTGTTAATATGTAGGAATGCAAGGGATTTCTGTATATTAATTTTATATCCTGAGACTTTACTCTGTTCATTGATTAGTTCTAGTAGCTTGGTATGAAAGAGTTTAACAGGAGAAAATCACACAAATTTTAACAACATGTACAATTACTTGGGAAAGATCCAGGAGAAATGAGAAACTCACAAAAATAACTGCAACTCTCACCTTAAATACTATCTTCAGCTAAAGACAAAAGAGGATGTTGGGAGTTGTGGTTTGGGACTTCAAAGGGGAAGAAGACAATTCACATGGAGATGGAAAAACAGATGTTTGGTAAATAAATGCTCATGGGCCACTTAGAGACAATGGAACATGGTGGATTCGGATCTCTAGGCCCTACCTAGAGCTCCCCCCACAACACCTAGCCTGTGTTCTTTGCAGATAGCTCTAATGATAGCTTTATTCCAGGAGCAGATCCTCTGTCTAAATTCTTTATGCAGCTAAGTGGGAGGTGAAAAAGAAAGATTTCCTGAGTCTTCTGTTTTTCAAAAATAATCAGCCTAAATTCATTCCCATGCTGAAGAGAAGCATTTTGGGACAGCAAATTTTGCTCCCTATGTCAGGAAATTGGAGGAGGTCTTTGATGTTGTCATAGGGCATGGGAACTCCCCATTCTGGTCTCCCAAGTCTATTTAATTAAGGCTTCTGTCTAGTCAAGGCTATGGTTTTTCCTGTGGTAATGTATGGATGTGAGAGTTGGACTGTGAAGAAGGCTGAGCACCGAAGAATTGATGCTTTTGAACTGTGGTGTTGGAGAAGACTCTTGAGAGTCCCTTGGACTGCAAGGAGATCCAACCAGTCCATTCTGAAGGAGATCAGCCCTGGGATTTCTTTGGAAGGAATGATGCTAAAGCTGAAACTCCAGTACTTTGGCCACCTCATGCGAACAGTTGACTCATTGGAAAAGGCTCTGATGCTGGGAGGGATTGGGGACAGGAGGAGAAGGGGACGACAGAGGATGAGATGGCTGGATGTCATCACTGACTTGATGGACGTGAGTCTGAGTGAACTCTGGGAGTTGGTGATGGACAGGGAGGCCTGGCGTGCTGCGATTCATGGGGTCGCAAAGAGTCGGACACGACTGAGCGACTGATCTGATCTGATCTGATCTGTTTATCAATTTTTATATAGGCCACACATTGCCCAGATATCATTCTTGACCTTTTGTGCATGAAAAAACACATTCTTAAGGCTCTTTGTGATTATATCATTTCCCACCCTCCGTCATCTTGCAACCATTTCTCCTTCCAATACCATTTTCTTCAGAGAAAATAAGTTCCTTAATTTGGGTTAACTGGTTTTCTTTAATTAACAAGCATCTTTTAATGATTTGACTACCTACCCTTTTGTTACAAAGCTTTTATATAAGCTGGCTCCTCCTTTCACCTCCTTGGAGCAGCTCTCTCAGGGTTGCTTGAGATGCCACCTCCTGGGGTTAAGTCCTAAAAATTCCAACTTTAGGCTGTGACTGTTAAGTCAATGTTAGAATACTTTGTCATATAATACTGATATCTCATATGCTGTTATTGTAAAACTAGTTCCTGAGATGCCTGGTTACCTTGTAAAGTGAAAGTTGCTCAGTCGTGTCCGACTCTTTGTGACACCATGGACTATACAGTCCATGGAATTCTCCAGGCAAGAATACTGGAGTGGGTAGCTGTTCCCTTCTCCAGGGGATCTTCCCAACCCAGGAATTGAACCCAGGTCTCCCACATTGCAGGTAGATTCTTTACCAGCTGAGCCACCAGGGAAGCCCTTGTAGGCACCAGGTTATCTGATAGGCAACAGATTTTCATACTCCCTTTGAAAGGAGCTTGCAGTCTCCAGTTAATTCTGGAGGGTTTCTGCAGGGTTTGTAAAATTGCTGGGGAAAAGACAAAGAGGTAATTTCTCTTTCAATGAGAACCATCTTTCTTCAAGGCCATCCCCATCCCAAACCAAGTCATGAGGAACTGTATTTAGCAGAAAAGCAGTCCAAGCAGTTCCTCCAGCTGTTTGGAGGAAACCTTTTCAAAGAAGGGATTCTTGCCTCTCAGCAGCCAAGCGTGAAGTTTATATTTGGATTTTCATGTGAATAAAAACTTCAGAAGTTAGAAGGGGCCAGCTGCAAAAGGCTTGGTTGCTCTTTGATCTGTGGAACAAGAACTCAAAACAAAGAAGAATAAGAGAGAGAAATACCACCTTCCCAGTCTTTGTCTATGTAATGAAAGGAGTTTTCAAACTGCCTTTAGCTGCAAATAATTTCAATTAGCATTTTAGAGGGGACTGAATGTAAATACCAATTCTGCTTAGGCTGGAGCCAGTTGATTAACCATTGTTTGAAGTGCTGAAAGCTTCTGGTTGGGAGAGGAAGAGAAGCAGGCACTCCTGTTTGGCATTCTGTTCTGATTCCCACTGGAAGCTTTGAGTCTTATCCTCCCTTCTCTCTTATTCATCCACCCACCCCCAAATGCACATGGATTTTTTTAAATGAGTGGCATCTGAAAGCTAGGATGACAAGGATAGATATAAGGGCAGGATTACAGATCCATCCTAGTTTGTCCATCCATTTTTAACACTGAAACTCCTGGGTATACCCTCAGTTCTGGGCAAACCAGAATGGACACTTTAACTGGAGCGATTAGAAAATATTATGCAGGAAACCATGGGTTAAGTCCCCTGTGGAAAACCTTGACAGGCAGGCTGAAGGGTAGTGTCTCCATATGAATAGATCCCCTAGACTATAGTGAAAGTTCTTGAGACTCAATAAATAAGCTGAAATATACCAACTGGAGGAGAAACAGTATTAATAATGAGGAGAAAGAGTCACAGCTAATATTTATTAAATGCTGTCTACATTCCAGTTTCCATGTTGTTATTTTATAGATTCTACCTAAATCAGTCCACGATTATGCTCATTTTATGAGCATATGAGAAAACTGAGGCTCAATGATACTGTTCCTTGCAAGGTCATATGGAGCCAGGATTCAAATCCCTGTGTAATTCCAAGGTGTACGCTCTTAACCAGTGTATGACATTGTATTTTTAAAAATATTTTTATTTATGTATTTATTTTTTTTTTTTATGGCTGTGCTGGGTCTTTATTGCTTCACAAGGGCTTTCTCTAGTTGCAGTGAGCAGGGGCTACTCTTTAGTTGTGGAGTGTGGACTTCTCACTGTGGTGGCCACTGCACAGGCCTGTTGCAGAGCCCAGGCTCTAGGTGCATAGCCTCTAGTTGCAGCTCCCAGGCTCTAGTTGCTGCTGCTAAGTCGCTTCAGTCATGTCCGACTCTGTGCGACCCCATAGACGGCAGCCCAGTAGGTTCCACCATCCCTGGGATTCTCTAGGCAAGAACACTGGAGTAGGTTGCCATTTCCTTCTCCAATTCATGAAAGTGAAAGTAAAGTCGTTCAGTTGTGTCCGACTCTTCACGACCCCATGGACTGCAGCCTACCAGGCTGTTCCATCCATGGGATTTTCCAGGCAGGAATACTGGAGTGGGGTGCCATTGCCTTCTTCCCTGGGCTCTAGAGCACAGGCTCAATACTTGTGGTGCATGGGCTTAGCTGCTCCGTGGCATGTGGAATCTACCTGGATCAGTGATTGACCTATGTTTCCTGCACTGGTGAGCAGATTCTTCACCACTGAGCCAGCAGGGAAGCCCGATATTGAGAACTTGTTATATTCCAGGCCCTACACTAGGCCTCTGGAATAGAGCAGTGAGCAAAGCACACATGATCCCTACCTTCATGGAACTACAATCCATGTTAGAATGACTCATATGAAACTAGATTCTTTGGTTTTGAAATCAATGCAGTTGCATGAATGCCAGAGAGAGAGGTATGCTGCTGTTTACTGATGTCAGTTCTGTTTAGTTGCTCAGTCGTGTCTGACTCTTTGCGATCCCATGAATTGCAGCACGCCAGGCCTCCCTGTCCATCACCATTTCCCGGAGTTCACTTAAACTCACGTCCATCGAGTCGGTGATACCATCCAGCCATCTCATCCTCTGTCATCCCCTTTTCGTCCTGCCCCCAATCCCTCCCAGCATCAGAGTCTTTTCCAGTGAGTCAACTCTTCGCATGAGGTGGCCAAAGTACTGGAGTTTCAGCTTTAGCATCATTCCTTCCAAAGAACACCCAGGGCTGATCTCCTTCAGAATGGACTGGTTGGATCTCCTTGCAGTCCAAGGGACTCTCAAGAGTCTTCTCCAACACCACAGTTCAAACGCATCAATTCTTCGGTGCTCAGCCTTCTTCACAGTCCAACTCTCCCATCCATACATGACCACTGGAAAAACTATAGCCTTGACTAGACGGACTTTGTTGGCAAAGTAATGTCTCTGCTTTTCAACATGCTATCTAGGTTGGTCATAACTTTTCTTCCAAGGAGTAAGCGTCTTTTAATTTCATGGCTGCAATCACCATCTGCAGTGATCTTGGAGCCCCCCAAAATAAAGTCTGACACTGTTTCCACTGTTTCCCCATCTATTTCCCATGAAGTTATGGGGCCAGATGCCTTGATCTTTGTTTTCTAAATGTTGAGCTTTAAGCCAACTTTTTCACTCTCCTCTTTCACTTTCATCAAGAGGCTTTTTAGTTCCTCTTCACTTTCTGTCATAAGGGTGGTGTCATCTGCATATCTCAGGTTATTGATATTTCTCCCGGCAATCTTGATTCCAGCCTGTCCTTCATCCAGCCCAGCGTTTCTCATGATGTACTCTGCATATAAGTTAAATAAGCAGGGTGACAATATACAGCCTTGACATACTCCTTTTCCTATTTGGAACCAGTCTGTTATTCCATGTCCAGTTTATTGATGTCACGCTTAAGCAATTACAGAAAATGACTGGGCTAGCTATTGACTATTCTAAGAAGGATGAGGCTCTTGTTTTAGGAAGCTAAATCATGCCAGAATGAGCAGTTGCTGATGAAGTAGGAAAGTGCAGGTGATAGTTCTTTATCAGTTTCCTACTATATATCAAACAAAAGGAAATGATTGGATAGCATTTACTCATGGTGTTTCTTTGGAACTGAAAAATACCTATTAACATGGATCTCCTGCCAGTTGCAAGTTTTTTTTTTTTTTTTTTTCCTGCTTTCAGAAACTGTCAAAAGCAGGATCTCATATTTAAAGCTGCTATTGTGGTTGTTTATGACTCCTCATATCTGAACCTTAACAATATGATGATATATGACACTTCAAGTGATCCTGATAATTGGTGTTGCCTATTAAATTCTGCCATTACCCATTTCTGAGTCTACAGGATCAATATCAAAGTCAAAATATATCACCTCCTTTTAGAATCTGCTTTATCCCTACCTAGGTTAGGCATCGACCACTATGGTATTAAGACCAAATCCAGCCTGTTGACTGTTTCTGTATAGTCTGTGAGCTAAGAATAGTTTTTACATTTTTTAAATGGCTGAAAAAAATGGAATGAAGGATATTTTGTGATGTGAAAATTATATACAATTTCAATTTCAGCACCCATAAATAAAATCTTATTTGAACACAAGCATCCACATTCCTTTATATATATATGATCCATGGCTGATTTCCTGCCACAGTGGCAGAGCTGAGTAGTTACTACAGAGAGTGTATGGCTCACAGAGCCTAAACATTTACTATTTGATATTTTATGAAAGAAGTATACTGACTCTTGGCCTAGGTGAAGGGGGTGATCCTATTTATAGAATATGTACATTGGAAAGCTCATAATGTTGCCGGTGAATTTAAGGTTCTTGCTTTCTCATGAAATAATTTGGAGATGAAGCAATAGTTAAGAAGTGGATTTATTTAGAGAGAAACATACTCCACAGTGTGTGGCCATCTCAGAAGCTAAGAGAGAATAACAGGGCTTCAAAATATGGTGTGGTTAGTTTTAATAGGCTGGTTAATTTCATAGGCTAGTGAGTGGGAGGATTATTCCAATTATTTTCAAAAAGGGATGGGGATTCCCAGGAATTGGTCCACTGCCCACTTTTTGGTCTTTTATGATTGGTCTCAGAACTGTCTTTGTGATGGTAGGTGTGTCATTTAGCTAATGTATTACAATGGGCATATAATGAAACTGAAGGTCTGCTGGAAGTCACATCTTCCATCATCTTGGACCTAGTTGGTTCTAGCCAGTTTTTGTCATGTTTTATGGCCATATCATTCTTTTAAAAGTTGTGCCCTGCCCTTTTCCATGCTGTTTCAGTAATTATGGGAAAAGTGAACCATCAGTGCTTTGTTTTGCAAGAAACAACAATAACAGCAAACATTAAGTTGATCCATTAATTGCAAGTCATGTGGAATTTATAAAAGTTAAGAAAAACCTTACATTATATATCTAATCATAGGCTTCCTAGATATTTTTTAAAACTTCTGTCATGGCTCTTATTAATGCCATTGATCACTGATAACTAGACACTACAAACATTTACCTTAAGATTCATATTTTAGCTAACATTTACCTACATAGTATGTATAATACATATAGACAGTGTAAATATTATATATGTCTCTGTTCATTTGAGTTTGCATTCTGGCTTCATTTGGAAAAGGAAATGGCAACCCACTCCAGTGTTCTTGCCTGGAGAATCCCAGGGATGGGGGAGCCTGGTGGCCTGCTGTCTATGGGGTCACACAGAGTCAGACACGATTGAAGCGACTTAGCAGCAGCAGCAACACTGGAGAAGCCACTGAGTCAAAATGAAAAGTAAAGACAAGATTTACTTTTTGTTAGGTATTTCTGAGTTTCTTAGTAATACTTCTGACTCAAAAGTGGAACTCTACTTTTTCTTCCAAAGCAAAAAAGGGAAGATTTTCTCCCTTGCTCTCTTCTCCATGGCTTTTTTTTCCCCTGCAGCAGCACCATTACCTGCTATATGGAAATGATGAGCTCAAAATTATTCACTTAAGATATCCCTGTCAGTGTTGGTTTAATAAATCAATGCTTGAAATTAAACAATTAATTTTTCAAAATATTAAACAGCAAAGAAGCACCAGAAGAAAGATGAGGGGAATAGAAAATTAGCACCTAAGAAATATTTACCCTTCACAATAGCCCTTGTATAAAATTACAGATTGAGTTTCTACCATTTGTAATTGAATAATAAAGCAAAGGAAACAGGTTCCTGTATATCTTTTTCAGAGCTGGCTTGGATGCAGGGTGGGTGAGCAAATGAGCAGATATCTAGGGACGGAGTAGGCCAGGTCAGAGGCCACTGTAATGAAATATGGAGCAGACTCACATATTCTCATCATGCTGAGGAAGTTGATGGGGTTCAGGGCAGGCAGCTCCAGGGTGTGCCACTTTGGCATGTGGATTATTGTGAGCTGAAAATAATTAAGGCCCAGATGACTCAAGAGGAGCTTTTTACTGATCCCTTAACTGTCTAAAAGAATTAAGATAGGGCACCTGGTCCAGGAAGAGAATTAACACAGAGATGACACAAAGAGTAAAGGTGTGTGATAAGCTGGGGGGAGCTTAGCAGGACTTCTTTGTTCAAATTTACCTCTGTGCCCCATTGCCTCTGTATGGCATGGAAAACATTGATTTACCCCAGATTTGCTCTTCCCATCTTCCTGTGAATTATCTCCCTCACCCTTTGAAGTTCCAGACACCAATCCCCTTCTCCTTAGCTCAGGAGTATAAGCCTTAATTGCCTGATGATCTTTGAGCCTCTCCTGTCTATGAGAGACTCTTGGACGTATAAAGTTAAATTTGTTTTCCTTCTGTTAACCTGTCTTATGCAAATTTAATTATTAGATTAGCTACAAGAACCTAGAAGGGTAGAAGAAAATTTTTCCTCTCCTGCAAAGCACAGGGATTGGGAGCATGGACTCTGGGATCAAATGGACTTGGCTTTGAAATCTAGTGTTGCCATTTACTGTCTGAATGGTCTTAGGTTATTTAATCTTAATGAACTTCAATTTCCTCATTTGTAAAACTAAAACTACTTTTGGGGTTGTTGTGAGGATTGAATGATATATATATATATATATATATATATATATATATATATATATATAAATGTGCTTAGCACAGGGCCTGGCAAAAGCACTCAGTGTTGCTGTTTAGTTGTTCAGTCATGTCCAACTATTTGCAACCCCATGAACTGCAGCATGCCAGACTTTGCTGTCCTTCGCTATCACCCAGAATTTGCTCAAACACATGTCTATTGAATTGATGATGCCATCCAACTATCATATCCTCTGTCATCTCCTCCTCCTTCTGCCTTCAGTCTTTCCCAGAATCAGGGTCTTTTCCAATGAGTCAGTTCTTCGTGTCAGCTGGCCAAAGTATTGGAGTTTCAGCTTCAGCATCAGTCCTTCCAATGAATATTCAGGGCTGATTTCCTTTAGGATGGACTGGTTGGATCTCCTTGCTGTCCAAGGGACTCTCAAGAGTCTTCTCCAGCACCACAGTTAAAAAGTATCAATTCTTCTGTGCTCATTGTTCTTTATGGTCCAACTCTTATATCCATACATGACTACTGGAAAAACCATACCTTTGACTATATGGACCTCTGTTGGCAAAGTGATGTCTCTGCTTTTTAATATGCTGTCTAGGTTTGTCATAGCTTTTCTTCTGAGGAGTAACAATTTTAATTTCATGGCTGTAGTCACCATCTGCAGTGATTTTGGAGACCTAGAAAATAAAATCTGTCACTGTTTCCATTTTTCCCCCCTTATATTTGCCATGAAGTGATGGGACCAGATGCCATGATCTTAGTTTTCTGAATGTTGAGTTTTAAGCCAACTTTTTCACTCTCCTCTTTCACTTTCAAGAGGCTCTTTAGTTCCTCTTTGCTTTCTGCCATAAGGGTGGTGTCATCTTCATATCTGAGGTTATTGATATTTCTCCCAGCAATCTTGATTCCAGCATGAGCTTCATCCAGCCCAGCATTTTGCATGACCTATTTACTCTGCATATAGGTTAAATAAGCAGGGTGACAATCTACAGCCTTGACATACTCCTTTCCCAATTTGGCACCAATCTTTTGTTCCATGTCTGGTTCTAACTGTTGCTTCTTGACCTGCATACAGGTTTTGCAGGAGGCAGGTAAAGTGGTCTGGTGTTCCCATCTCTCTAAGAATTTTCCACAGTTTATTGTGATCCACACAGTCAAAAGCTTTAGTGTACTCAATGAAGCAGAAATAGATGTTTTTCTGGGACTTGCTTTTTTGATGATCCAACGGATGTTGGCAATTTGATCTCCGGTTCCTCTGCCTTTTCTAAATCCAGCTTGAACAATCTGGAAGTTCTTGGTTCATGTACTGTTGAAGTCTAGCTTGGATAATTTTGAGCGTTACTTTGCTCACATTTGAAATTAGTGCAATTGTGCGGTAGTTTGAACATTCTTTGGAATTGCCCTTCTTTGGGACTGGAATGAAAACTGACCTTTACTAGTCCGGTGGCCCCTGAGTTTTCCAAACTTGCTGGCATATTGAGTGTAGCACTTTCACAGCCTCATCTTTTAGGATTTGAAACAGCTCAGCTGGAATTCCATCACATCTACTAGTTTGTTTTTAGTGATGCTTCCTAAGGCCCATTTGACATCCCACTCCAGGATGTCTGGCTCTGGGTGAGTGATCACACCATCATGATTATCTGGGTCATTAAGATCTTTTTTGGATAGTTCTTCTGTGTATTCTTGCCACCTCTTATTAATATCTTCTGCTTCTGTTAGATTGATCCATACCATTTCAGTCTTTTATTGTTCCCCTCTTTGCATGAAGTATTCCCTTGGTATCTCTAATTTTCTTGAAGAGATCTCTAGTCTTTCCCATTCCATTGTTTTCCTCTATGTCTTTGCACTGAGCACTTAGGAAGGCTTTCTTATCTCTCCTTGCTACTCTTTGGAACTCTGCATTCAGATGGTTATATTTTTCCTTTTCTCTTTTGCCTTTTGCTTCTCTTCTTTATCAGCTATTTGTAAGGCCTCCTAAGACAACCATTTTGCCTTTTTGCATTTCTTTTTATTTGGGGATGGTTTTGATCAGTGCCTCCTGTACAATGTTATGAACCTCTGCCATAGTTCTTCTGGGACTCTATCAGATCTAATCCTTTGAATGTATTTGTCACTTCCACTGTATAATCATAAGGGATTTGATTTAGGTCATACTTAATGTATGTTTGTTATTTTTGTTGATCATATGGATACTAAGTGAAATAGTACCAGAAATCATTGCAATAACTAGCCAGTATCTTGTTAAATGACAAATCTCTGCCTACCTGTATAAAGGAAGGAGGTGCGAAGAATAATGAGTGGAAATTAGGTTAGCTGTTTTTTAGTTTGAAAAAATAATGTTTAATGTTTAATAAAATAACCCTAAGTATATAATGTCATTATCCCCATTTTAAATATGGGCAAATGGAGAATTCAAAAGATTTGGCTAACTTTTATAAGGTAACACAGCTAGCAATTATTAGTAGAAGTGGGATTTGAATTCAGGCTGATGGACTCCACAGCCTCCATACTTAACCATGAACCTTCTTGGTTCTACAGTTAGTTAGGTCTGTGACAAAGGACATACAGGATATACATATGGTTGTTCAGGTTATGCACTGCACAACTCAAGGGTTGTTGTACTCATATTGGTTACATGCAGTGAATAACCTGTATAATTCTGTGGGTGGCCTTAGCTATCTGCATTTACTTGTCCCTAAAACATAAGGTTTGGACTAATGGTCACTGGGCCTCTTCTAGCTGAGAGTCTAGTATGAATGTGTGAATAATTTAAAACATAACTTACAGTAATTTGCTTTGGAGAGTTTTGTACATACATTTGAATTTGTCAGTATCTGATGAAATGAATTCCTAGAATAAACCAGAGAAGCCCACAGCGCTAGGAAGACCTGGAACTGGAGGATTCGGGGAGCTGCCTAGTTTTCCTATCACGTTCTCCATTCTATGCAGAGCCAGTTCATATCGGCAGCTGGTGCAATGAATGGCAGACACCAAATGTCCCTTTCTTAGGTATCTGCAGGATTGAGATATGGGTAAGTGAATGAATTTGCAAGGCTTTCTTTGGGATGACATGTACTGCATGAGAATTAAATGTAAAGAGCTTCATAGATTTGTAAGCAGATATTCAAGTATATTAGGTGTTGTCTACAAAACCCATTTTAATGAAGCAGTTAATTAAGCGAAACTTTTATGTGCTACCTGTCAGTAAGTTAAAAGCACAACTTGGTTGATAATAGTGTGGAAAGACTCTGATGCTGGGAGGGATTGGGGGCAGGAGAAGAAGGGGACGACAGAGGATGAGATGGCTGGATGGCATCACTGACTTGATGGGCGTGAGTCTGGGTGAATTCCGGGAGTTGGTGATGGACAGGGAGGCCTGGCATGCTGCGATTCATGGGGTCGCAAAGAGTCGGACACGACTGAGCGACTGATCTGATACATCCGTGTGTGTGTGTGCTAAGTTGCTTTACTCATGTCCAACTCTATGCAACCCCATGAACTGTAGCCCACCAGGTTTCTCTGTCCATGGGATTATCCAGGCAGCAATACTGGAGTGGGTTGCTATGCCCTCCTCCAGAGGATCTTCCCAACCCAGGGGTAGAACATTAGCTTTAGGTATTGGGATATCACCATCACTATATTAGGACTCAGACTATCCCCTCTTTTATACTTTGCTTTCTTTCAGTTTACTGATGCTTTCTGTAGGCATGCTTAACTTAAAAATAGATTAACATGTTCTATTCAATTGTATTCCACCCTTGAATAGAAATCTTTTTAATACTTGCACATCACCATTAATGATACACAGTTAAATTTAAAAAGTATATAGCATTCTTGTTCTTTCCATCCTCCCACCTCCCTACCCCTTCCAGCAAGGCTTCTTTCTAACTTCTGAGAGTTACAATTTCTCCCTATCCTTAAGAAATTTTCATGGCTCTGGCCCCTCCCTAAGAGTCACATCCTCTGTAGCCTGTCTTCCTGTGTGAACAGTCAACTTCCTTCCCTTATGAGAAAGATAACTATCTGCTTACAACTAACCAAAGTCAGGAATTCCTTTGTCATTTCTAATTTTCCTCGAGCTTTAAAATGACTTCTTATTTCCTACTCCTGTCATACTGGTTTATTCATCATTCCTTCGCTCCATCCTTCACCTTCCTGCCTAAGAGCTCTTGCTTAGGCTGATTTCCTTTGCCTGAAATTTCTCTCCTCTTTACTCATTTCTTTCTGCCTGTCACCCTCTCCATTCAAAGCCCAATGCAAATTGCACTTCCTCTAATAAGTCTTTCTGTCTTCTATACCCTACAGCAATTTGCTTATACTTTGGTGATAACTACAGCGACTGCATTTGCTGAACTCTAAATCAGGACACATGCTTTGACAACGATAAGTATACTTATAGGAACAATGTGATAGATTATTTGAAATCAAGATGGTTCCAGAAAATTCATAGTACATGTTTGCCTTAATTGTAGCATTCATTACAGTCTGCCTTGTATTCACGTTAATTATGTATTTCTTTGGATCCTTCCTGATGTGAGCAAGAATTTTTGTCATATGCATCCTTGTATCACCCCACACCTGTCAGATTCCTTTGTCTTCTGTAGGCAATCTTTTTTTTTTTTTTATGCAGTCATCAAGTACTTTTTAAGTTCATGTGATGTGGCAGGTACTGTGCTAGGTGCTGACGATGAGATGAAGTATTTTTTTCCACCATGAAATAAACTACCATGAGATAAGTACCATGTTAGGGTAGACCTGGAACACCTAGAGGTCCCCCTCATCCAGACTTGGAGAGTTAGGGAGGTCTTGAAGGCAGAAGTTTATAAACAGAGAACTGAAGGATAGGAAAGATTTTGTCAGGGAATGGTATGGCTTGGGGCTCAGGGTAGGGAGAACAGTCTGTATAAAGGTCCAAAGGTGAGCGGAGGGAGCAGCTTGTTGCAGAAACTCCATTTTTTTTCTGTCCCATCTGGCCTGCGAAGCGGGGAGTGAGACAAGAGGCTGAAAAGGGGAGTGAGCCACTGGGCAAGGTGCTTGGGATATAGGCCTGAGTAAGACATGACCTCTGATCTCCCAGAATTTACATTAAAGAGAAAAGCTTCCTGGTATTGTAAGAACACGGGTTAAGGCACCTCACCTTCCCAAGGGCAGGGGAATTTTACCATAAGATGTGACCTTTAAGTTGAAATCCAGATCACTAAGTGCTGAAGGAATTAAACTGCTAGCAGTTAGCTATTTTGCTTCTTCTGCTTTTCTGTATTTTAGCACGAGATGGAAACTGGCAGTGTCTCCTCTGTGCTTCCTTGCTGCTAACTCTCCACTCTACATCTATGCTGAAATAGACTGATTACATAAAACAGAATCCTTTTTCCCCTTCCAATCAGAAAGCAGTTTCTCAAGTCACTTTATGACTTGGCTTGAAGCTTCTTCTTTCTTTTCTGATCAATATTTTAACTGAGTCTTATGTAAAATGAAATTTGCATTTAGGTGTTCCCGTAGCAACCATCACATAAAATCAAATACATCTGCTTTCAGAATCAGTTCATCTTTTGAAAAACCTTGTAGTTACCCAATTTTCTGTTACAAGCAAAATTGCTTTCTAAATGGGCTAACAGCTCCTTCAAAATAAAGCATTTTAAGAACCATATTTAAATGGAATATATGAGGTTTTATAATAGACATAAGCAGCTTTACCATTTATTTAATCAATCTGTCAGTCAAGAAATAAACATTGATTATTACCTATAGGTGCTGTGTATTCCAAAGGTGGCAAAGATATGGTCCTTGCTGTCAAAAATCCTGTGAAAGGAAAGACACCTACAGCGATATCTATAATACAATGTTTAAAGATAATGATGCTCATTAAATGTGGGAGCTGGCACATAGGAGTTTGTTTCCGTCAGATCAGTTCAGTTCAGTCTCTCAGTCGTGTCCGACTCTTTGCGACCCCATGAATTGCAGCATGCCAGGCCTCCCGGTCCATCACCAACTCCCAGAGTTCACTCAAACTCATGTCCATCTAGTCGGTGATGTCATCCAGCCATCTCATCTTCTGTCGTCCCCTTCTCCTCCTGCCCCCAATCCCTCCCAGCATCAGGGTCTTTTCCAATGAGTCACCTCTTCGCATGAGGTGGCCAAAGTATTGGAGTTTCAGCCTCAGCATAAGTCCTTCCAATGAACACTCAGGACTGGTCTCCTTTAGGATGGACTGGTTGGATCTCCTCACAGTCCAAGGGACTCTCAAGAGTCTTCTCCAGCACCACACTTCAAAAGCATCAATTATTCAGCGCTGAGCTTTCTTCACAGTGCAACTCTCACATCCATACATGACCACTGGAAAAATCATAGCCTTGACTAGATGGACCTTTCTTGGCAAAGTAATATCTCTGCTTTTTAATATGCTATCTAGGTTGGTCATAACTTTCCTTCCAAGGAGTAAGCGTCTTTTAATTTCATGGCTGCAGTCACCATTTGCAGTGATTTTGGAGCCCCCCAAAATATTCTGACATTGTTTCCACTGTTTCCCCATCTATTTCCCATGAAGTGATGGGACCAGATGCCATGATCTTAGGTTTCTGAATGTTGAGCTTTAAGCCAACTTTTTCACCCTCCTCTTTCACTTTCATCAAGAGGCTCTTTAGTTCTTCTTCACTTTCTGCCATAAGGGTGGTGTCATCTGCATATCTGAGGTTATTGATATTTCTCCTGGCAGTCTTGATTCTGTCTTGTGCTTCCTCCAGCCCAGCATTTCTCATGATGTACTCTGCATATAAGTTAAATAAGCACAGTAACAATATACAGCCTTGACGTACTCCTTTTCCTATTTGGAACCAGTCTGTTGTTCCATGTCCAGTTCTAACTGTTGCTTCCTGACCTGCATTCAGGTTTCTCAAGAGGCTGGTCAGGTGGTCTGGTATGCCCATCTCTTGAAGAATTTTCCAGAGTTTATTGTGATCCACACAGTCAAAGGCTTTGGCATAGTTAATAAAGCAGAAATAGATGTTTTTCTGGAACTCTCTTGCTTTTTTGATGATCCAATGGATGTTGGCAATTTGATCTCTGGTTCCTCTGCCTTTTTGAAAACCAGCTTGAACATCTGGAAGTTCAGGGTTCACATATTGCTGAAGCCAGGCTTGGAGAATTTTGAGCATTACTTTACTAGCGTGTGAGATGAGTGCAATTGTGTGTTAGTTTGAGCATTCTTTGGCATTGCCTTTCTTTGGGATTGGAATGAAAACTGCCCTTTTCCAGTCCTGTGGCCACTGCTGAGTTTTCCAAATTTGCTGGCATATTGAGTGTAGCACTTTCACAGTATCATCTTTCAGGATTTGAAATAGCTCCACTGGAATTCCATCACCTCCACTAGCTTTGTTCATAGCATCACTTGACTTCACATTTCAGGATGTCTGGCTCTAGGTGAGTGATCACACCATTGTGATTTTCTGGGTCATGAAGATCTTTTTTGTACAGTTCTGTGTATTCTTGCCACCTCTTCTTAATAACTTCTGCTTCTATTAGGTCCATGCGATTTCTGTCCTTTATTGAGCCCATCTTTGCATGAAATAGTCCCGTCAAGAAAATATTCTAATTTTCTTGAAGAGATCTCTAGTCTTTCCCATTCTGTTGTTTTCCTCTATTTCTTTGGATTGATCACTGAGGAAGGCTTTCTTATCTCTCCTTGATATTCTTTGGAACTCTGCATTCAATGGGAATATCTTTCCTTTTCTCCTTTGCTTTTCACTTCTCTTCTTTCCATAGCTATTGTAAGGCCTCCTCAGACAGCCATTTTGCTTTTTTGCATTTCTTTTCCATGGGGTGGTCTTGATCCCTGTCTCTTGTACAATGTCATGAACCTCCATCCATAGTTCATCAGGCGCTCTATCAGATCTAGTCCCTTAGATCTATTTCTCGCTTCCACTATATAATCATAAGGGATTTGATTTAGGTCATCCCTGAATAGTCTAGTGATTTTCTCCACTTTCTTCAATTTCAATTTGAATTTGGTAATAAGGAATTCATGATCTGAGCACAGTCAGCTGCCGGTCTTGTTTTTGCTGACTGTATAGAACTTCTCCATCTTTTGCTGCAAAGAATATAATCAATCTGATTTTGGTGTCGACCATCTGGTGATGTCCATGTGTAGAGTCTTCTCTATACTTGTATATAATCAATAAGTTAAATAAAAATTATAATGGGCATTAGAAAATATTTTGAATTTAATGATAGAATATCTATCTATCTATATATACACTATGGGGTATAGCTTTTATTAGAGGAATATTTGTATTCTTAAATATATTAGTAAGATGATAGGCTGAAAAGGAATATCCATTACATCAAGTTAAAAGAAGAGCAGCAAATTAAATTCAAGAAATATAAGTAAGGAATTTAGGGTTGACATGTACACACTACTATATTTAAAATAGATAACCAACAAGGACCTACTGTACAGGACATGCAAGTCTGCTCAATGTTCTGTAATAAATTAAATGGGAAAATAATTTGGAAAAGAATGGATACATGGAACTGAATTACTTTGATATACACCTGAAAGTAACATTATTAATCTACTATCCCCCAATATAAGATAAAAATTTAAAAAATAAAATTAATTATCTTCTGATAACCAGAAATATCTAGAAGAAAGAAGATAAAGACAAGAACAGATATGAAATAGAAAACAAACCTACAGTAGAGAAATTCAACAGCATGAAAAGTTGGTTGTTTGAAAAGATTAATAAAATATATAAATTTCTAACAACATTATCCAAGTAAAGATGAGAATAGCCAGTGTGAGGGATGAAAAGGGAGACATCCAAATAGATTTTTAAATGTGAAAAAATGATATGAATAACTTTATGCTGATAAATATGAAAATGTAGATGGTATGGACAAACTCCTAGGAAAATATATCTTACTAAAATGGGCAGAAATAGAAATTTATAAACAGTCTTAAACCTTTTGACATGGTTGTGTTTTTATGTACTTAATATTTTGTACTATGATTTTTTTCGCATAACAGTTTTACATATTATATATACCAAATTCCTCTCATTTGTCACTTTTAATGCCTACAAAAGATCTCTTTGTTACCATTTCAGTAATAGAAAGCATTTGGACTCTACCTATTTTTATAAAAGTTGTACAGAGAACTGCCATGAGAATCATAGTACTAATCATGTTTTCCTTTTGGAAAAAATAAAACATGATTTATTTCCCAAGGGGTGTATTCCCTACAATGGAATTGCTAGAAAAAATATATGAATGATTTCTTTATTCTTTTTGGATATAGCCTAATTACCATCCTGCAAAACTGAGTTAATTTACAGAGCCAACAGCAATGTATTAGCACACCCATTTCCCCAAATTCTTGCTTGCAATTGAGTCTATAAACTGTTTTTGTTAATTTAATAGATAAGCAATGAACTTTTGTTTAATTTATATTCATTTAATTACTATTGAGCCTTTCTTTTTTCCACATGATGATATCCTATTTCACTTCTTTTTATATAAACTGCCTGTTCAACTTTGTTAACTTATCAAGTAGAATCTGAGTATTAGCCTGATATATGTGCATTAATTTTTTATTCAAGTTGGATAGTGAGCCTTTATCAGTTACATTTTTCTCATGAATTTTTCCCATTATGATACTTTCTTTTGATACTCATTTTATTACATTTCATAGCTTAACAGCCTTTTTATTTTTAAGACATTTGAATACATTTGTCTTGTATGAGATGACATACTCTCTTTCTTTAAAAGTCAGAAATATGTCTCCCTTCGATAGCTGGAATAAAATGCAATTTCATAGTAAGCGATCTGATTCACTAACCCAGAGCTCTTTAAATCCTCATAGTTGGAACCACTTAACTTCTGCTTGTATACTAAGCCTAGACTGGATTAGTTTTCTACTAACTTGGTTTCTGCCTTATTCTTGTCACTGTGCATGTACCTTGCACAACAGTTCTATGAAAGGGCCTCTGCTTTGATGATCTACATAGTATTCTCGTTCTTATAAGACTAGGACTTTGGTTTTTCCTCCCCTGTTCTTTCAGGAACCTGTGTTTTGATGTGAAATCCCAGACTAGCAACTGGGACTGCAGAACTTGCACCTCAACTCTGAACATCATCTGCGTAGCCAAATAATACCCATCTCTATTGCTACTCGCATTGTTGTGCTTTACCTGTCTACCAGGTCATCAGCATCTGCCCCCTCTCCTGGCTTTCCCTAATGCTGACTGCTTACCTGGACTGCCATCTCTTGTCCCCAGATTCTCCAGGCATTGGCCTGCCTGGCTGGACTTCTTCCCCATCGCCTTTAGCTGAATCTGTCTTAGCCCAATGTTGTGAATATATTTTTATTCTCAGATACTAGCTTTGTTTGTCTAACTTCTCCTGACACTGAATTTCAATTCTTTAAACACACTTTTACCTTATAATTTAGCAAAATATTTTGTCATTAAAGCTTTGATTGTTATATGGCATTTGTTGCAAATGTACAGTGTAAGGCATGGGTCCAAGTTATTTATTTATTTTTATTTATAACCATTTTTACCCTGGCAAAACATTTATAAAGGATTCTATTATCCATTTCTGTGTTACTTATATTTTTTTACCATAGCTTTAGTTATTATAATAATAATTTGAGTCTATTTCTAAGTGCTCTGTACCACTGATTAATCTCCCTTGTTAAAATATCACACAATTCTAACAACTATTTTGTAGTATATATATATATGAGTTTGAGTACGCTTATCTTGACTCTTTCTAACAATGAGATAGGTGTATTTCTTCATTTATTTAAATCTTCCATTTTTCACTCATTAGGGTCTCAGTTTTCTTTGTGTCATAAACTTAATGCACAAGCATTAGTGTTTCTAATAGTTACTGAGGATGTAATCTCATTTCTTTTTTGAGTTATTCATTGTATTTTCTGTATTATTAGTATATAGGGCTGCATTTAATTTATTTTTGTGGATTTACTTCACTCCACAATTCTGATGAACTCATTTTATTACCTCTGGTAATTTTTTGGTTGACTTCTTTGGATTTTTTGAGTACTCTATATTCAGGTCATAAGCAAAAAAATGATTTTTAGTATGTTCCTTTCCTAAATGTACCTTCAATTACTTTTTTTTTTCTTTCTCTCTAATAATCTTAGTCAATATTCCATTAAAAGAAAGTGGCAACCATGAAAAAAAAAATTTGTGGAGTTCTATTTTTGCCTATTCTTGATTTTAAAAGAAGTAATTCCACTCATGCTGCTGCTGCTAAGTCATTTCAGTTGTGTCCGACTCTGTGAGACCCCATAGACGGCAGCCCACCAGGCTCCCCTGTCCCTGGGATTCTCTAGGCAAAAACACTGGAGTGGGTTGCCATTTCCTTCTCCAATGCATGAAAATGAAAAGTGAAAGTGAAGTCGCTCAGTCGTGTCTGACTCTTCTCGACCCCATGGACTGCAGCCTCTGTCCATGGGATTTTCCAGGCAAGAGTACTGGAGTGGGTTGCCATTGAATTCCAGTCATGCTTCTCTACTAAATATATTATTGGTTCTATTGTTTAAATGTGCCCTTTTCATGTTAGGAATGAAAATATTTAATTTTGTTAATCAAGAAAATATGTTGAATGTCACCAGTGTTTCTTGGCAGCTAATGGAAAAAATAATTAATTTTCCCATTAACATGTTATTGTAGCCTGTATTTGTAGAATAAATAGTAATAGTTATAGATGGTGAGGGACAGGGAAGCCTGGCATGCTGCAGTCCATGGGGTCGTAAAGAGTCAGACATGACTTAGTGACTGAACAACAACAATAGTTGATACTTAAAAAAAAATTATATTCTAGTGTTCTATTTCTTAAGATTTTATTCAGATTATATACACATAAGTAGTTTTAATAATATATAATATATATGTGTATATACAAACATATATTATTTGATAAAAAGAAAGATCAGCCTGCTGCTGCTGCTGCTAAGTTGCTTCAGTCGTGTCCAACTCTGTGCGACCCCAGAGACAGCAGCCCACCAGGCTCCCCCGTCCCTGGGATTCTCCAGGCAAGAACACTGGAGTGGGTTGCCATTGCCTTCTCCAATGCATGAAAGTGAAAAGTGAAAGTTAAGTCGCTCAGTCGTGTCCGACTCCTAGCGACCCCATGGACTGCAGCCTACCAGGCTCCTCTGTCTATGGAATTTGCCAGGCAAGAGTACTGGAGTGGGGTGCCATTGCCTTCTCCGAAAGATCAGCCTAGAATTCCCTTATTTGATATTTTTTTTCTCAATTTAGAATAAAACCATATTTGCCTTATGCAGTAGTAACATGGGTAACATACCTTCTTTTTCTGTATTTAAAAATAGTTTGAAGCAAAAGAATGTGTAATCTAAGAAAGTTTAAAAGAAGTTCTACTGAATCTGTCAGTTCCAGTTGACTTAAGCATTTATCTTAACAAGTACATTTTTTTTTGTTTTGAAGCATATGCATTCTTTATTTCTTATAGTATTTAATTTTTAAATTTTTTAGTATAAATTTATTCTTTTTTATGATTACCAAGTTTGACAGTACCCAAGAGGATTTATGTTTTCCTCATATTCTGTTTAAAACATGTGGTTGAATATATTTTTTGAGCAATTACTGTGTGTCAAGCTCTCATTTAGTCACTAAGGATGAGGCAGTTACAAAAAAATAGATAAGTTTCTGTCCTCATTTATAGAGCTTGTGGTCTAGTAGACAGACCTTGTCATGTGAGTAGAGTGTTCTCCTTTTGATTGCCTTATCAGGGAAGGCCTTTCTGAAGAGGTGATTTTTAAGCTGAGTCAGCCAAGGAAAGGCCCGAGGGAAGAGTATCCTAAGCAGGGTGAACAATAAGAGCAAAGACCTTGAGATGGGAGAGAGCCTTATATGCCTGCAGTTCACATTTTTCCCTTTTAATTTATTGGTATAATCTTTTCTTTGCCAATTGTAGCGTTTTTCCCTTATAACCAATCATAGGCTTTATTTATTAACTCTGTCATTTTTTATTTCTGTATTTTATTTCTGTTTCATCTTAGTGTTCTTGTTTCCCTTTTCTTTTTGGATTATAATACTTGATTTTCTTTCTGTTCCTAAGAAATTGGATTTTTTTTTTTTCCTTTACTGAACACCGGTAGGACTCCTGGATCCCGTTGAACTTCCCTCCCTATTAGTATCAGTAGCTGGTATACCCTGAACTTGGCTTCTGAGCATCCTTTGGAAAGTGGAAAGGCATTATAGCATGCACTTTTACCCTAAACTTAGTGCTAGTTTAATTCGAATTGTACTGTGTAGTTTTTCTTTGTAATGATTTCTTTGCTTAGTTTTTTGGGGGAAGGAACTTCGATGATCACAATTTATGATGTTGTTATTTCAAATGATAGCACTTATTTTTAAGATGATTACAAAATTTATTACCTTTTGCATTAGATCTATTTGTAGCCATATCCTCTCCTTTTCTGAAGCAAGATAGGATGCAAAAACGTGAATAGTTTCTTTATAAGTACTTTAAGTGAGGGGTTTTTTTAAAGTTAAACACAACTGAGGTATAATTTACATACAGTAGAATTCACCCCATTTAGCATATAGTTCTGTAAGTTTTGACAAATGCAAACCAACAAAATTAAGATATGAATCAGTTCCAGTGCCCTCCCCCCAATCTCTTTTCCAGCCCTACTGTTTTCCCTTTTTCAAAATGTCATATAAATGGAATCTTACAGCGTGTAGTCTTTTATGATGGTTTCTTTCACTTGTTACAATGGATTCAACATTCATCCATGTAGTTACATATCTATGGTTCATTCCTTTTAATTGCTAAAGCTTTGATACTCACTTATACCATGCGATACACCACAATTTATTTGTGCACTAGTTGATAGGACTTTTTTCCAGATTTTGTTGATTAAGAATAAATCCTGTATAAATACTCACTTGCATGTTTTTCTGTGAGCATAAGTTTCATTTCATGTAGTTAAACACCTAGGAGCATAATCACTGGCTTATATAGTAAGTGTAGGTTTTTTGTTTTTTTTACCAGAAACTGCCAAACTCTTTTGCAAAGTGGTTGAGCCATTTTACCTTCCCACCTGGGAAGAGATTTAGTTCATTATATGTCTCTTTTTCAGGTGCTAGAAAGAAAGTGAAGTCGCTCAGTCGTGTCCGACTCTTTGCAACCCCATGGACTGTAGCCTACCAGGCTCCTCCATCCATGGGATTTTCCAGGCAAGAGTACTGGAGTGGGTTACCCTACTCATGTTGTTATTGCTTTTGGCCAATGCTAGTTATAAGGTTTTCAAAGCAAAGAGAAGATGTGTGCAATGTTTAAAATTTGTTATAATTTTCACAGCAAAGATAAAAGCATGTCATAGGTAGTATTTCATAAAATGTCAAATCCATTCATTGGTTTTGTTTTAATTTTGCAATTTTCTTTTTGGCTTATCTAGCTTCTAATAAGTGATGAGGTCTAAGATATCTATTTTGAATGGAGTATTGTCTTTAGCAAGTAATGTTATACTGAGAATGAATTAAAAATTGGGTATTTAAGACTGGAATAGCATATTGAAAGCCTTTTTATTTTATTTTTATGTAACTTTACATTTATTTACTTACTGAAAAAACATTTGTTGAGTATTATGTGCAAGTAACTGGGCTGTGTTGTGGATGGTACAAAGATGTGTGAGTCCCTGCTACCAAGCAAGCTCCCATGGGGTCACTTGCTCAGTCAGCTTTTCCATTTGGTATATAAAAGGTTGTATTATGTACACAGTTGTTGCTGTCTTTGGAATGCAACAAAACTAGATTCAAAGATATATCTAATAAGTGGGCTGATAAGGATTTCTTTACAATTTGCTATAGGATTACACTTTAAATGCACTGCTGCTGCTGTTGCTTCAGTCATGTCTGACTCTGTGAGACCCCATAGACGGCAGCCCACCAGGCTCCCCCGTCCCTGGGATTCTCCAGGCAAGAACACTGGAGTGGGTTGCCATTGCCTTCTCCAATGCGTGAAAGTGAAAGTGAAGTCGCTCAGTTGTGTCCGACCCTTAGCGACCCCATGGACTGCAGCCTACCAGGCTCCTCTGTCCATGGGATTTTCCAGGCAAGAGTACTGGAGTGGGGTGCCATTGCCTTCTCCATTAAATGCACTAATACATTTTAAATGGTGGTGGAATGACTGACTCATAGTAAGTGTTCCAAATGGGTACCTTTAAAAAATTATTTGTATGATATTTATAGTTTATAATCTAGTAGTCAAAATGTATACCCTGTTGTAGCTTAATTGCCTTGTATAAGCATGATATAGTTCTTTTGTTGTGGAACACAATCTGCATCAAAGGTAATTGTTTGATGAAACAAGTTCTAGTCATTTTGCTATTGTTAGAGTATTCTTATTTTAGATGCCTGGGATATATACTAGTGCAAGGAGCGAAACTCCAAAGACCACTTATTTCCTTAAAAATACAAGAGTTTATATAGTTGGTGCTTGGCAATTGAGAGACAGATTCTAGCTAGCTCACTGATACAGAGGCAGCTTACAAGGTTGCAAGTTTTAAAAATGGAAAAATACCTATTGAAACAGCTGAAGAAGGACCAAAATGCAGAGTATCACAAGCACAGAAGTGTGAACTCTCAAAACATGAATGTGTTGACCTTTGTTTTGGCTTTCAACCCTGAAACCTATTAGAAGATGGACAACTTTGTACATTTTGGTGAGTTGGGATGAACTTTCATTTCAAATCTCTTGGATCCAGTACCATTTTCCTATCTGTATATGGTTTTGTGCCTGAGTCCAGGGAAGAAGTCATTGACTTGGACAGATTTGTGGCCTGGTGTTGAGGAAATGTAGAGTTGTGGAGCCTTGGCCAAAAGAGATGTGCAGGGCCCAGTAGTTCGTAGCTGTGAACAAGGAGAATTATTTCATGCCAGGGAGACTTCTTCAGTGGTTTGTCTTCTTATCGCAGGGCTTCAGGGTTTCTTTTCTTTTTAATTAATATCAATTACATTCTTATTTTTTAACAATGAAACATTTTATATGAGACAATAGTCTCAGCTCCAGTCTACTCTTTTCTTCTCAGAATTAAACTACTTCCATGAGTTTGATTCTTATCATTACAAAATTTTGCCAGGCTTTTTCATACTTATATATATATATGTACCTATTGTGTGTGTGTGGAGAAGGAAATGGCAGCCCACTCCAGTATTCTTGCCTAGAGAATCCTGTGGATGGAGGAGCCTGGTGGGCTGCTGTCCATAGGGTCACACAGAGTCAGACACAACTTAGCATGCACAGAGTCAGACACAACTTAGCAAGTGACTTAGCATGCATGCATGAAGGAAATGGCAACCCACTCCAGTGTTCTTGCCTGGAGAATCCCAGGGACAGGGGAGCCTGGAGGGCTGCCGTCTATGGGGTCGCACAGAGTCGGACATGACTGAAGCGACTTAGCAGCAGCAGCAGCGGCGTTGTGTGTGTGTGTGTGTGTGTGTGTGTGTGTGTGTGTCTGTGTGTAGGTGCCTCTGCATGCCTGTGTGCATGATCACATAATTGGCATTTTTCTGTACAAAGTGTCTTGCAACTTGTATTTTCTTCACTCAGCAAAGTGTCTAGGAAGAGTATTTGTTGGTGCATGTGTATCTAGCTCATTCATTTTACTAGCTTTGTATCATTCTATAATATGAATGCTCTATAGTTGACTTAGTTGTTCTCTTATTCCTGCATTTTTAGGTTGTTTCCAAATTGTCACTAGTAGAAACAGGGCTGCAATCAACAATTTTGTATATGACTTTGTGTGTACAAATGCAAGTATTTTCTGAAAGGGTAATGGAGCTGATTAAAGTTGTTTTATCTGTGGGTACAAGCAGTGTTAATAATTATGCATTATCAAATTGCCCTCCAGAGTTCTTCATGGCATTTTCTTCACATCTTATGCAAATATTATTAACAAAATCAGACTTTAAAAAATTGAAGTGTAGTTGATTTACAATATTGTGCTCGTTTCAGGTATACAGCATACTGGTTCAGTATTTTTGCAGGTTATAATGCACGATGGGTTATTATAAGATAATGGCTATAATTCCCTGTGCTATATAGTAAATTCTTGTTGCTTTTTTTCAATTTTTAAATCAGAGGATAATTGCTTTATAGTGTTGTGTTGGTTTCTGCCGTACAACAGCGCACATCAGTCATAATTATATATGTATCCCCTCCTTCTTGAGCCTCCCATCCCCCTTCTATCCCACCCCTCTAGGTCATCACAGAGTGTCAGGCTTGGCTCCCTGTCATATATATCAACTTCTGACTCACTGTTTTACATAAGGTAGTGTATATATTTCAGTGGTATTCTCACGATTCGTCCCACCTACTTCTTCCCCCACTGTGTCCACAAGTTCATTCTCTATGTCTGTCTATCTATTTTATATATAGTAGTTTGTATCTGTTAATCCTATGCCTGTAACTTGGCTCTTCCCCCACCCTTGGTTGTTGTTCAGTCACTCAGTCATGTCTGACTTTTTGTGAGCCCATGGACCGCAGCATGCCGGGCTTCCCTGTCCTTCACCATCTCCCGGAGCTTGCTCAAACTCATGTCCATTGAGTCAGTGATGCCATCCAACCATCTCATCCCCCACCCTCTTCCCGTTGATAACCACAAAATTATTTTAAATGTTTCTGAGTCTGTTTTGCATATACATTCATGTTTTATAATTCAGATTCCACATATAAGTGATATTATCTAGTATTTGTATTTCTCCACCTTACTTCCCTAAGCATAGTATTCTCTTGTTCCATCCATGTTGCTGCAAATGGCAGTATTTCATTTTTTATTGCTGAGTAATATTCCATCACACATACACACATACATATATATGTGTGTGTGTGTATATATGTGTGTGTGTGTGATGTGTGTATATATATGGTGTATATATATATATGTGGTGTGTATGTATATATATATATCATGTGTGTGTATGTGTGTGTATATATATATATATATATATATATACACACACATCTTCTTTATCCATTCCTCTGTTGATGGGCACTTGGGTTACTTCCATGTCCTGGCTATTGTAAATAGTGCTGCTATGAACATTGGGATGCATGTATCTTTTCAAATTAGTGCTTTCTTTTTTTTTTCAGAGGTATATCTGGGAGTGGAATTACTAGATCATATGGTAGTTCTGTTTTTGTTTTTTTAAAGATCTCCATGTTGTTTTTTACTGGAGAAGGCAATGGCACCCCACTCCAGTACTCTTGCCTGGAAAATTCCATGGATGGTGGAGCCTGGTAGACTGCAGTCCATGGGGTCGCTAAGAGTCAGACACGACTAAGCGACTTCCCTTTCACTTTTCACTTTCATGCATTGGAGAAGGAAATGGCAACCCACTCCAGTGTTCTAGCCTGGAGAATCCCAGGGACGGTGGACCCTGGTGGGCTGCCGTCTGTGGGGTCGCACATAGTTGGACACGACTGAAACGACTTAGCAGCAGCAGCATATTGTTTTTTATAGTGGGTGAGCCAACTTACATTCCCACCAACCCTGTACAACAGTTCCCTTTTCTCCACACACTCACCAACATTTGTTATTTGTAGATTTTTTGATGACAGCCATTCTGATAGATGTGAGGTGAAAACTCACTGTGATTTTGATTTACGTTTTTCAGTCAGCAGTGTTGAGCATCTTTTCATGTGCCTGTTAGCCATCTGTAAGGCTCCTTTGTTCCAAAGTCTATTGAGGTCCTCTGTCCAGTTTTTGATTGGGTTGTTTCTTGTTTTGATATTGAGTTGTATGAGCTATTTGTATGCTTTGAATGTTAATCCCTTGTCAGCCACATCATTTGTGAATGTTTTCTCCCTTTCTATAGGTTGTCTTTTTTGCTGTGTCAATGGCTCCTTTGCTTTGCAAACACTTTTAAGTTTATTAAGTCCCACTTGATTAACAAAATCAGACTTTAAATTTTTTGTAAATAATATGTGAAAATTAATAGCTTATAGTTTTGATTTGCATTTCCTGAGAACTAATGGGTTAATTATTTCTTTGTGTGTTTATTGGCCATTTGTGTTTTTGTTTCTGTAAATTGCCTGTGCAAATCATTTGCCTTTTTGACCTACTGAGTTGTCATTTATTTTATGGATTTGTGGGAGTCTTTTGATTATTCCTGATTGGTTAAATGCATTCCAAATATCTTCTCCCTGTCTGTTACTTACTTTCAACTTTGTTTTAATAATTTTTTTGCATACCATTTTTACATTTCAGTATAGTAAAATTTATTATTTTCTTCTGTTACGGGTTTTGCATGTGTGAATCAATGTAAAAGAAGATCTTAAACTTTTATCTCAAGCTCCTAAAATATTTTCTTCTAGGATTAATAGATTTTTCATTATTGATTTATTTTTAACGGTTTAATATATTTGAAATATGTATGTGTTTATATGCATGTGTATGCAACACGTGTCTATCTGAGGCAAGTGAGGTTAAATTTTTTCTCAAGCTTTCGGTATGTTAGGTTCCAGAATACTCGAGATGTTCCTTCCCCCCTCCCCCTTCCTCTTGTCCAGTGTCCTTCTCTCTCCTTATACCTCCATCTTTATACTTGTGTTTGCCTTCTGGTTCATATACTACATACACCAGTTTTCAATCACCATTTCTGTTTGGTCAGCTTATTCTAGGGGGTTCCACAAATGTAGAATAGTTTTTTCTCTCGAAGACCTAGAAAGATTAGAAAGTTATCCAAAGTCAGAACAAGCAGAAGGTCAAAGCTATGATGTCAGACCTATCTTAAGAAGACAGAAAATAGCATTTATTAGTCCTTAATACATGTAAGACAGTGTATGAGGTATTCGATCATAGTTTTAATACTCTCAGCATCTCTATAAAGTAGTTATTACCCCTACTTTTTACATGAGGAAACTGGGGCTCAAAGTGTTTGAGTAACTTGCTTAAGGTCACATGAATAGTGTATCAGTCAGCATTTTCCAGAGAAACAGAACCAGTAGGCAATATGGAGATATTTACTTATTTATTACCTGGAGAAGGAAGTGGCAACCCATTCCAGTGTTCTTGCCTGGAGAATCCCATGGACAGAAGAGCCTGGCAGGCTACATTCCATGGTGTCTCAAAGAGTCAGACACGACTGAGTGACTAAACCACAACCACCCACTTATTTATGATTAAAGATTTGGCTTATGATATTATTGGGGGAGGCCAGTCTAAAATTTGTAGTGCAGGTTGGCATGTCAGAAACTCAGGCAGGAGTTAATGTTTTAGGCTTGAGGCATAATTTCATCTTTTCTGTTAAGGCATTCAACAGACTTCATTATCAATGATAATCTCCTTTACTTAAAGTCAACTAACTATATATTAATAACATCTATAAAATACTTTCGCAAATAACACCTAGATTAGCAGAATGGGTGAGCTCTATAGTCTAACCAGTTTGACACAAAATTCAGCATTACAAGTGGTTAAGTGAAAGAAATGGAATGTGAACCCTTTCATGATTGGCTATAAAAACCCCCATTTGTAAGCCTGTCTTATTTTCCTGTACCAGAGTTTTTGCAATAAATATATAAATTTAATTAATTAATTTTACTGGATGAATCAGTAAAATCAGCTACCTAAATAACTGAATCTTTTTACTTTATAAACTCTAGTTTCTCTGGGACTCAGCGTTTTTGCTCTAGGCTCTGTGCTGTTGCAACTGCCTGCTTGTTTGGCCTAATGATTAATCAAATAGCTGGAATCATGGGATTACTTTCCAGTGGCCTACCTATCCTTCTCATATCTGGTTTTGGACCTCCTCTTTCCTGTCTGTCAAAAGCAGTATAACTGGTAGTGCTTCCTGGCTCAGGTGCCTGCTTTTTTTTTCAGGGCCCTGAATTGTAGGCCCCAGGCTTTCTCAGAGTCTCCTCTGATAATGTCCCGAACTGAACCCTGGTTCATGACTTTAAGGGTTTCATGGTAGAATCAGTGATCATGGTCCAGGATTAGAATTAACAAGCAAGAGACTAGGCTGAATCTATACCAGCCTCAGGGCTTTTCCTTGAATTTGGCTTGTTACTGCTGATGTTTTTAATAAATCTCTGACACAAGCTTATCTTGTGATAATAATCATTCTACTAAAATGTGAGCACAGTGGGGAAAAACAGTTTAATTGAAAGGACTGTTAGTTGGATTCCAATTAATTGAGATTTTATGGTATTTGTTTATGAGAATATAACAGTTATCCTGGCACTATCTTATTTAATATCTGCTGAAAACATCATTGAGTAGTGAGTTAAAATAATTGACAAGGAAGTCCATTGCCAGTCATTAACTGTTATGAATTAGTGAGACTATAAACAAGCATGGTGGTAAATCAGAGTTCCTACTTATCCAAATAGAGTGTAATTTATTCCTAGGAGTAGCACTTTCTCTACAGTGTTCGGACATCAGAAAGTACCCTGTACCGAGTTGTAAGAAATCAGTGCTTCCTTTAGCTCTCTAGCTTGATTGTTTCTGGTGAGGTGACATGAGACCACTAGATTTGTAGATACCCATATTTAGCAATTGTAAAGAAATTTATTCTTAAAAAGGACAGAGAAAAATAAATCCTTCACACAGGGCCAGTTTGGAGTCTTAAGTTGTTCCTAGCATTCTCATTATTGTTCTCCTAGATATGTTCCTGGAATAAGCTTGGCCCACAGGATCATTCCCTAGCTCTGAATTGTCCCAGCACTTATATCGCTTTGAAATATTCACAAGTTATAAGAGCACGATGATAATTCAGTGATTTCACTGTATGCCGACTGTATGCCTTCATAGCGCCTCCTACGTACCATACACCATTCTAGACAATTGAGGATAAGCCTATGCATGTCATCCTAGAGTCCTTAATCCCTGCTCCAGCTAGCCTCACCCAAGATCAAACTTACCTTGGTCTTCTTAATAATGGACTTCAGCTTCAGTATCCCCAACGTGCTGGGTTCTGGAGTTTTTTTCCACTTGGTTCCTAAAGGCCTGCCTGATTCTGAGGTTTAGTGGAGTCAGAGTGGATTCCAGACCTGACTCTGTCAGTTATCCTAAAGATTATAATTATTTCCTTTCATCTCCCTCCCTGCAGTTCATACAGTCAGACCATCTTAGAAGCCTATATGTAAGAGAGTGGAGGAGGTAAAAATTCTGGGTTCTGTAAGCAGTTAAGTCTTTGCTGTGTCACTTTACTGGGTGTATGACCTTGGGCAAGTGAATCTGAACATTAGTTTTCTCACCAGTAAAATGAGATTAACATCTGGGAGGAAGTTAATAGTATTACTTTGCAAGTAGGATACCTAATATATAGTGCTCCAGAAATGGTATCTATTGTTATTAAATTATTGCATGGACCCCAGAAAATAATTGAAGAAGGAAATGGCAACTCGCTCCAGTATTCTTGCCTGAAGAATTCCATGGACAGAGGAGCCTGGCAGGCTACACTCCATGGAGTCACAAAGAATCGGACACGACTGAGTGACTACCACTCCCTCAGAAAATAATAGTGATTTTAAGGCTTGATGTATTCCAACACTACTGGGTACTAAACAAACTGATCACTACAGTCAGCCTCTTTTCTGCTTTTTTCTCCTCCTTATCACCAATTTCTAGATTTTCTAGGCCTTGCTGTTGCTGTTTAGTCACTCAGCTGTGTCCAATTCTTCTGCGATCCCATGGACTGTAACCCACCAGGATTCTCTGTCCATGGGATTTCCCAGGCCAGAATACTTGAGTGTGTTGTCATTCCCTTCTCCAGGAAATCTTCTTGACCCAGGCATCAAACTTGCTTCTCCTGTGTCTCATGTGTTACAGGAAGATTCTGTACTACTGAGCCACCAGGAAAGCCCTTTTTAGGCATTATATCTCTCTATCTTAGTGATGAGGTGTCTGGGCTTAGCTTTGGTTTCTTTATCTGCTGTACCCTATATTAATGCAAAATAGTGCAAGTGCTGAATTGTTCAGGTAAATTAAATATAATCCCAACAGAAGCTTATTGGCCTGGAACTCTGGGAATATGTGGTCATTGTAAGATTTTAGTGAGATGCAGGAGAGGAAAGTGGGAATGAAGGTAGCTTATCTGATACAGGTGTTTTAGAGGCCTTTATGTAGTCCCTTTTATGCAGAGTACATCATGAGAAACACTGGGCTGGAAGAAGCACAAGCTGGAATCAAGATTGCTGGGAGAAATATCAAAAGACCCTGATGCTGGAAAAGATTGAGGGCAGGAGGAGAAGGGGACGACAGAGGATGAGATGGTTGGATGGCATCACCGACTCAATGGACATGAGTTTGAGTAAGCTCTGGGAGTTGGTGATGGACAGGGAAGCCTGGCGTGCTGCAGTCCATGGGGTCACAGAGTCAGACATGACTGAGCAACTGAACTGAGGTAGTCCCAGCTTTGGTAAAAAATTGAGTTTGCTCTGTTAGGCAATCCTAGTGGATCCCACATGTTTTACCATTGATGTTTTATAGTCATAAACATACCAGTCATGTTTTATAGTCATGGGGTAAAGGGAAACAAAAACAATAAAAGACATTAAGAGGATTGAAATCTCGTTCTTTATTTGCCACTAACTAGTTATATGATCTTAGGTTGGACATTGAGGAAGAATCAAGGAATATTGGGTTGAAGAAGATTTAGTTTGGACATGATCATTGTCCTCCAACATTTAAATTCTACTAAGTGGCCTCAGATATAAGAGCGAAGACCAATGGATAGAAGCTGTAGTAAATATAGATTTTAACTTAATATGAGAAGGAAGCATTTAAAAAGGGAAATAAGTATCTCCCTTAATGAACTTCCCAGAACTCGGATTTTTCCAGCACTTGGAAGGGATTCTAATGTCTGATGGAGAATTAGGTAACAGGATCCTTAAGCATCTTTTCAATCTTGAGATTACATTTTAAAATCACTTCTAAAATAAAATAAAATAAGTTCTGTGGACCTTAGTTATTCCGTTTAAAATGAAAAGCATGGGTTATATGATCGTGTGATTGCTTTCCACCTTTAACTATCTACAGTTTGTCTAATGAGCAACATGTGGAGGGAGTTCAAACCAGATTTCTTTATTATGGTTCTTACCTGAGGCTTGCTTTGGTGGGTGGTAAGACAAGCCAGCAGACAAATATGGTAGAAGAGGCGGTTACTCTCAGTGTGGCAGCTTCCTGTGTCTAACCAACCCATTAGCACCTTAAGTCTAATAAAAATTATTTTTAGGTTATCTTTTTTTCTGTGGTAATTCATGGATTTTTCTAATTATAGGGGGGAAGCTAGATGTTTTATTTCTGGTATGGTGATTTGTACCTACCAGCACAGTAAAGAAATTCAGAGCACTATATTATTTCAGTTTCCTGTATTTTCCCTTGGAAGAAATTATTATTAACCAGGTCTGCTTATTTAGCAAAGTATTTAGCTGTATGGGAATCTTATCAAAGGAGAATAAGCTGTGACATTCACAGTCCAAAAGACTCGCATGTGAACAAAGGCATACAGAAGGAAATGCTTCAGATAAAGAAAAGAAAGGAGAGAGTTTTCTAATAACTAGCACTATTTCTGTTGTTCATCTTCAGGGACTGCATTATAGATGAAGACAGGCTTCTTAATTTGAGGGGTCCAGGACAAAATTACAATATGAAACCTCTTGTTCAAAATGCAAGAGCTAAGCACCATTAAAGAGCACTAAAATAGGGACTTTCCTGGTGGCCCAGTGTTTGAGCAGCTACCTTCCATGGCAGTGGGAGGTAGGTGGTACAGGTTCAAACACTGGTTGGAAAGCTAAGATCCTGCATGCCTCTTGTCCAAAAAATAAAACTTAAAACAGAAGCAATTTTGTGACAAATCCAATAAAGGCTTTAAAAATGATCCATATCAAAAAAAATTTTAAGGAAAGAAAACACTAAAATATAGTTTTTTCCTTTCATTCTTCCTTAATGTCTGTCTCTGTCCCATCTTTATCTGTCTTTCCTTATGGTATTTTTATTTATCTAAATATTGTATATATATTATTGTATAAGTCATATTCAAGTAGTACTTCCAACTTCACAGAAGTTGCGGGGATAAGGTCAGCATTATGATTTGAAGATGGAACTAGTGGTTCAGAGAAAAGATGGCAGTGTGTTGTGTGCACACTGTAGAACATCAACCACACGTAACAGCTACTGAGTACACACTCTTTCTGCCCACTCCACTGTAGCAAGGTAGGTATTGGCAGATAAATGGAAGAGGGGGATAAGATATTTCTGTTTACTCAGCAGTATTACGAGGGACATTAGAGAACGTAGAGACATTCAACAATATTCAGCTCTTGATAGTTGGTACTCCCTTAGAATATTAATTTTTCTTAAATTCTATTGTACTTTCCAGAAGCACCTCTATTTCCTAGAATTTTTACTGCTAATTCTAAGTATTAGAATGATGGCCAAGAATGGCCAAACATGAGGTGTGTAACAAGAACTAGGAAATTTCCACCTTAACTAAGTAATAGCACTCTTTACTTTTTAGACTGCTTTTTCTAGGTAATGTGTAGTAACAGTGCTACAGCCTGGCTTCCTTTTGCTACTGCAAATTTACCCAGGAGGTAGATCAGTTATCAGGGGAAAGCATAATTTGTTATCTCACCTGCCATTTGATCTTTATGCAGCTCAAGAGAAAATTAGTCTTTTTCACAGACTAACTGTACAAAAAAGATCTTCACAACCCAGATAATCATGAAGGTGTGATCACTCACACTCACCTAGAGCCGGACACCCTGGAATGTGAAGTCAGGTGGACCTTAGGAAGCATCACTGCGAACAAAGCTAGTGGAGGTGATGGAATTCCAGTTGAGCTATTTCAAATACTGAAAGATGATGCTGTGAAAGTGCTGCACTCAATATGCCAGCAAATTTGGAAAACTCAGCAGTGACCACGGGACTGGAAAAGGTCAGTTTTTATTCCAATCCCAAAGAAAGGCAATGCCAAAGAATGCTCAAACTACTGCACAATTGCACTCATCTCACATACTAGTAAAGTAATGCTCAAAATTCTCCAAGCCAGGCTTCAGCAATACATGAACTGTGAACTTCCAGATGTTCAAGCTGGATTTAGAAAAGGCAGAGGAACCAGAGATCAAATTGCCAACATCCACTGGATCATCAAACAAGCAAGAGAGTTCCAGAAAAACACCGATTTTTGCTTTATTGACTATGCCAAAGCCATTGACTGTGTGGATCACAATAAACTGTGGAAAATTCTTCAAGGGATGGGAATACCAGACCACCTGACCTGGCTCTTGAGAAACCTGTATGCAGGTCAGGAAGCAACAGTTAGAACTGGACATGGAACAACAGACTGGTTCCAAATAGGTAAAGGAGTACATCAAAGCTGTATATTGTCACCCTGCTTATTTAACTTATATGCAGAGTACATCATGAGAAACCCTGCTGGAAGAAGCACAAGCTGGAATCAAGATTGCTGGGAGAAATATCAATAATCTCAGATATGCAGATGACACACCCTTATGGCAGAAAGTGAAGAAGAACTAAAGAACCTCTTGATGAAAGTGAAAGAGGAGGGTCAAAAAGTTGACTTAAAGCTCAACATTCAGAAAACGAAGATCATGGCATCTGGTCCCATCACTTCATGGCGAATAGATGGGGAAACAGTGGAAACAGTGGCTGACTTCATTTATTATTTTTGGGGGGGGGCTCCAAAATCACTGCAGATGGTGACTGCAGCCATGAAACTGAAAGACACTTACTCCTTGGAAGGAAAGTTATGACCAACCTAGATAGCATATTGAAAAGCAGAGACATTACTTTGCCAACAAAGGTCTGTCTAGTCAGGGCTATGGTGTTTCCAGTGGTCATGTATGGATATGAGAGTTGGACTATAAAGAAAGTTGAGTGCTGAAGAATTGATTCTTTTGAACTGTGGTGCTGGAGAAGACTGTTGGGAGTCCCTTGGGCTGCGAGGACATCCAACCAGTCCATCCTAAAGGAGATCAGTCCTGGGTGTTCATTGGAAGGACTGATGTTGAAGCTGAGACTCCAATACTTGGGCCACCTGATATGAAGAGATGACTCATTTGAAAAGACCCTGATACTGGGAAAGATTGAGTCCAGGAGGAGAAGGGGATGATGGAGGATGAGATGGTTGCCATCACTGACACAATGGACATGGGTTTGGCTGGACTCCAGTAGTTGATGATGGACAGGGAGGTCTGGCATGCTGTGGTTCATGGGGTTGCAAAGAGTCAGACACGACTGAGCGACTGAACTGAACAGACTAACTGCACCATTCCCCTTGACTACATACTGCCTTTTCTCCCTGTTTACCTAGTGAACCAACACTCAGGGTCATATCATGTGTAAAACTTTCCCTTACCCTTTAAGCAAAATAAATCACTCTCGCCTCTTTTATTTCTTAGTATTTTTAAAACCTAAATCTTTTATAGAATTCAACATGTTGTATTAGGTTTATTCTGTTCAGATCCCAGCCTTGAGTTGTGTTTACCAGAGCATTTATTAGAGTTTGGCCCACCAGAGATCTATTTGTATGTAGGATTAAGAATTTCTGGGGGAGAGCTTATTATAGAGGTAGAAAGAATAAAGTTAATAAAGTGAATTCCTCAACCCAAGGAACTGAAGTGGTGATTCTGTGGATAGTCAGTTATCACTCAGACCTTTATATTGCATGCCTGAAATATGTGTGACTGGCATTTTGAAGAGCTCTTTTCCTTTTTGGGGGGTAAGCATATAAGCTACTGAGAGTTTAAAATATCAACAATATTGGTGGCAATAGTGCCTTTAATATATCTTCAGCATGGGACATAGGTGTTCGTGGTATAGACATTGGTGTCACACCCTTGGCACAGAGTTCAGTGCAACTGACTGTGATATATTTGGTGGGCATCGATCATGTGACTACCTCTTTTGCCTTTGGCAGCAATCATGCATTGATTTTGCTCCTTGAGGAGGACAGGAGAAAATAGTTAGATGCTGCATGGTGGTTGAGAAAACCAGATCTCAGAGTCATTTAGGATACTCACTAAGGTTCAGAACACTTTGAGGGGAATTTTTAGGAAAGGGAGGATCAGTCTGGAATTCCGCACAGTAGATGAGATAGAGTTAAAAAAAAAAAAAAAAAGTATGAGATGGTAAAGGTAAGTTTTGGCTGACCCTACTCACCCTCACTCAAGTGGAAAATGGCAACCCACTCCAGTATTCTTGCCTGGAAAATTCCATGGACAGAGGAGCCTTGAGGGCTACAATCCATGGGGCTGCAAAGAATTGGACATGACAGTGACTGAGTGACTGAGCATTTCCCCTCATTATATCTCCCTTACTATGCTGGAAGTTGTTTATGATCCGGACCATGTGGATAGATTGTACTTTTTGCTCACAACGCTTCCTTTCATCTTTATCCTTGTTGTGGCTCACTGTGGGCACAATATCGTTCCAGGTGGTGCTAGTGGTAAAGAACCTGCCTGCTAATGCAGGAGACATAAGAGACACATTTGATCCCTGGGTCAAGAAGATCCTCTGGAGGAGAAAATGGCAACCCACTCCAGTATTCTTGCCTGGAGAATCCCATGGGCAGAGAAGCCTGGTGAGCTACAGTCCATAGTGTCACACAGAGTCAGACATGACTGAAGTGACATAGCACGGCATGGCATGTGGGCACAATATATATTCATTTCCTATTGACTTGGGGCTTGGCCATATGATTTTGGCCAGTACAATATGAGTGGGTATAGCAGTCTGTCAATTCTAGACCAAGGACTTAAAGAGGCATCATATGTTTCCACACACCCCTCTTGAGCTTCTGACTTATGCCATGAGAAGAACATGACTCAAGTATCTGTTCTTCCTACACCCTAGGTCCAGGGATGAAGACCGGAGCAGACCCAAACTTAACCTGACATCTAGAGTCCAGTCTAGCTTAGATGAGCCCAGCTGAGCCAGCCAAACCGTAGCAATCCCATAGACCCCTGAATGTGCAAAATAAACATGATAGTCCACTGAAATTTTGAAATTATTTGCCATACAGCATTACTGGATTGAGCTTCCCAGGTGGTGCTACTGGTAAAGAGCCACCCTGCCAGTGTAGGAGATATAAGAGAGGCGGGTTTGATCCCTGGGTTGGGAAGATCCCCTGGAGGAGGAAACGACAACCCACTCTAGTATTCTTGCCAGGATAATCCCATGGACAGAAGAGGCTGGTGGGCTACAGTCCATAGGGTGTCAAAGAGTCGGACATGACTGAAGCGACTGAGCATGCAAGCATGTGCATTGTTGCATCAGAAACCTTACTAATATGAGATCATATCTTAGAGTTTTTGTATCCATAGCACCCAGGTCATTGCCTAGCAAATAGTTGCTGGATGAGTGAGGGAAGAACTTGACATAGGTTTAACTGATTATATTGCCCACCTACCTCAGTGGTATTTCAGTTGTTAGAGCAAGGTACTCGGGGGAGTCAAATACAGCATTTATGGACTACATTTCTTCTCTTCAAAATCTAAGGAAGGTGTCTCAGTAATACATAAGCCTTTCTATAGAGAGTGGTCTAGCCAGAGGGAAACAAAATGACTTAATATGAAGCCACAGTACAACCGGCAAAGCACTACATATGTCTTACTGCTGGTGGATCAGGACTATATGTATGAAGCTTGCTGCGTGCTAAGTTGATTCAGTTGTGTCCAATTCTTTGCAACCCTGTGGACACAGCTCACCATGCTACTCTGTCCATGGAATTCTCCAGGCAAGAATACTGCAGTGGATTGCCATGCCCTCCTCCAGGGGCTCTTCCTGAGCAAGGGATGGAACCCGCATCCCTTACGTATCCTGCATTGCAGGCAGATTCTTTACCTCTAGTGCCACTTGGGAAGTCTGTATATATGAAGGTCAGCTCAGAATGAAGCAATTGTTGCTAGTTTATCCTTTTTAGCGTGTGGTTTTAATTAGCTCTTAGGCACACCAAGGGTTTGGAGTTTGGATATCTGAAGGGTTCTGAAGAAAATGGAATTGGTGTGGTTTGAAGTTAATAAGCAAAAACAGGTAGCAGAAGTGTGTTAATTGCTCAGTCAGGTCTGACTCTTTGTGATCCCATGGACTGTAGCCTGCCAGGCTCCCCTGTCCATGGGATTCTCCAGGCAAGAATACTGGAGTGGGTTGCCATTTCCTTCTCCAGGGGAGTTTTCTGACCCAGGGATCAAACCTGTGTCTCTCATATCTCTTGCGTTGCAGGTGGATTCTTCAGCACTGAGCCACCAGGGGAGCCCAAAAGTGAAAATGTTAGCAGAAATGAAGAGGTACTTTAAAAGGAGTGGAAACCTTGGCAAAAAAATTTGTCAGAATGGAGGAGAAGGAATTACACGTGAGAATATGGGATACTGTAAGCAAGATGGTCTGGGGGCGGAAAAAGAGATGGGGTTTTTTGATAAGAGAGAGTGATACAGGCAAGCATATGGACTTGTTGATGAGATAAAGGAGGTCCTAGATAAAGATGGGGGATCAAACTAGCATGGGTATCTTGGGTGAACTGCCAGTAAGTAATTTGGAGCATTTTTTTGAGATTTTGTAACTTAAAGAACTATTTATTTTTAGGGGAAAATACTGCATATTCTGATTTTTAAAAGTTGAGTGGTAGTCTTAGAAAACAACACTTAGAAACTGTTCTTCAATGCTGCTCCAATACTAGCAGAAGTGTGGCTTTCCACAGTTTAAAGAGGATTTGGAACTCAGGCAGATACTGATTTTCTCTGGGATAGAGATTGGATTTATGTCTGATTAGCCTTTTGATTACCTTAAAACTAGATACAACATTTTATTTTCCTTTTGTGTCTTTGAGACTAAGGAACAAGGAAAGAAAAATTATGCCCTGGGTAATAGAAGTGATTATTAATCATATTGTTTGGTGGTGGGGAGTAGGAGGGGCTCAAAGGCAGGTTCTTTCAAGACTTTTCATTTTTGCTTACAGGGTTTGGAACATGGCTATTTTTGTATGTAAAATAATTTTATTGGACTTAGTGATCAGTCACAAAGTGCTTATTAATGAGATTTTGATTCTTTGACATTTCTAATCGATAATACTTGAAACATAAGAAAGGACTCAGATGTTAGTTTTCTGTGCTTAGTTATTTCTTGAAAAGATAATTAGTGATGCTTTGTTGTGAATACATTTTGACCAATGGGACGATATCTTATGGCTCAGAGGTAAATACTTTTAAGTTGGCAGCTACAGTTTGAGTATCCTGGCACAGTAAGTGTTCCAGAACTTTTTGAACATTGCTTAAGAGGTAGGCAAGTATCCAGGATTTTTTTTCCAGTCCTGTTATTTCAATTTGAAAGAGATCTTGTGTGGCTTTGATGAACAATTTCATTGGTACTCTTATTTAACAATTTTGTACAGGTGCCACCAACCAGGGCTGGTTGATTTCTTTCATTTTTTTCCCCTCCTTTCTCCCTTCCTTTCTCTTTAATTCTGGAGGTCGTGTGTACATATATTTGAATCTTCAGTTTAGTTGTTCCCAAACTTCTTACCAGCTAGTCTTCTAAACCTTACCTCCTCCAGTTGCCTTCTGATTATTTTAATCTCAATTTTGATTATGAAAAGAATGCATTTTTAAAGATAAGCCTGTGTTTTCATCAAGAGTAAATGTTTACATCTATCTTATGAAAGAGAATAAAGACATCAAATACAATTGTAGGTGTTTGCCATCTTTAAATAGACTCAACGTGTGAAAAGGCAGGTTTATAAAAATAATTATTTGCTGTGTAAAAAAAAATGATCATTTTAGAAAATAGTTCATAGCAGTGTTCACAGAATCAAAGAATCATAAAATTTGAAAGAACCTTAAAAGTTACTACTGAAGCTGAATCCATTCTCTGTACTCTGACACCAAATTAATTCTAAGAGAGAGTTTTGGGTGATGTATAAGACAACAGCTTTATTCCTTTGCTAGGCAAAGGAGGCCACAGAAGGCTAATGCCCTCAAAACTGTTATGTCCCAACCTTGAGAGGGTAGTGAGAAGCTTTATGATAGTGGTTCAAAGAGGGGATGACAAGTTCAATGACAGTCTTCTGATTGGTTGGTGGTGAGATAAGTGGGAGTCAGCATCATCAGCCTTTTTGTTCTAACCAGTCTGGAGTCTCTGTCCTTGTGGGCAGCATACAGTTAACTTTTCCCACCTAGTGGGGGTTTAATATCTGCAAAAGCATTCTAAGATATTGTTATATATATTCCTTGTTGGGGAGCTAAGACTCTGCCCTAAAGGCTGCATTATGATTTCTGGACTGCTCCTCCCTTGTCTCCACATCTCCTATCTTCCCTAGTACCTGTTTGAACCTGTCCCTTGGAACTCAGGCAAGGTCATGGAGGCTGGATGAAGCCTATTTCCTGTAATCAAGAAGTGGAGGACACAGAAAGACAAAGGCTTTTGTGCCCAGGAGCCTGATAGAGCCCTGCTCAGTATCACTGCTATACATCCAATGAGTGAATTGTGTTACTAAATTCATGATAGGTGTTAATCTGCCTATCTTTGGATGTCTTTGGTAACAGGGAACTCACTACCATAAGGGGCAAGTTCCCCCCTCACTTTTTTAAAGTAATATCGTATTATTATTTTAAATGACCAGACCCATTCTTTATATCAGTTCTCTTACAAGTTTTACTTATTGCTTCCAGTTATAGTTATTGCTTTTGCTTAGCACTCATAATAAAAGGAGTTAGTTAGCTGAAGAATGTGTCATATTCAAAAATTTGAGAGTAAGACATTTGGAATCTGGGGAAAATACATGATTTGCCTCAAATCTGATGAAAGATTAATGAATTCTGGATTCCCAGATATTTCACTTTTTGTGATCTGAGTAACAAAATTCCATTTACATTCAACTGTTAGGGACACATATCTTGCAATGTAAAATACGACAGTGTATGACCACAACCTAGACCATATGCATCTGAGGTCTGAATGCAAAAAAAAAGAGAGAGAGAAAGAAAGAAAACCCAGAAACTTTTAGGATCTTCCTTCATTTCCTCCAATATGTTTTCAAACTGTATTTGCAGTAATTGTTGCTTCAGCATAATTCTTTATATCTCCATAGAGGAGTATTTTTATTCTTCTGTGAGAAGACATAAAGAGAGAGATGCCCACATATCTGGCGGCTTTTTGGGTACTATTGATTTGGCATATTGATGGTCCATTGTCTGAGAGTAAAAAGGACATCATTCTTTACTCCTTGCCCAAGAGCCCTGAGACTCTTCGTTTTTTATTTTTAAATTTCAGGTGTATAGTTAGCTGAGTCTGTTCCCTCTGGCTTTTTGTTTGCTTGTTTATTATTTTTTAAAATATAAGTTTATTTATTTTAATTGGGGGTTAATTACTTTACAATATTTGGAAAGATTTCCAAGTGGATTGGGAAAAAAAGAATTCTAGCTAAGAGCGTTGGACAAATGTCTCATGTTTGTCTGTGATGACATAAGCTTTGACTTTGAGTCGGTATCATTGTTAAAAGAGTAGTCACACTCACTCACTGCAGCTGGTTTTTGGTGTATAATTTAGTAATAATGATACTAGCTTTGGGGGAAGTATGAGTTTAGACCTGCTGTGATTTTTCATATTTTGTGAGACAGCTGTACTTGAATTCTTCTTCCAGTGATTTCTTTATATTTCTATGACAGCCAAATGGTTAGCTTGTGTGTATGTTTATTTGTGCATGTGAAAAGGACTCCATGTAGCTTTATTAAACCCCTTTCAGGAACAAGTAATTTAACATCAAATGGTAAAATTATATGCTTGTTTTAACTGTTAGAAGTGTTTTTCTGTTTTACTGAATTTTTACTTTCACTGTCATCTGAATGAAATGTAAATGCTTCTTTATTCAGGTATGTATGTCCTTGAATGGACTTTAAAAGCAAATGTGCTCAGAATGTCAAGAAACGTAGGAAAATACAATATAATGATAAAGAATTTTTAGCTGATCAGATTGATCCTTAGTCATAGTTGAAAATGTGTTTTCTTTACTTCCTTCATGTGTGTGTATATGGGAGGCTGTTTGTATTGTGGGAAATGCATTTTGCACTGGGGTGAGTAGTACATAAAGATGAAGGTTCTTAGACCTTCAAAATGTCTTCTCTTCGCCTGTTTAACTGGCTTTTCGATGGCAGTAGTTCTGCTACTGCTGCTAGGCATGTTTTAAGAAGTGCCTCCTCAGAAAGGAATAGAGTCAAAACTATCTCCTATGTCACAAAGCAAACCTTTGTTTAGGCTTGCCACCCTATTAACTTGAACCTCAGTGTTCCAGAAGTTTTGTTTTTTGCTTACATTTCCTAGGTTCAAACAGTGAGTATTTTTTTCTTTGAATTAAAGACCTTGAGGATGTTCATTTAGTCTTTACTTACCTATTTGGCTTCACAGGCCAGCAGATCCAACTGCCAAGCTGTTGAGTCTAGCAGCTAGCTGGTAGAAATGCTGGGAATATGTGTTTTCTTCATATTTATGACAATTGGGAAATTATATATATTCATGTCCACAATATATATGTGTACTGAAATAATAGTATTCCCTCTTTATATCCCTGGAAAACAGAACATTAAAATCTATACCTTTTTGTTTTAGATTGTAGCTAGAAGATGAGTGGAGGAGAGAAGGGAGAAGAGAGTCATTTTATGGAAATGTCCACTAGTACTTATAAATGTTAAGATTCTTAATAGTCTTTACTCTCTTGTTAGAGTATAAAATGTCTTCTCAAAGTATGAATCCTTTCAGCCCTTAATCTTTCAGCAATAGCTGTATTTAGATTATATTTCTGTGCTGCAAGCATTTAATTTTTGCAACAGTGTTTGTTCTTTTCCTATTCCGCACATCGTGTTTTGTTTTTTTTTTTTTCAAGTCAAATTCTACCATTTGCCATGAATCATTTATCTTGGGATAAAGTCAATCTGCCTGCTGTAGGCCACTCTGTGGACTGCTCTTATTTCCCTCCTGGAGTGGCCTGGGCTTACTGAAACAGATTAGTCAGTCATAGAGATTACCTCAGAGCCTGTGGTTGATATCAGATATGGCAGACAGTCATATGAGGAAGAGAATTAGCATATACCAATTCTTATACATCCTCCATAAACATCAATCCTTTGCGAACTCATTTCAGATTTTCCAGTCTTGATGTGATTAAATAGGCAGCTTTGCTGCATGTTCTTCTGGTGGAGGGAGGCTGAGTCATGACAAATAGGGGGCACTAATATCCACAGAATTTTTATAGAATGTGTCTCCATGCTTGTCATCCTTTTCTTCCCTCTGTTCCTTTTAAATCAAGAGCTTTTGTCTCTCTTGGCTCTTCCCAGAAATGTTCATGCATTGAATAGGCAGATGGTGGGTTGAGCTTGGAGAGACCTAAAAGGGCACAGTCATGCCTCAGCATCTTTCTCTAGTACAGATGCCCGTTTGTACATTGACATCCAGTAAACCTTTGCTGATTGCAGTCAGATCTTAATTCTTAGTGTGGTTCAATACCTTTTTTTTTTTTTCTCTTTTACAATTTTCCATTCTTGCATGCCTGTTGGCCTCTCAGGCATGCAGGCATGCTCAGATGTATCTGACTCTGCGACCCCATGGACTATAGCCTGCCAGGCTCCTCTGTCCATGGAATTCTCCAGGCAAGAATACTGGAGTGGGTTGCCATTTTCTCCTCCAGGGGATCGTCCCACCCTAGGGATCGAACCCATGTCTCCAGCATTGGCAGGCAGCTTCTTAACCACTGAGCCACCAGGGAAGCCCAGATTTAAGGAAGGCTGCAGAAGCTGCAAGTCAACGAGGTTGGCCTCTCATCTGATTGCAAAGTATTCATCTTCATTCCTTCTGCATATACTGATCAGTATGTAAAGGAGGAGGAGGTCACAGTATTCCCAGACCAAATAGAGCAACTGGACTGAGTTCTAGGTAGTGGGGAGTCATCTTGGTAATAGTAAGCTTAGAAATGGTAGACAGGATTTGAAGTGCAGAAAGATGGTCTGTGATTAATCCCGACACTTCTGGACCTTATACAAGGCTTTCCCAGAAGAAGTTATGAAGGAAAGTGGAGTTCTGCATCCAGCGTTTTCCTTCCCTTTGTGGCAACTCACTGCATTTTAACTTCATCTATTCTGTTTGAGGGTCAGTCAACTTCAGAACTGTATTTATCTCTTCTTTCACTTATTCTTATATATATATATATTTTTTTTACATTTGGATTTTTGGACAAGCCAAAGAATTGAGGCAGAATAATCTAGAAAAGTTGCCCCAAAATACCCAAAGTACCATAACAAAGCTCTCCTTTAAGTCCTGCCTACTCAAATGTTAGAAACAAACAAGATATCCTAAGATAGTTATATACTTAGGAAGTTTCCCAAATACCATCTTCTGTAAAGCCTCTTAATTTCCTGAGATTTCATTCTATGAGGTATTCCCTCTATAAATAATTTCAATCTCCATTGCTTTCTATGCCTTATCCTATAACCATCCTTAAATAGCTTTTGTTAAAAATAAAATCTTCCCTTGGTGTAGTCTGTTTTCAGATAGACCATATTCTCCCTGTTTCAGTATAGCATATTGGTTACCAGCTCACATTTTACAGCCAGATATCATAGTTTGAATTTCAGCCATTCCAGTCACCAACTATGTGAACTTGGGCAACTTACTTTAGAAAATAACAGAAACCTCTCTGTGCCTCAGTTTCCTCATTTGTAAAATGGGATAATAACTGTACCTAACTTATAGTGTTGTAAGGATTAAATGACTAAATATATGTAAAGCACATGGAACAGTATATGGCTCTCATTAGTGCTATTTAAATGTTTGTTATTATAATTCCTTTGGAGATAAGCTTTACTACTCTAATTTTTGTCTGTAGTACTTATCACTTTCCAACATAATATATGATGGATTGCTTTGACCTTTTCTCCGCTCCGCCCCCCCCGCCTCTTCCTCCTGCTAAATCATAAGCTCTATGAGAACAGGGATTTTTTTTCTGTTCTCTTCATTGCTGTATATCCTCTGTGCTTTGCACATAGTAGGTATTCAATAAACATTTGCTGAATGAACTCATTGTAATCTGGCTTTCTTGCCTACCAATCTATTGAAGTTGCTCTTGCAGAGGTTATTAGTAACTGCAAACCTGTGAACCACCTTTAGCACGTCCCCCTTCTCTTGCTCACAGTATCTAATCAAAGAAGACATCAGGTTAATTGTACTGGCAAGTATCTCTCAGATCCATCTTTGTCCTCCCAGAGCCACTGCTACTACCTTCTCTAGTCCTAGCCACCATCTATTTCCAGAGTCTTGCAGTAGATCCCTAATTAATTTTCTTTTTCTATTTTTGCTTCTTTTGACCCATTCTCTATATAGTAGCCAAGGAAGATTTTAAAAATGTAAATCAAACAACACCATACTTTAACAACCCTTTCTTGTTATTGTTTAATTGTTAAGTCATGTCCAATTCTTTGTGACCACTAGCTTCCTATTGTTCTGTAGAGTAAAATACAAAATTATTCAATGATCTACATGAAACTGTGCTAGCTGATCTTTTAGTTTCTTAAAAAGTTAAATGGTTACCATTTGACCCAATGGTTCTACTCCTCAGTATATATCAAAGAGATTGAAAACACTGATATAAACTTGTACGCAAATGTTCTAGCATTATTCATAATAGCTGAAAAGTAGAATCAGGCCAAATATCAATCAATTTATGAAAAGATAAATGAATGTTATATTATCCATATACAGGAATATTATTCTATTGTAAGCAGCGATGAAATACTGAAACATGCCACAACATGGGTGTACCTTGAAAACCTTGTGCTAAGTGAAAGAAGCCAGAAATATATTGTATTATTCCATTTATATGAGATGTCCAGAATAGGTGCAAGTATAGAGATAGGAAGTAGATTTTGTCCTTGGTAGGGATTGGGACTGCTGCTGCTGCTGCTAAGTCACTTCAGTCGTGTCCGACTCTGTGTGACCCCACAGATGGCAGCCCACCAGGCTCCCCCGTCCCTGGGATTCCCCAGGCAAGAACACTGGAGTGGGTTGCCATTTTCTTCTCCAATGCATGCAAGTGAAAAGTGAAAGTGAAGGCGCTCAGTCGTGTCCGACCCTCAGCGACCCCATGGACTGCAGCCTTCCAGGCTCCTCCATCCATGGGATTTTCCAGGCAAGAGTACTGGAGTGGGGTGCCATTGCCTTCTCCGGGTTGGGACTAGGGGAACATAAATGCTAATGGGTATTGAGCTTCTTTTGGGAGGTGTCAAATGACAAAAACAAAACAGTTTAGTAATGAGTTTGATATCATATATTCAAGGAAAAACAATCTATGGTTTGGGGGTGTTGACTGGAAAAAATGCACAACCTGAAAGTTGAGAGTTAGGGTTTATTTTGTACATGTTCTGAGGACTTCAAGTCAGGGACACAGAAGTCTCAAAGAGGCAAGGGAGGGGACAGAATATATAGGAGTTTTTGCAACAAAGACTGGGTAGTCGTAACATCGAAAAATTATTCTTTTTTTTTTTTTTCCATTTTTTTAAATTTTATTTTATTTTTAAACTTTACATAATTGTATTAGTTTTGCCAAATATCAAAATGAATCCACCACAGGTATACATGTGTTCCCCATTCTGAACCCTCCTCCCTCCTCCCTCCCCATACCATCCCTCTGGGTCGTCCCAGTGCACTAGCCCCAAGCATCCAGTATCGTGCATCGAACCTAGACTGGCATCTCATTTCATACATGATATTTTACATGTTTCAATGCCATTCTCCCAGATCTTCCCACCCTCTCCCTCTCCCACAGAGTCCATAAGACTGTTCTATACATCAGTGTCTCTTTTGCTGTCTCGTACACAGGGTTATTGTTACCCTCTTTCTAAATTCCATATATATGCATTAGTATACTGTATTGGTGTTTTTCTTTCTGGCTTACTTCACTCTGTATAATAGGCTCCAGTTTCATCCACCTCATTAGAACTGATTCAAATGTATTCTTTTTAATGGCTGAGTAATACTCCATTGTGTATATGTACCACAGCTTTCTTATCCATTCATCTGCTGATGGACATCTATGTTGCTTCCATGTCCTGGCTATTATAAACAGTGCTGCGATGAAAGATTATTCTTAATTAAAGAAAACTAGGAGAAGGCAATGGCACCCCACTCCAGTACTCTTGTCTGGAAAATCTCATGGACGGAGGAGCCTGGTAGGCTGCTGTCCATGGGGTCGCTAAGGGTTGGACACGACTGAGTGACTTCCCTTTCACTTTTCACTTTCATACATTGGAGAAGGAAATGGCAACCCACTCCAGTGTTCTTGCCTGGAGGATCCCAGGGATGGCGGAGCCTGGTGGGCTGCCATCTATGGAGTCACACAGAGTCGGACACGACTAAAGTGACTTAGCAGTAGCAGGTATCTCAAGGTAACAATTTGAATGCTTTTATGCATGGAAAGTTGCAAAGTCTGGGCTACTTGAAATCATTTCTGTGATAGGCAGCTCAGCTGTGTGGGGCTAGTATCCTATGTGAGTCTCCTCTCAGTGCTTCATTGTTGGGGGTGGCTATAGCACTTGACTGCTAGGTGCTGGGCATCCTGTTTCATCCTGAGTTCCCTCAGGACTCGCTGTAGGGGAGGCTGTAATGTGATGGCTTGATGGTGGCAACATCCTTTGTTTACTGGTATGGCAGGCAATATTTTTCATTCACAGGGGAGTATAGTACCTAACAAGCAGTGGAGCACTCTTCCCAAGGAATTTTGGGCAAGAGTGAATTTTATGGAAAGTTAAAAGAGGCAACATGAAAAACGGCATGATTTGCCAGGAGGCTGGGGATTTCCTTATGAGACTAACTTGTCCTGTTTTTTAGGGTAAGCTTTAACTCACTAAAGCTGAGTGTTTGTTTTTCAGTTGCTAAGCTGTGTCCGACTCTTTCCAACCCCATGGACTGCAGTATATCAGGCTTCTCTGTCCTTCACTATCTCCTGGAGTTTGCTCAAACTCATGTCCATTGAGTTGATGATTCCATCCAACCATCTCATCCTCTGCCGCCTCCTTCTTTTGCCTTCAGTCTTTCCTAGAATCAGGGTCTTTTCCAATGAGTCAGTTCTTTGCGTCAGGTGGCCAAAGTATTGGAGCTTCAGCTTCAGCATCAGTCCTTCCAATGAATATTCAGGAATAATTTCCTTTAGGACTGACGGGTTTGATCTCTTTGCAGTCCAAGGGACTCTCAAGGGTCTTCTCCAGTACCACAGTTCGAAAGCATCAATTCTTCAGCACTCAGCTTTTTTATGGTCCAACTCTGAGTTGGAGTATTATAATTAGTGTATGTTAGATTTCCCTGACAAGTATTTCCTGTAAGTATAGGCTTACTTAGGTTCAAATTTGTTATATGAGCCAGGCTGTTGACTGACGCCTCCATTTTGTGGGTCTGAAACCATGCAACTCAGATTGAGATTTGAACCCACAGTCTTTTTATTGAAATCATACACCTGGTCTCAGGACTTAATAAAGTTTGGTTTCTTTGTCTCATCACAGGAGTTCAGTGAGAGACAAATTGATGGGTAAGAAATGGTTTAGGGAGATACACATTCTATAGAGAGAATGCAGTCCCTCTTTAAGACAAGAATGGCCTTGACACTCTATAGACAGAATAGGGTCCATATCTGAAGTTGAGAGACTCCAAATATGGGGTAGTTAGTTTTTATTGGCTGAGTAATTTCATAGGCTAATGAGTGAGAACAGTATTCCAACTGTTTTGGGGAAGGAACAGGGATTTCCAGGAATTGGTCCACCCCCACTTTTTGGCCTTTTATGGTTAGCCTCAGAACTGTCTTGGCACCTGTATGTCACTTCACATGCTGATGTATTAAAATGAGCATAAAATGGAGGCCTACTTAAGGTCCACTGGAATTAGATCTTCTGCAATCTTGGATCTAGTTGGTTCTAACCAGTTTTTGTCATGTCCTATGGGCATGTCATTCTTTTGAATGTTGTGCCCTGCCCCCTTCCCTCCTATTTCAGGTCCTGATATATGAATTAACTTTTTTAGGGGTGATGAAAATGTTCTGAGATTAGATAGTTTGCTGGTTTATAACTGTGAATATTTTAAAAAACACAGTGAATGGTATACATTAAACTTTATAGTATTTTAATTATATCTCAATTTAAAAAGTTTTAGTCCTTGCCTACCCTCTAATCTCACCTCCTGACACTTTCTCTCTCACTTGCTGTACTCCAGCCACAATCGTCTTCTCTGTTTCCCAAACATGAAATGTTCTCTCTTATCTCAGGATGTTTCCATGTGGTAATCTGTGTTGTAAAACTCATTTCTCATCTTTCTTACATAACTCATTCTTATTAATTATTCAGGATAGAGGTGAAACTCTACTACTTTCTTTCTTCTGGAAGCCATCCTTGACTCCCTTCATATTTTGCTTGTCCCATTTTTATACAATCTGCATAGCATCCTATGTGTCTCCATTAAAAATACGTGATTATATCTGCCTTTCAGATTGGGTCCATAGACCATAAACTCCATAAGATAGATACCATACCTATCTTTGTTTATTTTCTCTCCTTCATCCTTTATTCAAAACTAAAGACCCATTCCACTTTGTTGATATTTTGGATCCTAGCTATTATCATGAAGGCAATGGCTCCCCACTCCAGTACTTTGCCTGAAAAAATCCCATGGACGGAGGAGCCTGGTAGGCTGCAGTCCATGGGGTCGCTAAGAGTCGGACATGACTGAGCGACTTCACTTTCACTTTTCACTTACATGCATTGGAGAAGGAAATGGCAACCCACTCCAGTGTTCTTGCCTGGAGAATCCCAGGGATGGGGGAGCCTGATGGCTGCCGTCTCTGGGGTCGCACAGAGTCAGACACGACTAAAGTGACTTAGCAGCAGCTATTATCACCTTGTATTATCTCCTTTAAGTCTCAGGAGGGCAGGGATCCTGTCTACTTCAGTTGACCATTATGTCATGGCAATCCAGCCACATAGTGGATACTCAATAAATGCTTGTTGAATAAATGACTGTAATGGTTTCCCCTTTTAACCTCAGTTATCTGAGCAACAGCACACATGATTAAATGTGGGAAGTTTACATGATTTTCTGGTTAAAACCAAATATTCTCAAATATGACCCTTATTGCCTTTAGACATTCAGTCTTGAAACTGAATACACTTCTTTATAGTGTATCAGTTTCTTGGCATTTCTAGTTTTCTTTTGGGGAGTGGTGGTAAATAAAAGCATTAATCACATTGCCCCGGGAGTACACATCAACTCATAACATATCCTTCTTTTGACATGTAAGGCTCCTCCCCCATCTTGTCCCCGTGAGAATCAGTAATGAAGCATTTATGACTGTGTTGTTGTTGTTCAGTTGCTCAGGTGTGTCCGACTCTTTCCTACCTCATGGACTACAGCACGCCCGGCATCCCTGTCCTTCACCATCTCCTGGAGCTTGCTCAGACTCATGCCCATTGACTCGGTGATGCCATCCAACCATCTAGTCCTCTGTCATCCCTTTCTTCTCCTGCCTCAGTCTTTCCCAGCATCAGGGTCTTTTCTAATGAGCCGGCTCTTCACATCAGGAGGCCAAAGTATTGGAGCTTCAGATTCAGTCCTTCCAATGAATATTCAGGACTGATTTTCTTTTGGATTGACTGGTTGCAGTCCAAGGGGCTCTCAGGAGTCTTCTCCAACACCAAAATTCAAAAGCATCAATTCTTTGCTGCTTAGCCTTCTTTATGGTCCAAGTCTTACATCCATGGCTACTGGAAAAACCATAGCTTTGACTAGATGGACCTTTGTCAGCAGCATAATGTCTCTGCTTTTTAATATGCTGTCTAGGTTTGTCATAGTTTTTCTTCCAAGGAGCAAGCGTCTTTTAATTTCATGGCTGCAGTCACCATCTGCAGTGATTTTGGAGCCCAAGAAAATAAAGTCTGTCACCATTTTCTTGAAGAGATCTTTATAGTCTTTCCTGTTCTATTGTTTTCCTCTCCTTTTTTTGCTTTATTCACTTAGGAAGGCTTTCATATCTCTCCTTGCTATTCGATGGAACTGTGCATTCAGATGGGTGTATCTTTCCTTTTCTCCTTCGCCTTTCACTTCTTGTCTTTTCTCACCTCTCTCTGTAAGACCTCCTCAGACAACCACTTTTCCTTTTTGCATTTCTTTTTCTTGGGGATAGTTTTGATCACTGCTTCCTATACAATATTTTGAACCTCCTTCCATAGTTTTCCAGGCACTCTATCAGATCTAATCCCTTCAATCTATTTGTCACTTCCACTGTATGATCGTAAATTATTTGATTTAGGTCATGCCTGAATGTCCTGGTGGTTTTCCTTACTAAAAATTTGAGTCTGAATTTTGCCATAAGGAGTTCATTATCTGAGCCATAGTCAGATCCTTGTCTTGTTTTTACTGATTGCACAGAGCTTCTCCATCTTTGGCTGCAAAGAATTTAATCAGTCTGATTTGGGTGTTGACCATCTGGTGATGTCCATGTGTAGAGTCTTCTCTTGTGTTGTTGGAAAAGGGTGTTTGCTATGACCAGTGTGGTCTCTTGGCAAAACTCTGTTAGCCTTTGCCCTGCTTCATTGTGTACTCCAAGACCAAACTTGTCTGTCTGTCTCTTGATTTCCTACTTTTGCATTCTAGTCCCGTACGATGAAAAGGACATCTTTTCTGCGTGTCAGTTCTAGAAGACCTTGTAGGTCTTCATAGAACCATTGAACTTCAGCTTCTTTGGCATTGGTGGTTGGGGCTTAGACTTGGATTACTGTGCTATTGAATGGTTTGCCTTGGAAATGAATTGAGATCATTCTGTCATTTTTGAGATTGCACCCAAGTACTGCATTTTGGACTCTTTTGTTGACTATAAGGGTTACTCCATTTCTTTTAAGGGATTCTTGCCCACAGTAGTAGATACAATGGCCTTCTGAGTTAAATCACCCAACCTGTCCATTTTAGTTCATTCATTCCTAAAATGTCAGTGTTTACTTCTGCCATCTCCTGTTTGACCACATTCAGTTTACCTTGATTCATGGACCTAACATTTCAGGTTCCTAAGCAATATTGTTCTTTATAGCATCGGACTTTACTTTCACCACCAGACACATCCACAAACTGGGCATTGTTTCCACTTTGGCTCAGCCTCTTCATTCCTTCTGGAGCTATTTCTCTGTTCTTCTCCAGTAGCATATTGGGCACCTACTGACCTGGGTAATTCATCTTTCAGTGTCATATCTTTTTTCCTTTTCATATTTTTTTAGAAAAGGCAGAAAATCCAGAGATAAAATTACCAACATCTGTTGGATCATGGAAAAAGCAAGAGAATTCCAGAAAAACATCTACTTCTGCTTCATTGACTACACTAAAGCCTGTGACTGTGTGGATCACAACAAACTGTGGAAAACTCTTCAAGAGATGGGAATACCAGACCACTTAACCTGCCTCCTGAGAAACCTGTATGCAGGTCAAGAATCAATAGTTAAAACTGGACATGGAACAATGGACTGGTTCAAAATTGGGAAGGGAGTACATCAAGTCTGTACATTGTCACCCTGCTTATTCAACTGCTTACATCATATGAAATGTACTGGATAAAGCACAAGCTGGAATCAAGATGGCAGGGAGAAATATCAATAACCTCAGATATGCAGATGACACTACCCTTATTGCAGAAAGTGAAGAGGAACTAAAGAGCTTCTTGATGAAACTGAAAGAACAAAGTGAAAAAGCTGGCTTAAAACTCAGCATTCGTAAAACTAAGATCATGGCATCCAGTCCTATTACTTCATGGCAAATAGATGCAGAAACAATGGAAACAATAAAAGATTTTACTTTCTTGGGCTGCAAAATCACTGCAAATGGTGACTACAGTCATAAAATTAAAAGATGTTTGTTCCTTGGAAGAAAAGCTATGAGAAACCAAGAAAATGCACTAAAAAGCAGAGACATTACTTTTACAGCAAAGGTCTGTATAGTCAAAGTTATGGTTTTTCCAGTAGTCATGTATGGATGTGAGATTTGGACCATAAAGAAGGCTGAGCACTGAAGAGTTGATGCTTTTTACTGTGGTGTTGGAGAAGACTCTTGAGAGTCCCTGGACCACAAGGAGATCAAATCAGTCAATTCTAAAGGAAATCAACCCTGAATATTCATTGAAAGGATGGATGCTGAGGCTGAAGCTCCAGTATTTTGGTCACCTGATGTGATGCTCTGACTCATTAGAAAAGACCCTGATGCTGGGAAAGATTGAAGGCAAGAGAAGAAGGGGACAACAAGGGGACGACCAAGGAGAAGGGGGTAACAGAGGACACGATGGTTGGATGGCATCACTGAGTCAATTGACATGAGTTTGAGCAAGCTCCAGGAGATGGTGAAGGACAAGGGAGCCTAGCATGCTGCAGTCCATGGGGTTGGAAAGAGTCAGACATGACTGAGTGACTGAAGAACAACAACTGTTTATGGGGTTCTCAAGTCAAGCATGCTCAAGTGGCTGGCCATTCCTTTCTCCAGTGGACCACATTTTGTCAGAACTCTCCACAGTGACCTGTTCATCTTGGGTGGCCCTACAGAGCATGGCTTATAGTTTCATTGAGTTAGACAAGGCTGTGATCCATGTGATCAGTTTGGCTAGTTTTCTGTGATTTTTTTTTTTTCATTCTGTCTTCCCTCTGATGGATGAGGATAAGAGGCTTGTGGAAGCTTCCTGATGGAAGTGTAAAAGTGTAATTGTCATCCATATATGAGCATTTAGTGTTATAACTCTCTTAAGTAAAAGGAATGTTTATGCTTTTTAGAAGGCATATATTAGAATCACTTTTCAAAATGTAGCTAGTATGTGAAACTTGAAGTAGGAGAACCAAAATGAAGTTGAAAAGAGAAGGTTGAGTGCTTCCGTGAGTTGCATAACAATAGTCTCCTTTCTTCCCTAGAGCTCAACATGAATGATTAAAAATCACCCCTCAGGGTCTTGGCTTGAATATCCTGCTTGTAACAGTAGGTTTGTGAGTACAAGAACAGCTGCCCATCTGCTAGGAAAATGAAAGGAAGAAAATCAGACATCCATTTTATGCTGAAGATTCATGTTATCTGAGGTGGCTTTAAAAAATTTCCTTTTACCTTTGTTTAAACAAAATGGAAATCTTGTTTATTTCCTAGTCATAGAGGTGAAGAAAATGTTAGTTTCCTGAAATGAATCTACCTCAATGAGGACTTTAGATAATCAGTGACCTGGCTAATTTTTTTGAGCGGATTGTTTATTCTTTTCATTTTTGGCATACAAAAGCTATACATAATTATACATACATGTCCATAACTATACATAATTAGTGTATATGACTTGATGAATTTGGAAATAAGTCTACACTCATGAAACCATCACTATAATCTATCCATGAGCCTCTCCATCACCTCCAAAAGTATCCTCTTGCCTTTTATTAATAAGGTTTTTTGTAATAAGGACACCTAAAATCTACCCTTTTAACAAATTTTTTAGTATATAAGACAATGTTGTTAGCTATAGTCAATATGTTGTTTAGTAAGTCTCCAGGGTTTATCATCTTGTATAACTGAGACTTACATCCTGGCTCAATTTAAAAATTACTGTTTTTCTTATTACATAAGTAATGCATGTACAGTTAGAGAGCTCAGACAAGCAGAAATAGGAAAAAAAATCACTGTAAGTTCATCAGAGAATATTAACATTTTGATATGTGTACATAGAGTGTGTATATGTGTAGCAACAAAATTGGATCAAACTGTGCATGTGTTTATAACCTACTTTTTTCACTTAGTGTTACATCAAGAATATCTTTCCTTGTCAATAAATATCGGGTCATTCAGGTTTTTGGTTGGATGTTATAGAAAAACACAGATGAAATTTTTGGCCAACCTGATATATGTATGTATACAATCTCATTTTAAATGGTTACATAGTATTTATTATATGTAATTTAAAGATTGTATTTTATGGGGCTTTTCAATTGCTTCCAGATTTCTAGCATTATTTAAAAATTTTGGTTATGTACCTTTATACTTATTTTTTTAGGACAAACTACTCTATCAGTTAAGATAGGCTTGGTTATGTTGTGATAACAAACACTTGAAAATCTCTCTAGCTTAAAACAACAATGGTTTATTTCTTGCTCAGATTACATCTACATTAAAAGTTAACAGGAGAGTTCTGATTATTAAGTAGAGACCCCAGTTTACTGAGATTCTTTCATTTTCTGACACCCTCTCACCATGCGCTCTCATGAATACCTTGGTAAGGAGTGAGAATATTGTAAATTGCTTACTGGCTCTTAAGTGCTTTTGCATAGAAATGAAACAGAGATGCTCATGGTTCACTGGGCAGAACTAGTCATGTGGACACATTTAACCTCAAAGAGGTGGGGGAAGTTGGTGCTCCCATTTGCTTGAAAGTAGTGGAAAACCAAATATTGTCTCCCACAATAGCATTGCTGAATTAAATGCTGTGAAATAGCTAGTAGAATATGTAAATTTAGTAAATGTTTGTGTTACTTATTTAAAAATTACTCTCCAGGAGGATTATAACATCTTATGTTCAAACTGTTAGTGATTAAGGAAATTTCCCTGCATTTTCCCTCTTCTAATCTGTAATATAATTTTAAAATATTTTGATAATTTTATGAGCAAAAACAGCATCTGTTTTAATTGATATTTCTCTTATTATTAAGAGGATGACCATTTTGATATAGTTATATAGCCTGGTTCATATCGATGGCTTTAAGGAAGGTTTTAAAAACATGACTTTGTGCGTGATACAGGGATGCTGTTATATCTGAAGTGACTGCAGTTGTGGAATACATCTTAAAAGGTGTAAATTCCTAGAGGTATTATGCTCTTTTGGCTGTATTTTCTTATCCTTCAAATTCAGGATGCAATTGAGTTCATGAATACAGTTAAATATGAAATGTTGATAGTTTTCTCAAAGATGGCATGGTAGCACATTTGAAAATAATGCCTATGTGTTTAGTTAAGAAATAGGAGATTCTCAACTTATACCTAGATTTTAGGAATATATTCATTCTATAATTATTTTGCACAAGTCTCATCTCCCTTACCATATAGGCAGCATCTTATTGTTAAAGGCATTATCCTCTTTTGATTGCCCATGTGCCTAACAAAAGTGCTGGGTATATAAGTAGAATCTTGGTAAATAAGTATTCAGTGAAATTAACTGAAAAGGAAAGGTAACTTATTTGCATATGTATTATTCATTCATCTTATGTCAAGCATTGGGGTAGAAAGTGCTTCTATGCAAAGAGAAATTCTAAGTATTTTGTAATACTTTCAAAGGGAAGACCAAAGACAGTGTTTTTTCTCTCTTTGTGTATGTAGGTGAGGAGCCATGCTGAAAGGAATTCTCCAAACCAGGAGACGGGTAAACGTTTTTGCTTCACAGTGCTTTTATAAACTATGTCTGTTGGGACCATGGAGGTTAAAGGCCTTCCACTTATGATTTAACTTCTATTGAGATATTATGCTAAAATTCCCCTAGCCTTAGAGTCCATCCCGAGGAGCCAAGGTGGACTGTACCACTCTGGCCTGATTTTAGCAGGGCTCAAGTTTAAAAGGGATTAAAAAGCATTCTTATGACCTGAATTGTAAGTTATTGAGATTTCATGTTAACACATTGTTGAACTTTGACAGGTCGACGTGTACTTAGATGGAGAGGATTTATTGTGAATTTCAGTTTCTTTGTGATGTGTTCGGTGCTTGACCAAAACTGCTGAGGACTGGAGGCTGAGCATAAAGAGAAGGGTTTAAGATTGTTCTCTTCAGAATTGGTGATCAGCATAAACCAGTTCTCAGCAAGGTTACTTGATACCAAACTGAATCAGTCAATTTAAATTAAGGAAGAAATAATCACTGTGTGTTTGTTAGTATGTGTTAATGGAAGCTATTTCATTTAGAAAAATTAGGAATTCTTAACATGGGGGGAAATATTGGAATAGACATTTCAAGTAAGAATTGGATGCTTCTGTCTCTGGGTTCTTTAATAAGAGAACAAATTTGGCTAAATATCCATCTGTCTGAAGACAGGAGGCTGGACCAAATAACCTCTTGCTACTAGTACTGGTGGCTCAGAAGGTAAAGCGTCTGTCTACAATGCGAGAGACCTGGGTTCGATCCCTGGGTTGGGAATATTCCCTGGAGAAGGAAATGGCAACCCACTCCAGTACCCTTGCCTTGAAAATCCCATGGACGGAGGAGCTTGGTGCAGGCTACTGTCCATGGGGTTACAAAGAGTCGGGCACGACTGAGTCACTTTTTTTTTTTCCCATTACTCCTGGCAGTAAGACCCCATATTCTAATTACAAGCTAATTTCAGCATTATTCTTATTTTGGCTTTTAATGCTTTCCAACTTGTAGAAGTTGAGCGTACATCTTAAAGTGGACTAGTGAGTTACCTTTTGTCAATCAGTTAAGAACTATTTATTGGGTTTTACCAAACTGTACTGCTAGACATATTAATATACAAGAAATTGTTCTTGTCCTCAAGGACTATGCAGTATATTTGAACAGGGGCAAAAATCACACTGGAGACAGACCAACCCAATAAAATGTTGCACGTTATTTCTCTACTTCAGTAGCAGTTTGTAGAAAACTTTTACCACTGTGAGTTAGAGTGAATGAATTATGGAGGAGGTAGACCTTGAGGAAGTCCCTGTGGATAAGGAGGATTTAGATAAGCTGAGATCAGAGTAGAGGGGATCATAAGTACAGGAATGAGACATGATCAGAGGCACCAGAGAGCCATCCCTTCAAGTTTTCCTTTAAATGAACACTGTCCCATTTGTTTGTTCAATAGCAACTTTCCTCTCCTTGGTATCTGTATTCTCTTCTGTTGAAGTAGTTTCTCCTATTAAATAGGAGAATCTATCATATCCTTATTAAAAAATAAGAATCTATCATATCCTTATAAAAAAAAACACAACATGAGGAATCTTTGCAAAATTATTAGCTACTTCTGAGGATTGGTTTCTGTTTATCTGAATCTCTTTTGTATTAGTTGGATCATCTCAGTTCTCTTTTCTGTTTCTAGTCCCATAGATGATAGAATGTCAGGCTGATTATTTAGTACCTGAGATTCTTTAAATGCCTGTGTGTGAGTGTTCTTGGAAAACCATCTTTGCTTTGATGAACCTGTCAGATTTCTCATGTGACAGCATTCTTAGTTATTATTATTAGTAACTAAGGGGCTTACTTAGAAGTTTGCTATTTTAGAAAGCTCTTCTTCATTCATGTACATATGCTATGCAACAGTGGCAGAATACAGCAGTTTGCCCAGATCACTAGCAATGAGGTTGATCCACAAGGCCATTCTGGAGGAATGCCAGCAAGTCATTGACAAGATTTATTTGTTCCATATTCAAAACCCTAAACCATGAGAGTAGTCTAACACCTGTCCATATGTCTGTCTCTCTCTTTCCGTCCTTCTTCCATTTAAGCAGTAACATTTGAATCCTCTACTTCTGACACATCTCATACTTCATTTCTGTCTGTATAAATTCATTTGGTATGAAATTGAACACAAAACAGAACTTCTAAGCATGTGTTTTCCTTGAGATTTTTCTGTCATTATTATTTGCGAGGAAGGGTATTTTGGTGGAGTTTTTAAATGCAGCATGATTAAAAAAAGCATATCAATACCTCATTATTTCCAAGAAAGCACTTCAATGGGAGGTGGCAGTAATTTCAAAATTAGTGGTACCTGAGGTGTTTGTGATACTCATCAACACAAAGCCATGCTTCCTTGGGCTTGGTTTTGAAATAGTTTCTCAGGTCGCCACTGAGCTTTGTGTCTGGTTCTCTTTCAGAATCTGCCCTTCATGTCAGGGCAGCTGTTATATTGTTTTTGCTGTATTATGGTTTTTGTGAAATCACACAATACTTCTTAATGTGATAGTTTGATAAGTGAATTTCTTTATAAAGATGACATCTTTGTCAAGTTTTGAAAGAAACTATTCTAAGATAACCAATAACCCAGAACATTTGCATATCAAATAATAGAGTAATATAGTGGTTAGCTCCCAAAAGAATGATTTTGGTAGGGAAAATGTGTACTTTGCATGTGTAAATGTACAAGGTTTGATGAAAAAATGTTTAAGCATTAAAGCTATCTCCAAAAAAGAGTGTGGGCTAGGAGGAAATGGGAATTCCTATGGTTAAAATTATCTTAGGTGTACGTTGGTCCCACCCAAAATTAAGCTTCAAGATGAGTTCCTTTGATAGCCAAGATTTCTCTGGACCACCTTCATTCAGTCTCATTTAGATTCTGTGTAGAGGGAATGACATAATTCGTAACTTTAGTCCATACCAGCTGAAGAGAAAAGCTTATGTATGTTTCAGAAGACTTTGTAATCTGACACAATGTTTCAGATTCCTCATTATAAACCATTTTGGCATCCAGTACCTGATTGGGAAATTCTGTGCTCTTTTCTATACCCCAGGCCCTTATTTCCTCATTAGATGGATTTTCTGAAGGAAAATTAGATGTTTGAACTAGTAACAGAGGGAGGTAGTATCAAGTTCTTGATAAAAAATAAGTGAAAGCTATTATGGATAATGGTGTTCATAAATATATATGAACAATAAAATCAACTGATACAAAAATAAGACATCATAATTTTTGCTAGAAGGTCCAGTCATTTTAATTAGTAAACGGGATCCTCTATGCATAAGAAAAGCAGATCATCACCAACATATTATGATTTGTTCCATTGCTCAGTCATGTCCAACTCTTTACGACCCCATGAACTGCAGCACACCTGGCTTCCCCATCCTTCATTATCTACCAGAGTTTGTATAAACTCATGTCCACTGAGTCGGTGATGCCATCCAACCATCTCAGCCTCTGCTGCCTTCTTATCTTCCTGCCTTCAATCTTTGCCAGCATCAGGGTTTCAAGAATCCCATTGTGATTTGAGGGTTATTGATGACCTACCTCTCTAAAATCATCTCCTCTACTAACAGTAGTTCCCCAAATCCTCACAATGGCAATATTGTATTTAGTCTGTAAATATAGTAGTTGGATGGAGCAAAGCATTCATTAATCAACAACATCCACTGTCATATTAGCAGGCGGTGTTCAAGTAAAGTTAATTACCGTCAGTCAGACAGTAGTTCCTAAAGGAACTATGATCTAGGACAAGGATATTTGGGGATAAAAGAGAGTTATGGGGAATGAATTGTTGTCTAGGGTAGATAGGCTCTAGCGAACCACCTCTGTTGGGATGAGATGAGGGGTGAGAGGCAGTGTGCTCTGGGCTGTCAGGTCCAAAGATGCCAAAAGGGAAGGTAAGCAGTGTCAAATACTGACTTTCTGTCCTGTGCAATCCTTCCTTTATGCAGTTTCTGAGGAAATATGACAATCCATACACGTAATGAATTTTGCCAAAATGTTTGTAGATTTGGGAGTTAGCGTTTAGTCCAAATATTGTTATTAAAATGTAAACCACATATTAATATGTATTGACAATCTTTTGAAGGTATTTCCTTAGAATGGGAGAGATTTAGAATCACAGGGGCCCTTAGAGAGCATTTAGGACTCTGTGGTTTTCAAATTGTGTTCCCTGGAACCCTGTGGTTCTGAAAAAATGTCTTAGGGCCACTGTAGGGGTAAAGAAAAAGAGTAACAGAGACAGCTCTAGATCCCCTGCCCGTGGTACAGGTAGAACAGATAGACTTTAGTCTATCTTCTCCATTATGTCTTTGAATAAGCTATTATTTTTTTCTTATTTTATTGGAGGATAAGTACTTTACAATATTGTGTTGGCATCTGCCATATATCAGCATGAATTAGCCACAGGCATACATATGTCCTAATAATAACATATGAATAAGTTACTATTTTCTATTCTACTGATTTTAAAAAATGGTTTAAAAACCACAGATCTATTCGAATTCCTTTGTTTTACAGATGGAGAGTTTGAGTTAGAGACAAATGTTTCCTACTTCAGAATCCTGCGGAAAGGCCAATGTGGCTTAAATTGGAATTTAGAAATATAGAACAGTCTTTTGGACTCTGTGGGAGAGGGAGAGGGTGGGATGATTTGGGAGAATGGCATTGAAACATGTATAATATCATATATGAAACGAGTCGCCAGTCTAGGTTTGGTGCAAGATACTGGATGCTTGGGGCTGGTGCACTGGGACAACCCAGAGGGATGGTATGGGGAGGGAGGAGGGAGGAGGGTTCAGGATGGGGAACACGTGTATACATGTGGTGGATTCATGTTGATATATGGCAAAACCAATACAATATTGTAAAGTTAAAATATAAGTTAAATATTGTAAAGTTAAAATATAAATATAAAAAAAAGAAAATAAAAAGAATTCCTTGTAAAAAAATATAGTTAACTTTTAAATATAGCACATGTTACAGATTAATATAAATGGGTGCTAATAAGCAGAATGAAGTAATGAAAATTTTAATTTCAGGCTAACTCTACATCATGTAATAAACTCCCAGAAACAAAAGATCCTATTAACATTCACAAATTACAGGACCCAGTTCAAAGCATATTGAAGGTATTCTAAATTTGTTGATTTTGGTTTATGAAAGCTACTGACTTTAGACTTGAATTGTTTTTTGTAAATGTCACCTTGAACATTTACATAGGAAAGCATCATTTGCAAAGTTGTGATTAGTTAAGATTTTTAATATCTGAATTACTAGAATTTGCCACAGTCATATTTTCACTGTGCCTCATGAATGCCAAACATATTGTCAGCCCTTGATTTTTCTCATGCCTCTTCCCCTCTTGACTACTATTACCCTCCTCTTAGTTTCTCTGAATCTTACCTATTCTTCAAGATTCCACTGGTTTCATCTGGTCCAGAAGTCTTCTCTGACCACCCCAGCCCTTAGTAATCTTGCTTCCATTCATCAAGTAAAGCAGTTCCTCTCTGGGCCTGTCATTTGAAACTTAGCATATGCTGACTTGTCTTGGTCTTTGATTTGGTGTGTTTGTCCTAATCACCTCTCAGTGCCCCAGCCACATGATGTACTTCTTGAAGTAGGTGCCATCTTAAATCTCTTTGACTCCATCTCTCTCAGAAGATACCTGGTTTTATAGTACCTGATCAGTAAATATTTGTTGATTGATTGTCATCATCACTTTATTTTTTTAAAGATTTTTTTGATGTGCACCATTTTGAGTCTTTACTGAGTTTGTTACAATATTGCTTCTGTGTTTTTGGTTTTTTGGATGTGAGGCCTGAAGGATCTTAGCACCCTGACCAGGGAGCAAACCTGTACTCCCTGCATTGGAAGGCAAAGTCTTAACCACCAGACCACCAGGGAATCCCCATCTCTTACTTTAAACAGTCTTAGAGAACTCAATTTGGCTTCTCCAATGGCTCAGACAGTAAATAATTGGTCTGCAATACAGGAGACACAGGAGATGTGTGTTCGATACCTGGGTTGGGAAAATCCCCTGGAGGAGGGCATGGCAACTCACTCTAGTATTCTTGCTTGAAAAAAACCTGTGAACAGAGGAGCCTGGTGGGCTACAGTCCAAAGGATTGCAAAGAGTCGGACATGACTGAACACACTCACATGTACACACAGAATTCAGTTAGGCATATTGTCTCCATAAAAATTGGCTAAGGAGTTATACATTCTCAGTTCTCAAAAGCCTTTTAAGCTATTATATATTTTTTTAATTTTAAAATACACAATTTAGCAGACAGTAAGATTAAATAGGGAATTGTACAAAAACCAGAATTGCTTTTCTATTTCTTAGATCATGTCCAACATGCCCCTTAGCTTATTGTGAATTCAAAGTACTTTTTTTTAAGTAATAAAATAAGTGTTTTAATTAACTATAAGAAAAATATGTCATCTTAAAGAAGAAATTTATAAAGTATGTTTATAAATTTATAAAGTATGTCCATCTCTGGACATATTTTGAACCTAATTTGAACTGTAGATTATTGCAGTAATCCAATAAAACCCTTTATCCTAGGTAGAAATATATATTCTTACCAGATTTTATCATAGGTAGAAATGTATGTTCTTACCAAAGTTTCATGTTAAGCCAATAGGAACAATTTCTTCTTCCCCCTACAGTCCTGACCTTGGGGTAAATATTTGATCTTTCTGTCTGTTCAATGATGTGATTATGTTTATAGGATTTGTAACAGAGTTGGAAAATTACAGAACTATCTAGTGTTTTCAAAGTGAAAATAAGTACCCTCATATCTAATGTGAACTAGCTTAAGAATTCAAAAAGGTAGCTTTGCATTAAAATGAGGTATAAAAGTGAAAGTGAAAATCGCTCAGTCATGTCCAACTCTTTGCAACACAATGGACTATACAGTCCGTGGAATTCTCCAGGCCAGAATACTGGAGTGGGTAGCCTTTCCCTTCTCCAGGGGATCTTCCCAACCCAGGGATTGAACTCAGGTCTCCTGCATTACAGGCAGATTCTTTACCAGCTGAGCCACAAGAGAAGCCCAAAATGAGGTATACTGGGTGGTAAAAAGGATCATTCTTTTGTGCTTTTATAGACAAAGTACTGGATAATGACTGGATTGCTTAAATTGGAAGTCCCAGTAGGGAAGCAGTTTTATATCTTTAATTGAGCAGCAGTTGTCTTTGACCTTTAGAATTTCAAAAATGTGTGTGACTTGTGATGATTTTTAAATAATGGCTTGGAGTTCACTGGGTGCTTACAGGCTCAAAGTAAACTCACTTCTCTGTTGGCATTTTGGGAGGGGTCAAGATGAACTCTGTGTTTTTGGAGTCAGGCAGTCTCTTCATTGATTTACATTGGCTAAAATAGGAAAGAACCCTCTATGCTTGAGGTAAGGCCACCCCTTACTTGGTTCCTTGTTGGCTGCAGTCACTAGGGAGCCTAGATGCCTTCTGACTACTCAGAGTAAAACTGTTCCTCTGTTGAACTTGATATGTTTGTGAACAAGACTCAAATGTGTACCCCTAAACCCTGGATGTTTCTGGTAAGAAGCCTGTTTTTCCTTTATTTCCTGATATAAATTAACAGCTTACCACCACCAATACCAACCACCCCCTCCCAAAGCCCCATCTGCATTGAGAACACTGGCACTGATCTAATTATGTTATCTCTTTTAATTATCAGAAGATGACCAGGTGATCCTTTGTCTACCCAATTCTAAACTACACATTCTTTCACAAACCCCTTTTCTGAGCCTGTAGTCTATGCCTCCCCAGCTGCCTTTCACTGAGCCCTCTGGAATTCATGGTTAGTCATCAGAAAATCCTCCTATATCTTCAACTGCTTTTCTGAAAGCTCTTTCCTCTTTTTGCTTGAATTGAAAGCTGGGTCTTTTCCTGATGATACAGCTTTTCCTGTAGTCCTTCTGTGTGATGGTTGGTTGCTTTCCAACATTATTCAGATAAATAGGCCTGGAAATGGGGTAGATGACATCCTGTATCCCCATTGCTCTTTTCAGGCTTCTTTTTTTAACCAACTCAAAACTGCCCCGTGTGGATCTTATATCATTAGACTTTATCTCCTTGATACTTTCATCAGTTAATCTATAGGTCACTTTCTCCCATTTCTTGAAGATTTTAGCTCCTGGCTCACTATCATTCCCTCCAATGCTACTCCCATCTTATTTTCTGAAAGTTTTATGAGTAAAGATGATCTTTCTAATACCAGTGAATTTTAAGTCCTTCCCCTCCACTCCTATAAATAATATCTGTCCTCCATCCTACCTTTAGACATTCACTTCCATTGTCATGCTCCTTGCCTTGTCATTAACAATTGCTGCAGCCCATGAGTAAACCTAGTTTTAGGCATCCTATTTTGATGATTACTTTCTTTCTTATATCTGGTGATCAAAACAATCACTGCCCTCCTGATACTTAAATTTTAGAGGAAAAGACAGAAAATAAATATGTAATATTGTAGATGGTGGTAAGTGGGTTATAGAGGAATAAAGCAGAGAAATGGAGTAGGGGGTGCCAGAGGATATGGTTTGCATTTTAAATAAAATGATTGGGTAAGCCTTTGCCAAGAAAATGGATTTGAGCAAAGTTCTGTAGATACCTGGGGGGAGGAGTGTTCCAGGCAGAGGTAACAACATTCAGCAAGGAAACAGTGTGACCGGAATAGAATAAGCAAGAGAAAAAGCTTAGGTCTTGAAGTCAGAGAAGTTACAGGTAAACTGAACGAGTAGTGTTTTGTAGGACCTTTTAAGGATTTTGATTCTTTGAATGAGATGAGGAGCTCTGGAGATGATTGAGCAAAGAAGTGAACTGATCTGACTTGAGTTTTCACAAGAGTATTCTGGCTGTTGTAATAAGAATAGGCTAAAACTGGCAAAGACTGGAAGCAACGAGACCTGTTAGGAAGCTATTACAATAATCCAGGTGAAAAATAACAGTGGCTTGCCTTCAGTCAGGCTTCCCAGGTGGCACTAGTGGTAAAGAGCCCACCCACCAATTCAGGAGTTATAGAAAACGTGGGTTCGATCCCTGGGTTGGGAAGATCCCCTGGAGAAGGAAATGACAACCCACTCCAGTATTCTTGTCTGGAGAATCCCATGGACAGAGGAGCCTGGTGGGCTATCGTTCACAGGGTCACAAAGAGTTGGACATGACTGAAGTGACTGAGCACACACATGGAATGAGACAAGCATCTCATTTCCTAATATGGCATAAATCTTACTAAGATGATCTTGCTAAACTGGGAAAAAAGAACCTGTAGAGAGGCAAAAGGGTGAGAAGATGTGCTCTAGTATGTCAGTTTACTCTCTCATGGGTCGTTGTGGCAGGGATGCATGAATTTCCCATGGGTCAGCTGGTCACTGCAGAAGAGACCTGAGCTCTCTTTCTGATATACAATCTGAGAGGGCTACTCGTTAACAGGGCTGTAGGTTACTCTTAAGCTTCCCAAGTGGCACACGGGTAGAGTCCACCTGCAAATTCAGGAGATGCAAGAAATATGGGTTTGATTCCTGGATTGGGAAGATGCCCTGGGATAGGGAATGGCTACCCACTCCAGTATTCTTGACTGGAAAATCCCATGGACAGAGGAGCCAAGCAGGCTACATTCAGTCCCTAGGGTCACAAGAGTCAGATACAACTGAATGTCTAAACTTACACAGGTTACTCTACAGTGGGTGGGAATTATTCATATTAGGGAACTGTGCAGTAGTCTTTTGTACCGTTTCCCTAAAATCTCATGCGTCACATTTGATGCCTGATAGAGAATCCATGGTCACTAAGCATTAGCCAGAAAAATGGTGACAACTTGCAAAGTGGGGACTATAGTCATGGGCAGTTAAGAAAAGACATTTGTATTTCCTCCAGTATTTGCCTTTGAGTATTCCAACACCATAGAATTGAGGCATTGAATAGACAGAGGGAGGAGGAATCCCAGAACCAGACTTTTAATTCCCTTACCCCGTGATGCTGGAAAGGAAGGGGGAGTATAAGTGAAGCCCATTCCTTATTCCCACTTCTCACTGTGAGTCCTGGGGCCATAAGCTGGCCAGCCTGGGGGGTAGAGGTTAGTGGCAGGGGTGAGGAAGGGATTAAATTAAATTGACTATGACAATAAAGTTTAAAACTGGATTGACATGTAATATCTGAAAATGACTGAGTATTTTTGAAACATGCCCTGGAGGCAGTAAGGGACCAGAAAAGCTATTTCTATAGGGTTAAGGAAAGCAGTGATTGGAGAAAATTAGAATGACTCAGTTCAAAATGCTTCATAAATCAATTACACACAGAGGATTTACTATATGTAGTTTACTTTATATGTTTTATCACATTTTAATCTTCATGGGCAACCTAGTTTTCACACATATACATTCCAAAAAACCTAAAACATGCTCAGAGAATTTAATAATATGTCCGATCTTACAAGGGTAACAAGTGACAGAGCAGAGATTCAAACCCAGGTAGTATGAATTTAGAACCTAAGTTCTTAACAGTCATACTCAATAAAGTAGTGGAATGGGAATTAAGGGCTCACTGCTGATAAACCATGTAATCCTGGTCTAGTCACTTATCTTTTTGTTCCTTAGTTTCTTTATCTTTAAAATAAGAAGAGTAAAAACTTCCTTACTCCAGTGGGTACATGCTGGAATAAAATGAGATGATAAATGGAATAGAATTTGCAAAGTAAGGCATTGTCATTTTATCATGTATGTATTTGTCAGTTCAGTTCAGTCACTCAGTCGTGTCTGACTCTTTGCGACCCCATGAATTGCAGCACGCCAGGCCTCCCTGTCCATCAACAACTCCCAGAACTCACCCAAACTCATGTGCATCGAGTTGGTAATGCCATCCAACCAACTCATCCTCTGTCGTCCCCTTCTCCTCCTGCCCCCAGTCCCTCCCAGCATCAGGGTCTTTTCCAATGAGTCAATTCTTCGAATGAGGTGGCCAAAGTATTAGAGTTTCAGCCTCAGCATCAGTCCTTCCAATGAACACCCAGGACTGATCTCCTTTAGAATGGACTGCTTGGATCTCCTTGCAGTCCAACGGACTCTCAAGAGTCTTCTCCAACACCACAGTTCAAAAGCATCAATTCTTCAGCACTCAGCTTTCTTCACAGTCCAACTCTCACATCCATACATGACCACTGGAAAAACCATAGCCTTGACTAGACGGATCTTTGTTGGCAAAGTAATGTCTCTGCTTTTTAATATGCTATCGAGCTTGGTCATAACTTTCCTTCCACGGAGTAAGTGTCTTTTAATTTCATGGCTGATCACCATCTGCAGTGATTTTGGAGCCCCCAAAAATAAAGTCTGACACTATTTCCACTGTTTCCCCATCTATTTCCCATGAAGTGATGGGACCAGATGCTATGATCTTCATTTTCTGAATGTTGAGCTTTAAGCCAACTTTTTCACTCTCCTCTTTCATTTTCATCAAGAGGCTTTTAGGGACTTCCCTGGTGGCTCAGATGGTAAAGCGTCTGTCTACAATGCAGGAGACCTGGGTTCGATCCTTGGGTTGGGAAGATTCTCTGGAGAAGGAAATGGCAACCCACTCCAGTACTCTTGCCTAGAAAATCCCATGGATGGAGGAGCCTGGTGTCCATGGGGTTGCAAAGAGTTGGACACGACTGAGCGACTTCACTTCACTTTCTACCATAAGGGTGGTGTCATCTGCATATCTGAGGTTATTGATATTTCTCCCAGCAATCTTGATTCCAGCTTGTGCTTCTTCCAGCCCAGTGTGTCTCATGATGTACTCTGCACATTAGTTAAATAAGCAGAGTGACAATATACAGCCTTGACGTACTCCTTTTCCTATTTGGAACCAGTCTGTTGTTCCATGTCCAGTTCTAACTGTTGCTTCCTGACCTGCATACAGGTTTCTCAAGAGGCAAGTCAGGTGGTCTCGTATTCCCATCTCTTGAAGAATTTTCCACAGTTTATTGTGATCCACACATTGAAAGGCTTTGGCATAGTCAATAAACCAGAAATAGATGTTTTTCTGGAACTCTCTTGCTTTTTCCATGATCCAGCAGATGTTGGCAATTTGATCTCTGGTTCCTCTGCCTTTTCTAAAACCAGCTTGAACATCAGGAAGTTCACGGTTCACATATTGCTGAAGCCTGGCTTGGAGAATTTTGAGCATTACTTTACTAGCGTGTGAGATGAGTGCAATTGTGCGGTAGTTTCAGCATTCTTTGGCATTGCCTTTCTTTGGGATTGGAATGAAAACTGACCTTTTCCAGTCCTGTAGCCACTGCTGAGTTTTCCAAACGTGCTGGCATATTGAGTGCAGCACTTTCACAGCATCATCTTTCAGGATTTGAAATAGCTCAACTGGAATTCCATCACCCCCACTAGCTTTGTTCGTAGTGATGCTTTCTAAGGCCCACCTGACTTCACATTCCAGGATGTCTGCCTCTAGGTGAGTAATCACACCATCATGATTATCTGGGTCGTAAATATCTTTTTTCTACAATTCTTCTGTGTATTCTTGTCACATCTGCTTAATATCTTCTGCTTCTGTTATATCCTTACCTTTTCTGTCCTCTATTGAGCCCATCTTTGCATGAAATGTTCCCTTAGTATCTCTAATTTTCTTGAAGATATCTCTAGTCTTTCCCATTCTGTTGTTTTCCTCTATTTCTTTGCATTGATAGCTGAGGAAGGCTTTCTTGTTTCTCCTTGCTATTCTTTGGAATTCTGCATTCAAATGGGAATATCTTTCCTTTTCTCCTTTGCTTTTCACTTCTCTTCTTTTCAGAGCTTTTGTAAGGCCTCCTCAGACAGCATTTTGCTTTTTTGCATTTCTTTTCCATGGGGATGGTCTTGATCCCTGTACAGTGTCACAAACCTCCATCCATAGTTCATCAGGCACTCTGTCTATCAGACGTAGTCCCTTAAATCTATTTCTCACTTCCACTGTATAATCATATGGGATTTGATTTAGTTCATACCTGATTGATCTAGTGGTTTTCCCTACTTTCTCCAATTTCAGTCTGAATTTGGCAATAAGGAGTTTATGATCTGAGCTGCAGTCAGCTCCCGGTCTTGTGTTTGCTGACTGTATAGAGCTTCTCCATCTTTGGCTGCAAAGAACATAATCAATCTGATTTTGTTGTTGACCATCTGGTGATGTCCATTTGTAGAGTCTTCTCTTATGTTGTTGGAAGAGGGTGTTTGCTATGACCAGTGCGTTCTCTTGGCAAAACTCTATTAACCTTTGCCCTGCTTCATTCTGTATTCCAAGGCCAAATTTGCCTGTTACTCCAGGTGTTTCTTGACTTCCTACTTTGCATTCCAGTCCCCTATAATGAAAAGGACATCTTTTTTGGGTGTTAGTTCTACAAGGTCTTTTAGGTCTTCATAGAACCGTTCAACTTCAGCTTCTTCAGTGTTACTGGTTGGGAATTAGGCATGGATCACTGTGATATTGAAGGATTTGCCTTGGAAATGAACAGAGATCATTCTGTCATTTTTGAGATTGCATCCAAGTACTGCATTTCGGACTCTTTTGTTGACCATGATGGCTACTCCATTTCTTCTAAGGGATTCCTGCCCACAGTAGTAGATATAATGGTCATCTGAGTTAAATTCACCCATTCCAGTATTTGTAGTATTCTGTAATAAGGCACAGAGGAAGAACAGGTATTTAAAGAAATGGAAAGGTTTTATAATATCCTTCTTAATTTTTTCTAAAGCCCTCCTCTCCCCCTACCCCAATCCTCACTCCCACTCTTGGAAGATCAGCTAAGAAATCTTCTTGACTTCCCTGGTGGCTCAGATGGTAAAGCGTCTGCCTGTAATGAGGGAGACCTGGGTTCAGTCCCTGGGTCAGCAAGATGTCCTGGAGAAGTAAATGGCAACCCACTCCAGTATTCTTGCCTGGAAAATCTCATGGATAGAGGATCCTGGTAGGCTACAGTCCACAGGGTTGCAAAGGGTCAGACATGACTGAGTGACTTCACTTTCACTTTTACTTTCCCTGTGAATCTAAGTCAGCCAATTGGAGGTGGTAAATGATATGGGATGAGAGTGCTGGGATGCTTCATGAACCTAACAACATTCCTCCTCCCTTTGAGATTTCCTCAAGAGTGGCTATCTTTGAGCTATCAATTTTTAATAGGTCCCAAGCTTCTCATTCTCCTTGTATGCAGCTAATTGGGTCATAAGTTGTCCACACTTATTGACAATTAGTGATCTGTTCACTCTCAGTACTGGGCCGCTTGGTGTTTACAAGTTGATTGCATTAATTGAGCCAACTCATCAAGTAAGGATGAGGAAGAAAGGTTTCCTGTATGTGTTTGCTTATTCTCTCTCATAGTTTTAGTCTGGTGGAATAATCTTCAGTGTGCTTCAGGTCCTCTCAGTCAGCAGGCTGAAGTGGAATGCAGTTTCTCTGATAAAAGCAACCTGAAACTATAGTGGAGCTGCTGGAATTTCACCTAATTGAGCCAATTTTTCTCAGAGAATGCTTGCTTAGCTTTGCTTTGTTGCTTAGCGGGACACTGTAGCCCTCATTAGCACTAGTCATATTCCTTGTAAACGGGGGTCACTTGTCACCAGAGAGTATTGAATAAAAAAGTATGGTGATCTCTATGCAAATCCATCCTTCCATGTGAAATAACTCACAGGGCATGTTCTAGTATTGGTAGGGCAGGATGTCAGTATTTTCTATATAAGGACAGAATATTGTGACAAAATGCTCTGTATGGGATGAACAATTCTTAATAAAGTTGAAATGAATTAACCACCACATTTATTTTATAATGTCATAGCCTTGTTTTTAGATTGATGTTCTCCCCATTTTTTACTTCATTTTCTCCTTTAGTTTGATTTAAATTCTAATTATCTATAATGTTCATTATTTTCTTCACAAAAGTACTTATCTTTGGTATAAATCCATGGTTTGCCTCGTTCTGGAATTCATGTGCTCAGTATAATCATTATTATCTTTTGCTTCGATTCTGGGAATATTTTCTTTTTTCCTGGATTATCTTCTGTGAAATCCTCATTAGTACGTACCTGTTGATCACCAAACTTTTAGCTTCCTTTGTCTGAAAATTTATAATTTGCCTGAAGATCATTTTCTGGATACATAACTCTAGGCTAACAGTTATTTGACCTCAGTGCTTTTAAGATATTATCACATTATTTTCTAGTTATTACTATTACTCTTGTATAGTTCACTGTCCATTTACTTTTTAATTATTTTTGTGTGTGCATTCTGTCTTTCCCCCCAGCAGCTTAATTATTTTCTTTGTCTCTGCTATTGTACAGTATCACTGTGATGAATTGTTAGATTTTATCTTACTTGAAATTTATTGTGGTTTCTGTATCTGAGGATTCATTTATATAACAGTTTTGAAATATTCATAGCTATTATCTCTTTGAATATTGCCTCTTCCTCATTCTTTGTTCTTTCTGTAATATGGTAGATGTTTATAAGATGTCTCTATCTTCCTTGTTTCCTTTTTTTAAAAAATATATTTCTTTATTTGGCTGTACCGGGTCTTTCCCTTATAGCTCAGTTGGAAAAGAATACACCTGCAATGCAGGAGACCCTGGTTCAATTCCTGAGTTGGGAAGATCTGCTGGAGAAGGGATAGGCTACCCACTCCAGAGTATTCTTGGGCTTCCCTTGTGGCTGAGCTGGTAAAGAATCTGCCTATAATGTGGGAGACCTGGGTTTGATCCCTGGGTTGGGAAGATCCCCTGGAGAAGGGAAAGGCTACCCACTCCAGTATTCTGGCCTGGAGAATTCCATGGACTGTATAGTTCATGGGGTCACAAAGAGTCAGATTTGACTGAGAAAGTTTCACTTTCACTGGGTCTTAGTTGTGACATGCAGGATCCCTAGCTGTAGCATATAAACTCTTACTTGTGGCATGTGGGATCTAGTTCCCTGACCAGGAATCAAACCAGGCCCCCTACATTTAGAGCCTGGAGTCTCAGACACTAGATCACCAAGGAAGTCCTTTTCCCATGTATCTTAACCTTTCATATTACCCATCTTTTGTTTCTGCTATATGCTATGCTACGATTTCCGCTATTTTCTAGTTTACTAATTTTTATCTTCAGCTATACCTGTTCTGTTTTTACACTGCTCAGTTCAGTTGCTCAGTCATGTCAGACTCTTTGCAACCCCATGAACCGCAGCATGCCAGGCCTTCCTGTCCGCCACCAAATGCCGGGGTTTACCCAAACCTGTGTCCATTGAGTCAGTGATGCCTTCCAACCATCTCATCCTCTGTTGTCCCTTTCTCCTCTAACCCTCAATCTTTTCCAGCATCAGGGTCTTTTCAAATGAGTCATATCTTCACGTCAGGTGGCCAAAGTATTGGAATTTTAGCTTCAACATCAATCCTTCCAATGAACACCCAGGACTGATCTCCTTTAGGATGGACTGGTTGGATCTCCTTGCAGTCCAAGGGACTCTCAAGTGTCTTCTCCAACAGCGCAGTTCAAAAGCATCAATTCTTCGGTGCTCAGCTTTCTTCACAGTCCAACTCTCACATCCATACCCAACTACTGGAAAAACCATAGCCTTGATTGGATGGACCTTTATTGACAAAGTAGTCTCTGTTTTTTAATATGTTGTCTAGGTTGGTCATAACTTTCCTTCCAAGGAGCAAGCGTCTTTTAATTTCATGGCTGCAATCACCATCTGAAGTGATTTTGGAGCCCAGAAAAATAAAGTCAGCCACTGTTTCCACTGTTTTCCCATCTATTTGCCATGAAGTGATGGGACCGGATGCTATGATCTTCGTTTTCTGAATGTTGAGCTTTAAGCCAACTTTTTCACTTTCCTCTTTCACTTTCATCAAGAGGCTCTTTAGTTCTTCTTCACTTTCTGCCATAAGGGTGTGTCATCTGCATATCTGAGGTTATTGATATTTCTCCCAGAAATCTTGATTCTAGCTTGTGCTTCTTCCAGCCCAGCGTGTCTCATGATATACTCTGCACATTAGTTAAATAAGCAGGGTGACAATATATAGCCTTGACGAACTCCTTTTCCTATTTGGAACCAGTCTGTTGTTCCATGTCCAGTTCTAACTGTTGCTTCCTGACCTGCATACAGGTTTCTCAAGAGGCAGGTCAGGTGGTCGGGTATTCCCGTCTCTTTCAGAATTTCCCACAGTTTTTTTGTGATCCACACAGTCAAAGGCTTTGACATAGTCAATAAAACAAAAATAGATGTTTTTCTGGCATTCTCTTGCTTTTTCGATGATCCAGTGGATGTTGGCAATTTGATCTCTGGTTCCTCTACCTTTTCTAAAACCAGCTTGAATATCTGGAAGTTCATGGTTCACATATTGCTGAAGCCTCGCTTGGAGAATTTTGAGCATTACTTTACTAGCGTGTGAGATGAGTGCAATTGTGCGGTAGTTTCAGCATTCTTTGGCATTGCCTTTCTTTGGGATTGGAATGAAAACTGACCTTTTCCAGTCCTGTGGCCACTGCTGAGTCTTCCAAATTTGCTGGCATATTGAGTGTAGCACTTTCACAGCATCATCTTTCAGTATTTGAAATAGCTCCACTGGAATTTCATCACCTCCACCAGCTTTTAGTGGAGCTAGTAGTTGATATGCTGTTAGTTAATAATTATTTTTAAAATTTTAATGATAATTTGTTTCCAGATTTTTTTTTTCTGGTCATTAAAAAATCTCTTGTTCCTTACTGATACCTTTGAGATAGTTTTAAAAATTAAATTTATTTTGTATTGTTTATCAAATAAACACATTTCTGAAATTTTTTGAGGATGGTTTTGCAGTGTTTGTGCATGTATGCATGTGCGTTTGTACTGCCTTTTGATGCTAGTTTCTTGTTTCTTGTGTTTCTATAATTGTCAGTTGGGAGTCCATGTTAAATGGAAATATATTTGGGAGAATTTCCTGACACCTGTGATCGAACTGCTTTTATCTGAAGAGGACTTTGATTAACTTTTATCAAATACTTGGGTTTTCTATTAACCCTGTAAAAGTTTTAAATAAACTTTCAAGTCTGGGTTTTTCATAGAAGAGATAGTAGAAATTCTGACTGCACTTCCATTTAAGATCTTTGTTGTTAGATTCTCAGGGAAGATATGTTTGTTCCTCTGCCCTGCGTTAAGATTGAGAGTGGAATGTATCCAGGGATACCTTCTGAGGGATGGGCTTTTCTTTAGTTCATCTTGTTTGCACAGGAGGTAATCTTTTGCAGTTCTATTTTTGTTTGGGCTTCCCTGGTAGCTCAGCTGGTAAAGAATCTGCCTGCATGGCAGGAGACCCTGGTTCGATTCATGGGTCAGGAAGTTTCCCTGGAGAAGGGATAGGCTACCCACACCGGTATTCATGGCCTTCCCTGATGACTCAGATATTAAAGAATTCATCTGCAATGCAGGAGACCTGGGTTTGATCTCTGAGTTGGGAAGATCCCCTGGAGGAGGGCATGGCAAACCACTCCAACATTCTTGTCTGGAGAATCCCCATGGTCTGTGGTCCATGGGGTCATGAAGAGTCGGACATGACTGACTGACTAAGAACAGCACAACTTTGTTCAAGAGTCCTAATCAGACTTCTGCCTTTGTGCGTGCACATTGCCTTCCAAGTCCTTTGCCATGTGTAGCCATGAAAATTATAGCCATTAAAATAGGATCAACAGTGATCAGCATATGTCTTGATGGCACTGGGGACTTCAGTGTTTTCTTATTTACCACTTTTGTAAGGACTGTGAAGATTGTTTTACTTTCTTTTCAAATTATATATATATATATATATATATATATATATACACATATAATGTATAATTTTACCAGCAATTTTAGTTGTTTAACAGCAAGAAGGCTTTTTAGGATTCATGGTATTAATTTTATAAATGAACACGCAAGCCAATATTTTCAAATATACAAGTATATATTCTGTGAGGAATGAAAAATGAAACTAAATCTTCTTTCTATGTGAAGTTTTCCAATTTAAGTGGGAAGGAATTAGAAATAGCAAATATTCATAAGTCATATGATAGAATACTGAGTTTGGCAGTAAATGCCAAGAGGAAGTTCATTGTGAGTTGAAAAATAACTTCTTGGAAGAACTAGATTTTAGAGAATTTGGATAGCCAGAAAAGCAGGAGCTTCCATCTTATAAAAATATAAATAAAGATAAATGTGTCAAATATGCCATATGAGACACCAGGAAATAACATCTTAGTGTTTTACTCAGAGGCTAGAGAGAACATCGAGTTGTATTAATTTTTATTCACTTTGAGACAGCATAGTTAGAAGGATTCTGTGTAATTATTATAGAAATGCATCATCTTTTTAAATATATGAAGTACTGTTAAGAAATTAGATTGTTTATCTGTATATAAAGCAGAGAAATTACTTTGCCAATAAAGGTCCATCTAGTCAAGGCTATGATTTTTCCAGGGGTCATGTATGGATGTGAAAGTTGGACTGTTAAGAAAGCTGAGTGCCAAATAATTGATGGTTTTGAACTGTGGTGTTGGAGAAGACTCTTGAGAGTCCCTTGGCCTGCAAGGAGATCCAACCAGTCCATCCTGAAGATCAGCCCTGCATGTTCATTGGAAGGACTGATGCTGAAGCTGAAACTCCAATACTTTGGCCACCTTATGCGAAGACCCTGATGCTGGGAGGGATTGGGGGCAGGAGAAGGGGACGACAGAGGATGAGATGGCTGGATGGCATCACTGACTCGATGGACGTGAGTCTGAGTGAACTCTGGGAGTTGGTGATGGACAGGGAGGCCTGGTTTGCTGTGATTCATGGGGTCACAAAGAGTCAGACACGACTAAGCAACTGAACTGAACTGAATTGATGTGTTCATCTGATTAAATCTGGAGTCTTGTATAAAAAATGATTTTAAAAATTCCTTACTGTTTTATACAGTTGCCTCTATTAGTAGAGAGAACTGAATAAGCCAAATTGCTTATCCTTAATAAAAAAATCTCACCATAGATATTTTAAAAACCATCCAGATATTTTAAGAAAACTTCTCAACATATGTATACTTGAATTCCCCACAATGTCCAAGCTGACTGACTTTAAGGAAATCCAGTTAGCATTTATTTAGAAATATAATTTCAAAGTTAGTGGTTACAGTTAAGTATATTAGTTTTTAGAAAATACAGATATGCAAAAAGAGGAAATAATTCTGTCATGTAATTACATACATGTGATAATCAATGACGGCACTTTGGTTAATATCCTTCTAGTTCATTTTCAAAAATTTATATCATAACATTCATATTACATGTTTTATATGTGACAAATTATTTCCAGTTTTGTACATGTATTTTATTCTTGCTCTGTTTTATCATCATTATTTATTATTAAGGTTTATAGTCTTTATATAGTCAAATATTGCATCATTTCCATTATAGTGTATGATTTTTAGATCATGTTTGAACTGTATTAAATTACATTAACATATGTGTAATTAAGTCTTATTACACAATTAAAAATCTTTAAAAGTTCAGTTCAGTCCCTCAGTCGTGTCCAACTCTTTGAGACCCCGTGAAATGCAGCACGCCAGGCCTCCCTGTCCATCATCAACTCCCGGAGTCCACCCAAACCCATGTCCATCGAGTCGGTGATGCCATGCAACCATCTCATCCTCTGTCATCCCCTTCTCCTCCTGCCCTCAATCTTTCTCAGCATCAGGGTCTTTTCCAGTGACTCAGCTCTTCACATCAGGTGGCCAAAGTTATTGGAGTTTCAGCTTCAACATCAGTTCTTCCAATGAACACCCAGGAGTGATCTCCCCCAGGATGGACTGGTTGGATCTCCTTATAGTCCAAGGGACTCTCAAGAGTCTTCTCCAACACCACAGTTCAAAAGCATCAATTCTTCGACACTCAGCTTTCTTTATAGTCCAACTCTTACATATATACATGACCACTGGAAAAACCATAGCCTTGAGTAGATGGACCTTTGTTGGCAAAGTAATGTCTCTGCTTTTTAATATGATGTCTAGGTTCATCATAACTTTCCTTCCCAGGAGTAAGCGTCTTTTAATTTCATGGCTGCAATTACCATCTGCAGTGATTTTGGAGCCCCCAAAAATAAAGTCAGCCACTGTTGCCACTGTTTCCCCACAATCTGCCATGAAGTGATGGGACCGGATGCCATGATCTTCGTTTTCTGAATGTTGAGCTTTAAGCCAACTTTTTCACTCTCCTCTTTCACTTTCATCAGGAGGCTCTTTAGTTCTTCTTCACTTTCTGCCATGAGAGTGGTGTCATCTGCATATCTGAGGTTATTGATATTTCTCCCAGCAATCTTGATTCCAGTTTGTGCTTCTTCCAGCCCAGTGTTTCTCATGATGTACTCTGCATATAAGTTAAATAAGCAGGGCAACAATATATAGCCTTGACATACTCCTTTTCCTATTTGGAACCGGTCTGTTGTTCCATGTCCAGTTCTAACTGTTGCTTCCTGACCTGCATACAGGTTTCTCAAGAGGCAGGTCAGGTGGTCTGGTATTCCCATCTCTTTCAGAATTTCCCACAGTTTATTGTGATCCACACAATCAAAGGCTTTGACATAGTCAATAAAGCAGAATTAAGATGTTTAACTTATTCTATACTTAATATATGGTGAATACTTTCCATTAAATTTAATATTTTTCACTAACATTTTTGCTGTTTGTATAAAATAATTTTGCACAGATGCACCATAGTTTATACTTGTCTTTGGTTTCTGATTGTTAATTCATCTGATTTTTGACTTATGGGGAATACTCCAGGGAATTTCCATATAGCTTGACCTTTGACCATATCAAAATAATTTCCTTAGGACAATCTCCATAAAATATGATTAATATATCAAACAATATGCACTTAAGGTTTTGATAACTATTGCCAAATTACCTTCAGGAAAGATTGTACTGTTTATACACTCCCCACCAATGTCTAGGACTGCCCATTTTCTCATATAATGGAGAATACTGGCAGTTTTAATAAGAAATACTTGAGTCATTTTAGAAGTAAAAGATTGTAATTTATTCTTAAATTTGTCCATCATATGACTTATAATGGGTTATTTGAAAAGCTTCATTGATTTTTTGTAATTTTAAAACCTGTTTCAGTCCTGGTGAAGAGAATATTTTATTTTCTTTAGTCTTAAATGGGGATGCTAATAATCAGGGATTGCTTCCTCGGTGTCTCAATGGTAAAGAATCTTCCTGTCAAGCAGGAAATGCAGGTTTAATCTCTGGGTCGGGAAGATCCTCTGGAGAAGGAAATGGTAACCCACTCCAATATTCTTGTCTGGGAAATCCCATGGACATAGCAGCCTGGTGCACTACAATTCATGGGGTCACAAAGAGTCAGACATGACTTAGTAGCTAGATAGCAACAACACAATAATTGTGAAGACTCAAAGATTAGAATAAGCTATGTAGATGAGTAATCTAAAAACTATTTTCCTGAATGTATGTATTTATTCAATACATATTTACTGAGTACTTTCTATTTGCTTGACACTTTTCTAGGTATTTGGTAGACAAAATTTCTGTACCCCACCAAAAAAAAAAAAAAAATAAGTAATATAAGATCTAGTACAGCCACTATGGAGAACAGTGTGGAGATTCCTTAAAAAACTGGAAATAGAACTGCCTTATGATCCAGCAATCCCACTGCTGGGCATACACACTGAGGAAACCAGAAGGGAAAGAGACACGTGTACCCCAATGTTCATCGCAGCACTGTTTATAATAGCCAGGACATGGAAGCAAGCTAGATGTCCATCAGCAGATGAATGGATAAGAAAGCAGTGGTACATATACACAATGGAGTATTACTCAGCCATTAAAAAGAATTCATTTGAATCAGTTCTAATGAGGTGGATGAAACTGGAGCCTATTATACAGAGTGAAGTAAGCCAGAAGGAAAAACACCAATACAGTATACTAACACATATATATGAAATTTAGAAAGATGATAGCAATAACCCTGTGTACGAGACAGCAAAAGAGACACTGATGTATGGAACAGTCTTATGGACTCTGTGGGAGAGGGAGAGGGTGGGAAGATTTGGGAGAATGACATTGAAACATGTAAAATATTATGTATGAAACGAGATGCCAGTCCAGGTTCAATGCAGGATACTGGATGCTTGGGGCTAGTGCACTGGGACGACCCAGAGGGATGGTATGGGGAGGGAGGAGGGAGGAGGGTTCAGGATGGGGAGCACATGTATACCTGTGATGGATTCATTTTGATATTTGGCAAAACTAATACAATTATGTAAAGTTTAAAAATAAAATAAAATTAAAAAAAAGAAAAGTCCCACCAAAAAAAAAAAAAAATAAATAAGATCTGTTAATCATTAGGACTAAGAAGAAAAATAAAGCAAATTAGAAGATAAACAAAGATGAATACTATGGGTGTTTTATTTAGGATGGTCAAAGAAGATCCCTATCAGAAATTGACATCTGAGCACAGACTTGAGTGAATTTAGGAAAGAAGGCATGTGACTGGGGGAAGAGTATTCTAGGCAGAAAAAATAAGTGCAAAAGTCCACTCTATTTTTTAACAATTATTATAGTCAGTTTAGTTATTCACAAAGGTATAACCCTTTTCCCTTTTGAAACCATCTTGATAGCTTTTCTTCCTAGTCAGCTTAGTTTTGAAACTAACCATACCTGCATGATAATCTGAAGTTTAAGAAAATACATAGGAAAATAACTGTTTTAAATTGAATTTAGTATAATGGTGATAGTTTTACTGACTTCATTTTGAGTACCATGTAATTACTAGGAAATGGTTTCTGTAAAAGTGCTGAGTAATCAAGAGCAGCTTATGGCTATATAAACTTACAAGTGATGGCAATTATTTCTTTTAATAAAAGCTGATAAATGGAGAATGTATAACAGGCTATAAAAAGAGGCTAATAAGAGCTGGGCACAATTATAATTTATTTTTCAGAATAATTTTGTATATAAGAAAATGGCTGACAGCTCGGCCATATGGCAGAGCAAGAACAGAAGCACACTGGTTTTAGGGAAGATTTTATAGAAAATATCATCACTTGAATGAGTCAGAAAGTGTGCTATGGTGTTAAATTCACATTGGATGGCAGATGGAAGTGAGCTTCCATATCAAGTGCAATCTTGGGTTTGAATTTCAGAGTGTTAACTGGCTGCCCTTTTTCCATATGATTCTGTTCATAAGGAGATCCATGCTCAATATTTGTACCAATCCATCATTCTGTAATTTTTGCCCTTATATTCTTACCTTGTTCCATTTTTTACCTGTGTGGTTTTGAAATGTTTTAGCTTTCTGCACATTTTCTCTGCATTAAATATGAAAAATCCTTAAGGGATAGGAAAATACATACTCAGATCAACAACTATAGCACTGTTTTGTTAGGCCCACTAAAATATATGATGTAAAGCTGTTTCCTTAACAGGTAATACTCAAGCTAAACAGATGAAAGAATGAATAGTTCAAAGGAATTGTAGATGAAGATACAAAATTGAAAGTATATTTCTATAAACCTAACATAGAGCTTGACTAATGTTGATGGGATAAAGCTGTTACCACTGACCCCCATTTCTTGAAATGTCATGATTTTCGTGCTTTGAGAAATGTCTTTTCAGTGCTCATCCTCTCAAAAGTACATAGTTAAGTTTCCAGATCATGTGATAATGTGATGGTATCATCATTCTGTAAGCTAATAGGAAATGTGCTTATGTATACAAGTATTCTATTGTTTGTAAAATTTGTCATAATTTTAATACCGTAAGTATTGATAGATATAGGCCATGTAGGCAAAAGCTCTTTGGAGTCTTCAATAATTCTAAGAGTATAAGGGGCTTCTTAACTAGAACATTTGAGAACTGTTGACATAAATTGTAATATCTCTACTTCTCCATTCCTCTCTATCCTCTCTATCCCTCCTTAGGCTCTACTTTCCAGTTTTGCTGAAATATTAGAAATTATCTAAGCTAATCTTAATTTGTATTAAGTTACCAGTTGCATGTGTACATGGCTTTTCTTCTGCTTAGAATGTCCTTCTTTCCCTTTACTTGAAGAACTTCTAGTGATTCTTAAAATTATAAAAATTATAGTGCAAGCCTTTGCTCTCCTATGAAGCTCTGTAAGAATTACCTTGATAGACAGAGGTACACTATCCATTATGGTAATATAGCACTATTTGCAGTCGTCAATGATAGCATGTGTGATGCTTTGAAAATGATTTTTGATCAAAATGACAGAATAGGAATTTTCTACTATTTTCCCCAAAGAACATAAATTTTGACAGTCACCTTATTCATGAGAGTGACTTTGTGGAAGTCTGAGACTTGAGGGGCAAAGTTCTAGCACACCACTGGAACAAAATCAATCTGAGATTGGACACATTGAAGAGGGTAAGAGGAACAATTTTACTTTACCTGCATCATCTCTTCCCAGAGGCAGCACAGCCCAGTGCCAAGAGAGACTTTACTGATCCAAGAATTCTCCCATAGGGGAAAGTGAAAGCATATGAATGAGCATCCAGCTTTTCCAGCTGTGTAGGATGCTGCCAAAGAGACCTCCTTGTCCTTACCCTATCCAGATTAAAGTGTATGTGCTTCATGACCCAGGGATGGGGAGCAACTGGGAGAATAGCCAGAGATCTGGGAGGGCATCAGCAGGATGTAGATCCAGTAACCTCTTCATAGATTCCACCAGCCTGTCTATTTTCCACTGGGTACACCTTGCCTATGTATCTCCCCAACTAACCCATGAGCACCCCCAGTGCTTTATGTAACTTACCCACACATTTCCTTTGCCTTGTGGCTGGCTCCATGTGCAATTCCCTGAAAGTGGCAAGACTGAGCTTTTACTGATGGCTAGTGAATGCATCAGAAAGCTAGCACAACTATGTGGAACGGGAGACAGTACAGAAACTTGAGATCCAGCACTGTCCTAGGGAAAACAAATAGGAAGCTGTCAGCTTCTGGTCTGACTTTGCATAATTGATAGAAGGCATATAATCTTTAGAATTCCTTCAAGAAGGAACAAGACATATGGAGCACGAGTATCCATAGGAAAAGTCTGAGAAAGCCCCAGAATTCCTAACAGGGCTGACTTAAGGCACATTGTCAAACCTTTAGGTAGCCTAAGGCAAAAAAAGAAGACTCAAATAATCATAAATGAAAGTGGAAACATTACAGCTGATGTCACAGGAATACAAAGAATCATAATAAACTACTATAAATAATTATATGCCAACAAATTGGAAAACGAAGAGATGAATGCATTCCTAGAAATAGACAACCTGTTAAGACTGAATCATGAAGTAATAGAAAATCTGAACAGACTAATAATGAGTAAGGAGATAGAATCAGTAATCAAATAACACCCAAAAAAGAAAAGCCCAAGACCATGTGGTTTCATTGGTGAATTTCAACAAACATTTAAAGAAGAATTAGCACCAAAACTTCTCACATGCTTCCCAAAATGTTGAAGAGGAGAGAATACTCTGAAACTCATTTTATAAGGCCTACATTACCCTGATTCTAAAGCTAGCTGAGGCTACTACATAAAAAGAAAACTACAAGCCAATAATGTTGATGAATATAGATACAAAAAGTCTTAAACCAAATACTGTCAAGCTAAATTCAACAGCACGTTGGAAGATAATACAACATAATCAAGTGGGATTTATCTCAGGGATACAAGGATGGTTTAATAGATGTAAATCAACAAACATCACAATAGGATGAAAATAAAAAATCTTGTAGTCTTCTAAATAGATACAGAAAGAGCATTTGATAAATGCAACCTCCTTTCATTATAAAAAAATGTTGGGAAACTGGGTGTAGAAGGAATGTACATAGTAAAGTCCACATAAGACAAGCCAACAGCTAGCATCATGCTCAAATTTAAAAGGTTGGAAGCTTTTCCTTTAATAGCAGGAAGAAGACAAGGAAGCCCACTCTTGCCACTTCTATTCAACATAGTACTGGAAGTCTTAGGTACAGGAATTAGGCAAGAGAAAAATGTAAAGCTTCCAAATAATAAGGGAAGAATCAAGAATTGCTGGTTGAAAATTATCTCTGTTTGCAGATGATATGAACTTGTGTATCAGTTCAGTTCAGTTCACTCACTCAGTCATGTCTGACTCTTTGCAACACCATGAACCACAGCACGCCAGGCCTCCCTGTCCATCACCAACTGCTGGAGTCCACCCAAACCCATGTCCCTTGTGTCAGTGATGCCATCCAACCAACTCATCCTCTGTCATCCCCTTCTCCTCCTGCCCTCAATCTTTCCCAGCATCAGGGTCTTTTTTCAAATGAGTGTGCTCTCTGCATCAGGTAGCCAAAGTATTGGAGTTTCAGCTTTAGCATCAGTCCCTCCAGTGAACACCCAGGAGTGATCTCCCCCAGGATGGACTGGTTGGATCTCCTTGTAGTCCAGGGGACTCTCAAGAGTTTTCTCCAACATCACAGTTCAAAAGCATCAATTCTTTGACGCTCAGCTTTCTTTATAGTCCAACTCTCACATCCATACATGGCCACTGGAAAAACATATCCTTGACTAGATGGACCTTTGTTGGCAAAGTAATGTATCTGCTTTTTAATATGATGTCTAGGTTGATCATAACTTTCCTTCCAAGGAGCAAGTGTCTTTTAATTTCATGGTTGTAATCACATCTGCAGTGATTTTGGAGCCCAGAAAAATAAAGTCAGCCACTGTTGCCACTGTTTCCCCATCTATTTGCCATGAAGTGGTGGGACCAGATGCCATGATCTTTGTTTTCTGAATGTTGAGTTTTAAGCCAACTTTTTCACTCTCCTCTTTCACTTTCATCAAGAGGCTCTTTAGTTCTTCTTCAGTTTCTGCCATAAGAGTGGTGTCATCTGCATATCTAAGGTTATTGATATTTCTCCTGGCAATCTTGGTTCCAGCTGTGCTTCATCCAGCCCAGCATTTCTCATGATGTACTCTGCATATAAGTTAAATAAGCAGGGTGACAATATACAGCTTTGACATACTCCTTTTCCTATTTGGAACCGGTCTCTTGTTCCATGTCCAATTCTAACTGTTGCTTCCTGACCTGCATACAGGTTTCTCAAGAGGCAGGTCAGGTGGTCTGGTATTCCCATCTCTTACAGAATTTTCCACAGTTTATTGTGATCCACACAATCAAAGGCTTTTGCATAGTCAATAAGGCAGAAATAGATGTTTTTCTGGAACTCTCTTGCTTTTTCTATGATCCAGTGGATGTTGGCAATTTGATCTCTGGTTCCTCTGCCTTTTCTAAAACCAGCTTGAATATCTGGAAGTTCACGATTCATGTATTGCTGAAGCCTGGCTTGGAGAATTTTGAGCATTACTTTACTAACATGTGAGATGAGTGCAATTGTGCGGTAGTTTCAGCATTCTTTGGCATTGCCATTCTTTGGGATTGGAATGAAAACTGACCTTTTCCAGTCCTGTAGCCACTGCTGAGTTTTCCAAATGTGCTGGCATATTGAGTGCAGCACTTTCACAGCATCATCTTTCAGGATTTGAAATAGCTCAACTGGAATTCCATCACCTGCACTAGCTTTGTTTGTAGTGATGCTTCCTAAGGCCCACTTGACTTCACATTACAGGATGTCTGGCTCTAGGTGAGTGTGAGTGATCATACCTTCGTGATTATCTGGGTCATGAAGATCTTTTTTTGTACAATTCTTCTGTGTATTCTTGCCACCTCTTCTTAATATCTTTTGCTTCTGTTAGGTCCATATCATTTCTGTCCTTTATTGTGCCCACCTGCCAATGAAATGTTCCCTTGGTATCTCTAATTTTCTTGAAGATATCTCTAGTCTTTCCCATTCTATTGTTTTCCTCTGTTTCTTTGTACTGATTGCTGAGGAAGGCTTTCTTATCTCTCCTTGCTATTCTTTGGAACTCTGCATTCAAATGCACATATCTTTCCTTTTCTCCTTTGCTTTTCACTTCTCTTCTTTTCACAGCTATTTGTAAGGCCTCCTCAGACAGCCATTTTGCTTTTTTGCATTTCTATTTCTTGGGAATGGTCTTGGTCCCTGTCTCCTGTACAGTGTCACGAACCTTCATCCATAGTTCATCAGGCACTCTGAACTTGTGTATAGATAATCATAAAGACTCTATCAAAAACTATTATAATACATGAGTATAGTAAAGTTGCAAGACACAAAATCAACAGACAAAAATCAATTATTTCTATTCACTAATAAGTATCTGAAAAAGAAAACATTTTCATTTAGAATAGCATCAAAAACAATAAAATACTTGATTGAATTTAATGAAAGTAGTTAAAGACCATACACTGAAACTGTAAAACATTGATGCAAATAATTGAATAAGATACAAATAAATGGAAAGATACCTGAGGTTATGGATCAGAAAAATTACTATTGTTAAAATATTTATAGTACCCAAAGCCATCTATAGAGTCGATGCAATTCCTATCAAAATTCCAATAGTATTTTTCATAGGAATAGAAAACAATTCTAAAATTTTTGTGGAACAACAAAAGACCTGGAATAGACAAAGCAATTCTGAGAAAGAATGACAAAGCTTGAGGCAGCATATGTCCTGATTTTCAAGTACATTGCAAAACTATTTAAATCAAAACAGCATGGCACTGGCATAAAGGGAGACCTGTAAGGGTGGCACTAGTGGTAAAAAACCCACCTATGATGCAGGAGACACAGTGAGACATGGCTTTGAACCCTGGGTTGGGAAGATACGCTAGAGAAGAACCTGGCAACCCACTTTACTATTCTTGCCTGGAGAATCCCTTGGACAGAGGAGCCTGGTGGGCTATAGTTCATAGGGTCCTAAAGAGTCGGACATGACTGAAGCAACTAGAATGCATGCATAAACCAATGGAGGAGCTTCCCAGGTGGTTCAGTGGTGAAGAATCTGCCTGCCAATGCAGCAGGTACAAGAGATGCAGGTTTGATCCCTGGGACCAAGAAGATCCCTGGAGTAGTAAATAGCAACCCACTCTGGTATTATTGCCTGTAAAATTCTTTGGACAGAGATGCCTGGCTATAGTCTATGGGGTTACAAAGAGTCAGATATGACTTTGCACACATGCATAGACCAATGGAACAGAACTGAGAGCCCTCGAAATAAAAACATGTATATACAGTCAATTAATAATTGACAAAGAGCTTCCCTGGTGGCTCAATTGTTAAAGGATCTGCCTGCAAAGCAGGAGACTGTCTGCAAAGCAGGAGACCTTGGTTTGATCCCTGGGTCAAGAAGATTCCCTGGAGCAGGAAATGGTAACCCACTCCAGTATTCTTGCCTGGGAAATCCCATGGACAGAGGAGCCTGGTGGGCTATAGTCTGTGGAGTCTCAAGGGTCAGATATGACCTAGCAGCTAAACCACCACTAATAATTGACAAGCCAAAAATATTCAGTGGATAAACTCTCTTCATTTAATAGTTGTGAGAAAACTGGTATTCACTTACAGAAGAATTGAATTAAACCTTATCTCACATCACTTATAAAAGTAAACTCAAAATGGGCTTAGGTTAGGACCTAAAAAAAAAAAAAAAAAGACCTAAAATCACAAAAATCCTAGAAAACATCAGGATAAAGCTTCTTAACTTTGGTCTTGGTAGTGGTTTTTTAGATATTAAACCAAGAACATAATCTATAAAAGCAAAAATAAGTGGGACTAGATCATGCTCAAAAGGTTTGGCAAGGCAAATAAATAATTGAGAAAATGAAAAGGCAACCTATGGAATAGGAGAAAATATTTGCAAACCATGTATCTAATAAGTGGTTATACAAAATATTTAAGGGACTTATATAATTCAAAAGCAAAATGTCAAATAATCCTCTTAAATAATGGGCAATGGAATTGAATAGATATTTTTTCCAAAAATGGCATACAAACAGTCATCAGGTATGTAAAATATTGGTCAACATCAATGTGCTATGCTTAGTCACTCAGTTGTATCTGACCCTTTGTGGCCCCGTGGACTGTAGCCCACCCAGCTTCTCTGTCCATGAGGATTCTCCAGGCAAGAAGACTGGAGTGGGTTGCCATTCCCTCCTCCAGGGGATCTTCCCAACCCAGGGATCAAATCCAGGTCTCTCACATTGTGGGTGGATTCTTTACCATCTGAGTCACCAGGGAAGTCCCAAGAATACTGGAGTGGGTAGCCTATCCCTTCTCCAGGGGATCTTCCCCACCCAGGAATTGAACTAGGGTCTACTGCCTTGCAGGCAGATTCTTTACCAGCTAAGCCACCCAGGAAGCCTGGTCAACATCACTAATCATCAGCAAATTAAAGTCAAAACCACCTCACACCTCTTAGAATGGCTATTAACAACAAGACCAGATGCAAAAATACTGATGTGGAGAAAATGGAATCTTACAGTGTACTACTGGTAAAAATATAAATTGGTACAGCCACTATGGAAACGAACATGGAGAACCCTAAAAAATTAAAAATAGAACTATCAAGAAATCTCAGAATCCTACTTTTTGAATACAGTCTTCTGTCTATGGTTCCACAGCCATAGGTGGAAAATATTAAAAAAAAATTTTTTTTCAATATATTCTAGAAGGCCAAACTTGCATTTGCCATGTGCTGGCAACTGATTACATTACCTTTATACTGTATTTACAACTATTTACACAGCATTCATACTGTCTTAGGTATTATAAGTTATCTAGGGATGATTAATGGAGAAGGCAATGGCACCCCACTCTAGTATTCTTGCCTGGAAAATCCCATGGACAGAGAAGCCTGGTGGGCTGCAGTCCATGGGGTCGCGAAGAGTCAGGCATGACTGAACGACTTCACTTTCACTTTTCACTTTCATGCATTGGAGAAGGAAATGGCAACCCTCTCCAGTATTCTTGCCTGGAGAATCCCAGGGACAAAGGAGCCTAGTGGGCTGCTGTCTATGGGGTCGCACAGAGTCGGACACGACTGAAGCGACTTAGCAGCAGCAGCAGGGATGATTTAAAGTATATGAGCAGATGTGTGTAGGTTATGTGCAACTGCATCATTTTATTTAAGAGATTTTAGCACTTCAGATTTTGGTATCCACAGGAGATCCTGGGATCAGTACCCCGTGGATACCAAAGAAAAATTGTGTGCATCTGAAGATGAAATTACTATTTTTAGGAGATTGCTGCACTCTTGGGTTCATTGTAGCATTATTGTAGCAGGACATGGAAAAAACATGTATCCATTGACAGATGAATAGATAAAGAAAACTTGGTATGCATGTGTGTCACACAGAGTGGAATATCATTCAGCCATGAAAGCAAGAAATCCTCCTATTTGCAACTACATGTATGGACCTTGAGGACATTATGCTAAAAAGGCCAAAGCTAAAGAAACAGAGAGTAGAATGATGTTCGCCACTGGGTCTGGGAGATGGGGAGATGTTGGTTAAAAGGTACAAACTTCATTTATAACATGAATAACTTCTGGGGACTCTACTGTACAGCATAGTGGTGCTAGATTATAGTTAATAGTACTGCGTTATATACTGGAGAGTTACTCAGAGTAGATCTTAAACATTCTTACCACAGAAAAACATAAATGGTAAGTGTATAAACTGATGGATGTATTAACTAACCTTATTGTGGTGACCATACACAATATTTATGCATATTGTATCATCATGTTGTATACCTTATAATTACATAGCTTTATTTTAACTTATGTTTCAATAAAGCTGGGATAAAAAGATATGACTTTTGTGTACATGTTGGTCTCCTAAACAAATTTAGTAAGAGTGTGAACTCTGATTTTAAGGCATGTTTTCTCAAGAAATGCACAGTAAACATTGCTTGAATTAATAATAAAAAAAATCATATATGATATTTATTAAGCACTTATATGCAAGTATTAGTCTATGACCTCTAATAGTATTGTTTTATTTAATCCTAGCCACAACTTTGTGGGATAAGTACCATTTTCAATTAAAATGATTAAAAAAATACCTGGCATATGACAAGGTCCAATTACAGTTATCATAATTATCATAATCATTGCCAGACTCCACAAAGAAACTGAGATGCAGATTGGTTAACTAATTCCTCCAAAGTTACATAGTTAAAGTGGCAGAACTTGTTTGAATCCTAGAACTGTAGCTCCAGTACCCGGGCACTGGATTACTACTCTTATACTGTGGATCTACAAACATGTTAGTTAATAATGGCAGTGGAAATAGTTATGGAAATTACCTCATGGTTTGACTGGTCCAAAATTAGCTAATTTATTTCTGGAGAAAGGGTCACAGCCTCTTTAACCAGAGAATGAAGAAAAAATTCATTAACATATGGCAAAAGTAGTTATGCACTATAGAGAAAAGAGTGCTAGCTTGACAGAACATTTGCCACAACAGTATCAGTTGAAATCTATTTCTGTGGCCATTTTCAATAGAATCCAACAAAAGTTTAGATAGGAAATAGATAGCCAGTTACTGGATTCTAGTAGACAGGGAAATATATATTGATAAGTTCTTTTCCCTACCTATTCCCCCATAAGCACGGGCAGCAGCTGGCTCTTATGGTAGACCAGAGTAATAATTAAGGAGAGAAAACAAATTCAACAGTGGGGAGACTGAGTTTGGATTAAGCACTTCTCTTTAGACATTGCTTGACTCTATGCTTGGAAATGAACTTCAGAGATGCCTTTATCAGTAGGATAGTCAAGTCATATCCTGCAGGAAAAGCGTGTAAGTATAACAAATGAAGAGGGGATCAACAATTATATGTTCTATGTGTAGGTTTCAGTGGTTTTCAGACTCTGTTCTTCAGAGCTATAGAGGGTTTTGAAAACCCCTCTCAAAGGCTGTCAGAGTGCAGGAGGGGTGAGTAGGCAACATTTCAGGCCACCTACTTCCATATTAACCAAATTATCTCCACTTTAATTCTCTTACATATTGGGCTTCTGCATGGCATTTCAGTTGACCAGAATGTTTGCTGCTGAAGTTATTTTCAAAATCATTTACCTTCAGTCATAAAGTACTTTCACATAATTTCCCAGTAATTGTCTTAGCTATCCTGTTTTATAGTTGAGAAAGCAGAAGATGCAAGAATTGAGGTAATTTGCCTAGGATCACAAACTAGTAAATTGTGGAGCTGGGACTCAAATACACTGTTATTAATTCCAAGTCTGATTCTCTTTCCATTTTACCAGTGATGGCTACTTGTGGGTCAGTATATATACATTTTTGACAATAAGTATTTTTTACAAGTTTATTGTTAGCAAAATTGTTATATATGTATATGTATGTGTGTGTGTGTGTGTATAGTGTGATGATTTGATATCTGTATACATTTTGAAAGGATTCCCACCTTTCATAGTTAATTAACACATTTTTTTGTGTGTGTGAGAATGGTGAAAGATATACCCTTAGTAAATTTCAGTTTATGATTCAGTATTATCAACTGTAATTAACATGCTATACACTAGATTTCAAAAGTTATTCATCTTACAACTAAAAGTTTGTATCCTTTTACCATCCTGTCCACATTTCCCCTGCCTGTCAGCTCCTGACAACCACCATTCTCTCTGTTTCTATGAGTTTAGTTGTTTTCTTTTTTTGATTCTACATATAGATTGGAATAATGTAGTATTTGTCTTTCTCTGTCTGGCTTATGTAAACCCTCCAGATTTGTACAGGATTTCACAAATGACAAGATTATTTTTAAGGTGAGTAATATTCCATTGTGTTATATACAAAAAATACATATTTTTACCCTTTCATCCATAGGTAAGCAGTTTGTTTCCATATTTTGGTTATTGTGGATTTAGTACAAAAAACATGGAGTTTCAGATATCTCTGTGATCTAGTGGTTTTGTTTCCTTCAGATATATACTCATAAATGGGACTCCTGGATCATATGGTAGTTTAATTTAAAATTTCTTAAGGAACCTCCATAGAGGTTTTCATCGTGGCTTTCATCGTGGTTTTACATGCCCACCAGCAGTGCACAATGTTCCCTTTTCTCCACATTCTCTCTAACACTTGTTATCTCTTGTCTTTTTGATAATAGGTATCTTCACAGATGTGAGGCAATATTTCATTGTGGTTTGGATTTTCATTTCCCTGGTGATTAGTGATGTTGAGCATCTTTTCATATACTTATTGACCATTTATATGTCTTCCTTGGAGATACGTCTATTCAGATCATTTGCCCATTTTTTATTTGGGTAACTGGTTTTGTTAATGAGTTGTACGAGTTCCTAATATATTTTGGATATTAACACTTTATGTATTTTGGATATTAACTCCTTATCAGATATGTGGTTTCCAAATATCTTTTACATTCTGTAAGTTTCCATTTTATTCTGTTGATGATTACCTTTAAGCAAAAGCTTTTTAGATTCGATATAGTTCCACTTGTTTATTTTTTGTCTTTTTTGGTTTGCTTTTGATAAGAAATATACAAAATTATTGCTAAGACAAGTGTCAAGGAACTTATCCCTTCTGTTTTCTTCTAGGAGCTTTATGGTTCCAGGTCTTACCTTCACATCTTCAATCATTTTGAGTTGATTTTGTGTATGGTATACGATACCAGTTTCATTCATTTGCAAGTGAATATCCATTTTCGCCAGTACTATTTATTGAAGAGACTATCCTATCCTGTATAGTTTTGGTGCCTTTGTTGAAAATTAATTGGCCATATATGTATGGATTTATTTCTGGACTTTTGATTTCATTGCATTTGTCTAAATATCTGGTTTCATGCTGTGCCATTTGACCTAATAGTGGAACACGGATGTGAATTAGGGAAAGAACAAAAAGTGGGTCTTGGCCCAAGAGTAGATTCTATTGTCTCCTATCACCATATCTATTCACTTAAACCAGCATCTGTATTCATTTTCTTTGCCTTCCTGCTAGTTAGAATAGATGAATTCCCTGTGCTCCTAAGAAAACCAATCTTTCCAGTTTTGTTCTAGATCATAACCCTTTTCACCTTGTCAAGAACGCTATGTTAGCTGTTCTCCTACATGATCAATTTTTCTTTCTCTGTGGTTATTCCCTTTAGCATACCAATGTGCCCTTTCTCCCACCTTAAAAGAAACCAATCTCTTAAATCTAGTCCCCTATGTTCTACCACCTTCCTCCTGATTTTTCTATTCTTTGCTGTGGAAGTCCTCAAAGTTTAATACACTTTAATCTCTAAATCCTGTGTTATGTTTGATTTTGATTGTTTCTCTCACCCAGAATGTCAGTTCTACCTGGCATGATTTTTGTTTGTTTTGTTCCATGAATTGCCAGCACCTAGAACAGTACCTGGAACACAGTAGGGACTCAATAAATACTAGATGAATAGTAGTTAATTTTCTTTTAAATTTATTAGTCAGCATCTGTGTAAATAAGTGTTGGTCCATATTGTATCTACTGATAACAATGTGTTGAGAGTAAACGACATTAATATAGAGTTCATGTGGTAAGGTGAGACCTCCTAGAGGAGTTTAAAAAAACTTGAGACTTCTGATTTTTTCACATCTTGTTTGGTGTTTTTCTATGATCTTGTTCTTCCAATTAGTGCTTCACGTTCTCTGTATTTCTCTTGGGCATGGTTAATCCTGGAGACACAAGTTTTGGAGGTAGTTCTGTTTTGTGCCTCTTGCTGACAGAGCTATGAACTCTAAATAGAACTGGAGAAAATGAAAGTCTGCTTTTCATTCACTTATTTTCATCTTAGAGGCCTCTTAGCTCCTTTGTTAGTATCAGGGATAGGAAAGTGAAATCTCATCTTCATTATATTTCTAATTTCTATCTGTGAATAACAAGGATATTAAAAGCTGTCTGATAAATAATAAGACATAAAGTTGCCCTGGATTATTCTTGATGAAAGAACCTCCCATGCTAAAAGGACTGTTCTAAAATAATATTCTTCTTCTTGATATAATGTAGGAGGATTTTTTAAATTTTTGTTTCTGGAGGGTCTCTGTGGTTCTGAGCCAAATGAAATTCTCAGCACTGTCAAAACGCCAAGGTTGGCCCTAAAAATATCACAGTCTTATGGGAGTGCTTAGTCTCTTGGGTTGTGCGGGATAGCAGAGATTATTGAGTTTACCTCACAGGGGAATTTTAAAAGTAATGTTAAGTTATATTTTTTGTTTTAATTCCTTAACATGTTATGGAAATGCAAATCAAGCAGGTCCAACGTTTTAGCAGTAATTTACTCATGTCTGTCCCATGTATAGGGTAATGGGAGTATTAGGGTGAGTAAACCTGACATCAGATACTCCTCTTTGCATGTGGGCAGGAAGGAGAACTACCTCCAGGTAGTTTTCCAGATAATGATGCACAATGGACTAGGATGAAGTTCCTATTGTGTTCTAAAGTTGCAAACATTGATCATCAAACCTAGTAGGATAGAGCTCTAGAAGGCTGAGACATGGACATCAGACCTGTAACTGCTATATTCCTGTATCAGAAAATAGGGCTAGTACAGTTGTGTAATGACAGGAAATATTAACAGTAGATATGTTGACATTTGGCCTTGGAGTACAAGCAAAGCAGGCCAAAGGCTAACAGAGTTTTGCCAAGAGAACACACTGGTCATAGCAAACACCCTCTTTCAACAACACAAGAGAAGACTCTTCACATGGACATCACCAGATGCTCAATACCAAAATCAGATTGATTATATTCTTTGCAGCCAGAGATGGAGAAGCTCTATACAGTCAGCAAAAACAAGACTGGGAGCAGACTGTGGCTTATAACATGAGCTCCTTATTGCAAAATTCAGACTTAAATTGAAGAGAGTAGGGAAAACCATTTAGGTATGACCTAAATCAAATCCCTAACGATTATACAGTGGAAGTGAGAAATAGATTCAAGGGATTGGATTTGATAGAGTGCCTGAAGAACTATGGACAGAGGTTTGTGGCATTGAACAGGAGGCAGTGATCAAGACCGTCCCCAAGAAAGAGAAATACAAAAAAGCAAAATGTTTGTCTGAGGAGGCCTTACAAAGGCTGAGAAAAGAAAAGAAGCTTAAGGCAAAGGAGAAAAGGAAAGATATACCCATTTGAATGCAGAGTTCCAAAGAATGGCAAGGAGAGATAAGAAAGCCTTCTTCAATCATCATTGCAGAGAAATAGAGGAAAACAGAATGGGAAAGACTAGAGATCTCTTCAAGAAAATTAGAGATACCAAGGGAACATTTCAGGCAAATATGGGCACAATAAAGGACAGAAATGGTATGGGCCTAACAGAAACAGTAGATATTAAAAGAGGTGGCAAAAATACACAGAAGAACTGTACAAAAAAGATCTTCATGACCCAGATAAACATGATGGTGTTGATCACTCACCTAGAGGCAGACATCCTGGAATGCAAAATCAAGTGGGCCTTAGGAAGGATCACTAGGAACAAAAGTAATGGAGGCGATGGAATTCCAGTTGAGCTATTTCAAATCCTGAAAGATAATGCTGTGAAAGTGCTGCACTCAATATGCCAGCACATTTGGAAAACTCAGCAGTGAACACATTACTGGAAAAGGTCAGTTTTCATTCCAATCCCAAAGAAAGGCAACGCCACAGAATGTTCAAACTACCACACAATTGCACTCATCTTACACGCTAACAAGGTAATGCTCAAAATTATTCAAGCTAGGCTTCAACAGTACGTGAACTGTGAACTTCTAGATTGTTCAAGCTGGATTTTGAAAAGGCAGAGGAACCAGGGATCAAATTGCCAACATCCATTGGATCATCAAAAAAGCAAGAGAGTTCCAGAAAAACATCTACTTCTGCTTTAATGACTACGCCAAAGCCTTTGACTGTGTGGATCACAACAAACTGTGGAAAATTCTTAAAGAGATTGGAATACCAGACCACCTTACCTGCCTCCTGAGAAATCTGTATGCACGTCAGAAGCAGCAGTTAGAACTGGACATGGAACAACAGACTAGTTCCAAATCGGAAAAGGAGTACATCAAGGCTATATACTGTCACCCTGCTTATATAACTACACATTGAGACTTTTCCCCTTTGATTGGGAAAGCAAACACATAATAGGCTTAAAAACAATTATAAAACAGAGTACTACAAATTTATCTAACTGGCTAATTCAAGGCCTGTACATGTCAAGCTGAATATTTAGGATCCTGCAGACAATTCATCTACATATCTATAGGATTTGGAAGCTTACTAGCTGAATGTTTTGGCTTAAGATTTTTATAATATCATTTGCTGAATCTCTATTCTTAGATCTGACATAGGAAAATGGTATGGTGGTAGTCTTGGTTCTTGATAGTGTTGCATAATTATTCTTCTCAATCCCAACACATTGATAGGTATTTGAATATGTATATGCAGATATTGGACATTGTGCCCTAAACAAGACCTACATAAACAACTTTTCAATTGGCATTTTCCTCCTCTATTACCAGTGCTATATTTGAATGCACTGTTGTATGACTTTGTGCATAAGTGAGTTTAAAATAATTATAACCTGCCACATTTTATGTCTTGTTTCAATCGAATGTTTTTAGTTGTGCTTTATTGGCAATTCCAGTGACTTGGAAATGGACTGATACATGTAGATCCTTACTAGTGGACATTTTGATTGTTTCCAAGCCTTTATTTTTCCCCAAATTTCTACAATGAGCATTTTTATGCATGCTCAGAAATAGTTTCTCTAGGCTATTTTCCTAGAAATGGAATAGCTGGGTCATCATGTATACGTGTCTTTAATTTTATTAGATATTGTTCTGTATATCTATCTGTTTATATATATCAATATCAGTTTACCTCTACCTGAGGTCTATAAGCATTTACCTTTCTCTCTATCAAATGCTTGTATTATCTTTTTTTTTTATTTTATTTATTTATTTATTTTTTTAATTTTATTTTTAAACTTTACATAATTGTATTAGTTTTGCCAAATATCAAAATGAATCCATCACAGGTATACATGTGCTATGAATATGAATTTTTGTTCATCTTATTTAAGAAATTTTTATTTGCCATAATGTTACAATTATTCTGCTATAATTGTATTCATGATGTATGCTAGGGCTCAGGTTTTATATCTTTTATATGTGTAACCACTAGTATTACTTTAATAAGTAGCTTATCATTTTTCCACTAATTTGTGATGCCTTCTTTATCATAAAGCATATTTACATATGTACTTGAGTCTACTATTCTCTTTTTTAGTCCCATTAGTTTATTTGTCCTCCCGGGGTCAATGTCACATTGACTTATGAAGCATTATAATAAATCATGATGTATTACAATAGCTTTGTATTTACTTCTTGTTCTTCCTCAAAATTGTGTCTTAGCTATCTCTTGGAGAAGGCAATGGCACCCCACTCCGGTACTCTTGCCTGAGAAATCCCATGGACGGAGGAGCCTGGTGGGCTACAGTCCATGGGGTCGCGAGGAGTCGGACACGACTGAGTGACTTCACTTTCACTTTTCACTTTCATGCACTGGAGAAGGAAATGGCAACCCACTCCAGTATTCTTGCCTGGAGAATCCCAGGGATGGGAGCCTGGTGGGCTGCCGTCTATGAGGTCACACAGAGTCGGACATGACTGATGTGACTTAGCAGCAGCAGCAGCTATCTCTTACAAATTGTGAAGTCAGCTTCTCAAGTTCCAGAAGAAATTCTATTGATGATTTTAAATTGAGATAGCATTAATTTTATAGATTAATTTGGAAGGATGATATAACTTCATGGTGTTGAATATTCCCATCTATGATATAATATAACTTTCAGTATATTAAGTATTCTAGAAACATATTTACTTTCCTCCCCAACATTTCAAGGAGTTTATAGCAGTTTAACTCCAATCAGCTCCTCACATTGTATGGGTTATGTGGTGCTTAGTTGCTCAGTCATGTCTGACTCTTTGTGACCCCATGGACTGTAGCCCAACAGGCTCCTCTGTCCATGGGATTCTCTGGGCAAGAATACTGGAGTAGGTTGCGGTGCCCTCCTCCAGGGGATCTTCCCAACCCAGATCTCCCGCATTGCAGGCTGATTCTTTACTATCTGAGCCATCAGGGAAGCCCAGGAATACTGGAGTTGGTAGCCTATCCCTTCTCCATGGGATCTTCCCTACCCAGGAATCAAACCAGTGTCTCCTGCATTGTAGGTGAATTCTTTATCAGCTGAGCTACTAGGGAAGCCCCTCACACTGCATATGTAATAACTATTTGATATATTATTTTCACTTTCTTTTAAACTATAGTTGATTCTTACTATGTATGTTGCTTGTAGCTAATTTTATTTACTTAGCTTTATTTAATAAGCTAATCTTATTTTTAATCTCTTTCTTTATTACTGTTTTTTGTATTTTAATCCTTCCCTTTGGGCCACATTTCCTTTTGTCCTCAATTGTGTTATTTAGTATTGTCCAGGGAGTGTCTATGGGTAACAAAATTAATATTTCTTTGTCTGTAAATACTTTTAATGTCTAGGTGTGTATTTTTTTTTTTCATTCTCTTTGTACCTTTCAGTTTGATTTTGGAAAATTTGCCACCAATATCTGTTCAAATATTGCCTGACAGTGTTTCTAATATCTATTTCTATGATTCATATTCAGTTCAGTTGCTCATTGTGTCTGACTCTTTGTGACCCCATGGACTGCATCATGCTAGGCCTTCCTGTCCATCACCAACTCCTGGAGTTTACTCAAACTTGTGTCCGTCTAGTTGGTGATGCCATCCAACTATCTCATCCTCTGTCACCGCCTTCTCCTCCTGCCCCCAATCCCTCCCTGCCCTTCTCATCTCTCAAGCTCCCTTTCAAAATTTCTATCTTTCCATTTCTGTGTGTTGTATTTTGGATAATTTTTTCAGATCTAGCTTTCATACTACAAATTTTTCTTCACTTATATCTTTCTCATTTGGTGTTTGACTTGCTCCTGGAGTTTTTAGGGCAACTCTTTTTGTTTATTTTTATGTGAAGAATTCTATTTGGTTATTTTTTTAAATGATGAGTTCTTTTGCTGATGTCCTATTGATTCCTTGTGGTTTTTATTTCTTCATTTATTTCTTCAATCATTTTAAATATACTTATTTTATGGTTTATCTCAGATTGCTCTGTTTCAAGGTCTTAGAGGTACTAATCTTTCTGTGTGTGTTGACTGATGTACTTCTCCTAATAGATTGTTTCTTCGTGTGGTTTTAATTCTTTTATTAGAAGCGCATCTTTAGTTTACTTGGAGGAGTAGGAGATGGGAAGCATTGAGTTTCTATGTGTCCCTGATTGTAGAAGTGTTATATCAAAAGTAATTTTATACATGCTTCTGTCCAGAGCCCAGGAGTTTCTCTGTTTTAAAAACGTCATCATGTTAATTTCATTCTTCAAGGTTTCCCCTACTATGTGTGTATTTTAAATTCAGATTTGACACGTGCATGGCACATGTGTGGCAACTTTGATTTCTTATGAGAGACCTTTGCCCCACTCTGAACCATGGTTAATCAAAATTTGAATTTTCTCCCCATTGCTGATGGGTGGAGGCTTTCTAGTCCATCTTTGACTCAAAGGACAGTGCCACAGTGTTTTTGTCTTCATGTCCCTCAATAGGCGTTACAGCCCTAAAATCTAGGACCTATAATTAGTCAACTAACACCCTGGGCTTCCTAAACTTCTGCTCAAGGATTAATTGCTCTTGATTTTTTGAAGTTGTATGTACTTTTTTTTTTTTTTTTACAACTAGGATTTTTACTTTCTTTTTTCATACTTGAGCATTTAATTTTTTTAAATATATATTTTACCCAATAGTTACATGTATTTTTAGCTGAGGTGGGGTGTCCACGTTCACTCAGTTTTCCATGTTACCATAACCATCTCACTGTACATTTATTTCACTGCACTTCACGCATAAAGGGCCAATACCCCTGGGGTGGGTACTGATGTTGCTGTGTATGCATGGATGTGATCATGAACATGGGATTTCTTTATTGCAAATTTGCTTTATCTACTAGATTCTCTATCTCATTGCTTCTCATTCCATTTCTCACATGAGGTAGTATACTTTACTGGATTTTTTTTACGTTAGTATTGTTACCCTCTGATTTTTTTTTCTTTCTTTTTTTTTGTGAGGGTTGGATAGGTATTATACATATGCACTTCTCTTCATGTATTTTTTTCTTAGTCCTTTGATGTGTAACATGGGAAAGTATTCATATGTATGATTTCTAAAGCCCGTTAAACCTCTGAAATTTAGTAAACTGTTGTTGTGCAATACTGTTCTCCTTTAAGAAAGAGCTAGATTTTAATTTTCATAGGATTGAGATTCATCTTGCCATTTGCTTATTCTGATCTGTCTTATTGGAGTTGATGGAGTTGCAAATCAAGTTTCCTTTGAGAAATATAAATGACCTCATTTAATTTAGATAGTTTTTTATGTTAATGTGCGTTATTTATAAAGGATTCACTTTGAGGAATTCAATTTGCAGCATGAATAGTTCAATTTCCAGGTATAGTATGATTTGGGACACAGTGAAGCATTTGGATTACAAAATCCAACAAATATTTGTAAAAACATCTAGAGTTGCACCCCTCACGAAAATCCATTAAAAACTTGAAAATAGAAGGTAAAAGTGGCATTTAAATATCTCAGAATTGAAAGTTGAAGTGATCGATTTTGCATTTGTCTTATTGATTTTGGAGGTTTCTAGTTATCTTGGAAGATAAAAAGGTATCTAGAAATAACATTTTCTATAAAAGTACATTTAACTGTACCTTAATTTTATGATTTTTATTATGGTACTTGCGTATTAGTCATACATAAAAGGGAATGCCATTAGCTATAGGTTCTGTGCTTTAAATCATGCAGTGTACTATTCTTTGTTATTCTTTCTTTAGGCTTACGATTGCATTTATGATTCCAGATGGCAGTTGTTACAAGAAGCAATTTGCCAAAAGCATACCAAATTAATATTCATTTAATGTGCACAAAAGTCAAAGGACTTCATCTTTTACTTCCATTTAATATTGCCTTTTCAGATGCTCCCCATGCATACTTTGTAGTCATTCATTTTTCCTGGCATGCACACTCTGTCAGATTTTCCTCATTCAGACATCTCCTTACATGAGTTCCTGGCTTTTAGTGAAGTCTGGAAATGCATCAATCAGTGAAAATCACCAAATTGTTACCTATGCACAAAAGCAAGTTGCCAGTTACAGTTACCTCGGTTGGGAACCTTAGAGGATTTGAGGCTTTTTATGCAGCATTAAGGTTACTTGCCTGCACATAATATTGCAATTATTAAATCCCAGCAGTGCTACTTGGAATAAAAGACAAATGTATATGTCTTTGAGGAGCTCATGTTCCACATCCACAAGGCAAGTATAATCCACACAACCTATTTATATAAAGATAATTTGGCACACTAGAGTTTACTAATTATTAAGGCACTGACTAACTCAGTAGCATACTAAAAACAAAGATCTGAAGCACACTCTCTTTTCTGGGTACCACGGCAAGGACAAAGGTTGAGAGGCTTATCTTGAAAGTGTCACTGAGCATATCTAACCTTTTGGGTCCCTTGCCATGGAAGCCACTTTAACATTGTTCTCTAGTGTTGTTTCAACAAGGGTGAAAATAACAAAAGAGTTCCCTGAGAGTGGGAATAGAATTGCAGGAAACCACGACATAAAAAATCAACTGACCTTTTTTATTTTTATACAATGAAGCAACTTAAAATGTCTCTGCTTACTAATAAGGTTGGAGTCCTCAGATATTTCTGATGAGATATGGTCCGAGTATTAGAAGTAATCTTCCATGTAGTGAATATGTTTTACTGTGGTAGGTATTTTCAGCAAGAGGTCCCATGAAATCCTCCAGCCCATGGGATAACTGACCTAGAGGCTTCAGGTTATCCCCACCCTCCATCTTTGTCCCTTAAACTGATTCTGTTTTGGTATCCATGGGCATCTCTTGCTTGTTTTTCTTATAAAGGCAGTCACTCAGTTGTGTACAACTCTTTGAAACCCCATGGACTATAGCCTGCCAGGCTCCTCTGTCCATGGAATTCTTCAGGCAAGAAGACTGGAATGGGTTTGGTTGCCATTTCCTTCTCCAGGGGATCTTCCCAACCCAGGAATTGAACTCAGGTCTCTTGCATTACAGGCAGATTCTTTACCATTTGAGCCACCAGGGAAGCCCCTTATCAAGGAAGAGCACTGACAAAGTGATTTTCAGGCCTTCTTAAAAGCCAATAAGTTCAGTTCAGTCACTCAGTTGTATTTGACTCTGCGATCCCATGGACTGCAGCATGTGAGGTCTCCCTGTCCATCACCAACTCCTGGAGTTAACTCAAACTCATGTCCATTGAGTCGGTCATGCCATCCAACTCATCCTCTGTCATCCCCTTCTCCTTCCACCTTCAATCTTTCCCAGCATCAGGATCTTTTCAAATTAGTCAGTTCTGTGTATCAGGTGGCCAAAGTATTGGAGTTTCATCTTCAGCATCAGTCCTTCCAATGAATATTCAGTGTTGATTTCCTTTCGGATGAACTGGTTGGATCTCTTTGCTGTCCAAGGGACTCTCAAGGGTCTTCTCCAACACCACAGTTCAAAAGCATCAATTCTTCTTCTATAAAGAAAGTGCTCGGCTTTCTTTATAGTCCAATTCTCACATCCATATATGACTACTGGAAAAATCATAGCTTTGACTAGATGGGCCTTAGTTGGCAAAGTAATGTCTCTGCTTTTTAATATGCTGTCTAGGTTGGTCATAACTTTTCTTCCAGGAGCAAACATCTTTTAATTTCATGGCTGCAATTACCATCTGCAGTGATTTTGGAACCCCCAAAATTAAACTCTGTCACTGTTTCCGCATCTATTTGCCATGAAGTGATTGGACCAAATGCCATGATATTAGTTTTCTGAATGTTGAGTTTTAAGCCAACTTTTTCACTCTCCTCTTTCACTTTCATCAAGCAGCTCTTCAGCTCTTCTTTGCTTTCTGCCATAAGGGAGGTATCATCTGCGTTTCTGAAGTTATTGATATTCCTCCCAGCCATCTTGATTCCAGCTTGTGCTTCATCCAGTCCAGCATTTAAAAGCCTGTATCTCATTATTAAGACAAAATCTTCACATTTTTGAATAATACAATGATAAGGACTTATTATCTGTCACAGCATACTCTCTGAATCTGTCAGGATATCAACAGTAAATAAATGGAATATTCATATTATAATAATTTGAGGTGGGCTTATTTACAAAGGGGCTGTTTACAAATTGCCAACATTCATTGGATCATAGAAATAGCAAGAGAGTTCCAGAAGAACATCTACTTCTGCTTTATTGACTACACCAAAGCCTTTGACTGTGTGGATCACAACAAACTGTGGAAAATTCTTAAAGAGATGGGAATACCAGACCACCTTACCTGCCTCCTGAGAAATCCATATGCAGGTCAAGAAGCAACAGTTAGAACCGGACATGGAACAACTGACTGGTTCCAAATTGGGAAAGGAGTACATCAAGGCTGTATATTGTCACCCTGCTTATTTAACTTATATGCAGAGTATATCATGTGAAATGCCTGGCTTGATGAAGCACAAGCTGGAATCAAGATTGTTGGGAGAAATATCATTAACCTCAGATATGCAGATGACACCACCCTTATGCAGAAAGTGAAGAGGGACTGAAGAGCCTCTTGATGAAAGTGAAAGAGGAGAGTGAAAATACTGGCTTAAAACTCAACGTTCAAAAAACAAAGATCATGGCAACCGGTCCCATCACTTCATGGCAAATAGATAGGGAAACAATGGAAATAGTGAGAGACTTTATTTTTGGGGGCTCCAAAATCACTGCAGATGGTAACTGCAGCCATGAAATTAAAAGATGCTTGCTCCTTGGAAGAAAAGCTATGATCAACCTTGACAGCATATTAAAAAGCAGAGACATTATTTTGCTGACAAAGGTCCATCTAGTCAAAGCAATGGTTTTTCCAGTAGTCATGTATGGATGTGTGTTGGATCATAAGGAAAACTGAGTGCAAAAGCATTGATGCTTTTGAACAATGGTGCTGGAGAAGACTCTTGAGAGTCCCTTGGACTGCAAGGAGATCAAATAAGTCAATCCTAAAGGAAATCAGTGTTCATTGGAAGGACTGATGCATAAGCTGAAACTCAAATATTTTGGCTACCTGATGTGATAAACTGACTCATTTGAAAAGACCCTGATGCTGGGAAAACTTGAAGGCAGTAGGAGAAGGGGACGACAAAGGATGAGATGGTTGGATGGCATCACTGACTTGATGAATATGAGTTTGAGCAAGGTCTGGGAGTTGGTTATGGCAGGGAAGCCTGGCATGTTGCAGTCCATGGGGTCACAAAGAGCTGAACATGACTGAGCAACTGAACTGTTCACAAAGCTGTGGACAGGGTGTATGAAACCAGAAGAGATAGTGCACAAACCAGGGAAAGTTGACATTGTCACCACCCCTAGTCCTGAGAGACAGGAAAGAGAGTGGCTACTGGAACCCAGATGGAGAGGGTTCATGGGAAAATGGCTTTAAGGCCAGTGACTTTCTTTTGAGAGAGATGCAGCTATCCAGAGTAAAACCTCATAAGAAGAGAACTAAGGGAATGAATACATTGACATCACTCTCCTCTTTCCTGCTGGTCTTCTGCTGATATTCCCCATTGTCTGAACCTCACTGAAAGCCAGAGGGCAGGTGATTTCAGTGATCAGGCTCTGAGGCATGAAGCCAGATAATGAATACTAGAGAGTGAATCTGGGCCTGCAGTTTTATTTATGTCTATGATGTAACAGACTCCTTCTTTAGATTATTTCATTTAATTTTTGTAATAACTCCATAAGGGAATATTTTATTTGTCCCATTTTACTGATGAGAAGTTGAAGCATAATGAGTCTAATTAATTTGACCTGGGTCACACAGATAATTAAACTCAAATTTGGGCTCGTATATATGATACTATATTTCTTCTCTTTACAAAGCTCATTATTGTTAGCTTACAGTTATTGAGAGGTTATTGAGTCTAATTCTCTTTTTTTTTTTAATTTTATTTTGTTTTTAAACTTTATATAATTGTATTAGTTTTGCCAAATATCAAAATGAATCCATCACAGGTATACATGTGCTCCCCATCCTGAACCCTCCTCCCTCCTCCCTCCCCATACCATCCCTCTGGGTCGTGTCAGTGCACTAGCCCCAAGCATCCAGTATCGTGCATTGAACCTGGACTGGCATCTCGTTTCATAAATGATATTTTACATGTTTCAATGCCATTCAGATTTGGGAGTCTAATTCTCTTAAGAAGTAGCTACTACTATTATCTCCATTTGTCTGAGGCACAGAAGTTAAATTACCAAGGTTATAGACCTAATAAGATATAATAGCTACATTTAGATCCAGTTGTTTTTCAGTCACCCAGTCGTGTCCAACTCTTTGCAACCCCATGGACTGCAGCACACCAGGCTTTCCTGTCCTTCCACATAGCATGTTCTGGAAGGGATTGTTCCCTGACCAGGGAGTGAACCTGGGCCCCCTGCATTGGGAGCGCAGAGTCTTAGCCACCTGAGCTACCAGGGAAGTCCCTTAGACCCAGAAAGTCATGTTAAACGACTTTACTATGTGTTGACCTCTCATTTGTTTTCCAAAGTATATTATTATATTTGTTCATCCTTTCCTCCACATGACGAAACTCAGGTGAGAATAGCTTATATGATCCTTTCCCTTCTAACTCAAGTCTTATCCCAGGCTTTAAATGAAAGAAGTGTTTGTAAATGGATTGCCCATCTCTTCATACCTTTCCCAAAGAAGGAAGCAATTCTTTCCTTTACCTTGGCATTCATAGGCTTTTGTTCTTATCTGCACCAGCATTTCATCTCTAGGAGTAGGGAATTGAATTTGTGTACTGCACAATTAGGACAGCAAAATAACCTTATACCTGAGCTGGTTGTGAAAAATATCTCACTTAAATATTTTAAAAATCTGATGCAAGATACACCTTTCTCTTTTTTTATAGAAATAAACCCTAAGCCACCACCATCACCACCACAACAAAATATTGGGGAGTGAAAGTCACTCAGTTGTGTCCGACTCTTTGTGACCCCATGGACTATACAGTCCATGGAATTCTCCAGGCCAGAATACTGGCGTGGGTAGCCATTTTCTTCTCCAGGGGATCTTCCCAACCCAGGGATCAAACCCAGGTATCCTGCATTGCAGGCGTATTTCTTTACCAGCTGAGCCACCAGAGAAGCCCAAGAATGCTTGAGTTGGTACCCTATCCCTTTTATAGCAGATCTTCCCGACCCAGGAATTGAACTGGGGTCTCCTGCATGGCAGGCAGATTCTTTACTAACTGAGGTACTAGGGAAGCCCCAAATATTGGAGAGAGAGCTTCTAAATCTGTTTTAATAGAATTAAGAGTCTGAAATATTATTGTCAGAGTTCCCAGAGTAAATTAACATTTTAATAATTTTTATTATTTTAAATACCTGTATAACACAGTAATTTTAGAAAATACAGATAAATGGCAAGAAGAATGTAAAAAGTGATCCATAATCTCACAATCTAGAGATAAATACTGTTTACATTTTGTAACATTTCTTGGGATACTATCTTTGTATATATGAACTTATTTTGATGGATGTTTAAAGTATATACTTATAATTGTTAAAATATACAAATTATTCATGCTCATTGGAGAATAAATGTAAATAATGCAGTTTAAAAAAGGAATCAAAATACAAATTAACACAGAACTAACCAAGATTAATGTTTTGGTGATTTTCTTTCCAGATTATTTTTTATGCATATGCCTGTGCATATATACACCTGAGCACATTTTACAAAAGTAGCATCATGCTGTATATGTTGTTTGTGGCCTGATTCATGAATACATACTATTGTCCTATTTGGAGGTACTACCTTAATTTCTTTTAAATTTTTTTCTTAAAAATTGAAGTATAGTTGATTACAGTATTGTATTTCGGGTGTACATGAAAGTGGAGAAGACTCTTGTGAGTCCCTTGGACTGCAAGGAGATCCAACCAGTCCATCCTAAAGGAGACCAATCCTGGGTGTTCATTGGAAGGACTGATGCTGAGGCTGAAACTCCAATAGTTTGGCCACCTCATGCGAAGAGTTGAGTCATTGGAAAAGACCCTGATGCTGGGAGGGCTTGGGGGCAGGAGGAGAAGGGGACGACAGAGGATGAGATGGCTGGATGGCATCACTGACTTGATGGACATGAGTTTGAGTGAACTCCGGGCGTTGGTGATGGACAGAGAGGCCTGGTGTGCTACAATTCATGGGATTGCAAAGAGTCGGACATGACTGAGCGACTGAACTGAACTGAACTGATGTGTGTATGTGTATGTGAGTGCATGTGTGTATATTTGAAGATATTGGGTGGAGTTTCCTGTGCTATACAGTAAATCCTTGTTGTTGTTCGTTGTTCAGTTACCCAGTCGTTTCCAACTGTTTGTGTTCCCATTGACTGTAGCATGACAGGCTTCTCTGTCCCTCACCATCTCCCAAAATTTGCCCAAGTTCATGTCCATTGCATCAGTGATGCCATCCGGCCATCTCATCCTCTGATGCCTTCTTCTCCTTCAGACCTCAATATTTCCCAGCATAGGGGACTTTTCCAAGAGTCAGCTGTTCACAGCAGGTGAGCAAAATACTGGAGTTTCAGCCTCAGTATCAGTCCTTCCAATGAATATTCAGTTGATTTCCCTTAAGATTGACTGGTTCAATCTCCTTGCTGTCCAAGAGACTCTCAGGAGTCTTCTGCAACACCATAGTTTTAAGGCATCAGTTTTCAAGAAGCACTCCACCTTCTTTACGGTCCAGCTCTCACAACCGTACATGACTACTGGGAAGACCATAGCCTTGGCTGTATGGACTTTTGTTGGCAGAGTAATGTCTCTGCTTTTCAACACACTGTCGAAGTTTGTCATAGCTTTCCTGCCGACAAGCAAACGTCTTCTGATTTCATGGCTGCACTCACTGTCTGCAGTGATTTTAGAGCCCATGAAGAGGAAATCTGTCACTACTTCCGCCTTTTCCCCTTCTATTTGCCATGAAGTAATGGGTCTGAATGCCATGATCTTAGTTTTTTTTTTTTAATATTTAGTTTTAAGCCAGCTCTTTCACTCTCCTCCTTCACTGTCCTCAAAGGCTCTTAGTTCCTCTTCGATTTCTGCCACTAGAGTGGTATCATCCACATATCTGAGGTTGTTGATGTTTCTCCCACCTATCTTGATTCCAGCTTGTAACTCATCCAACCCAGCATTTCTCATGTTGTGCTCAGTATATGGATTAAACAAACAGGGTGACAGCAGATAGCCATGTCGTATTCCTATCTCAATCTTGAACCAATCAGTTTTTCCAACAGGAGTCTTACCTTGACCCACATACAAGTTTCTCAGGAGACAGGTAAGATGGTCTGGTTTTTCCCATCTCTCATTAAGTGCTTTCCTCAGTTTATTATGATCCACAGAGTCAAAGACTTTGGCATAGTCCATGAAATAGAGGTAGATGCTTTTTTTGAGTTTCCTAGGTTTCTCTGTGATCCAGTTAAAGTTCATAATTTGATCTCTGGTTCCTCTTTCTATTCTAAATCCAGCTTGGACATCTGGAAGTTCTTGGTTCACATAATGTTGAAGCCCAGCATGCAAGATTTTAAGCATGACCTTACTAGTGTGTGAGATGAGTGCAACTGTCCGATGGTTAGAACATTCTTTGGTACTATGCTTCTTGGGAATTGGGATGAGGATTGACCTTTTTCCAGTCCTGTGGTCACTGCTGGGTCTTCCAGATTTGCTGACATAATGAACTCAACATCTTGATGGCATCATCCTTTTGGGTTTTGAATAGTTCCATTGGAATTCCATCACATCCACTAGCTTTATTAACAGCAGTGTTTCCTAAGGCCCACTTGACTTTACTCTCCTGAATATCTGGCTCTGGGTGGCTGACCACACCATCGTGGTCATCTGGTTCATCTGGATCTTTTTTTATATGGTTCTTCTGTGTATTCTTTCCATGCCTTCTTGATCTCTTCAGAGTCTACTAGGTCTCTTCTGTTTATGTCCTTTATTGTGCCCATCTTTGGACAAAATGTTGCTTGATATCTCCAGTTTTCTTGAAGAGATCTCTAGTCTTTCCCCTTCTATTATTTTTTTCTAGTTTTATACATTGTTCATTGAAGAAGGCCTTCTTGTCTCTCCAGGCTGTTCTTTGGAAATCTGTGTTTGGTTGGATATACCTTTCCCTTTCTCCCTTGCTTTTAATTTCTCTTCTTTCTTTAGCTATTTGTAATAGAACTGGTCATGGAACAACAGACTGGTTCCAAATAGGAAAAGGAGTATGTCAAGGCTGTATATTGTCACGCTGCTTATTTAACTTATATGCAGAGTACATCATGAGAAATGCTGGGCTGAAAGAAGCACAAGCTGGAGTCAGGATTGCCAGGAGAAATATCAATAACCTTAGATATGTAGATGACACCACCCTTATGGCAGAAAGTGAAGAGGAACTAAAAAGCCTCTTGAGGAGAGTGAAAAAGTTGGCTTAAAGCTCAACATTCAGAAAACGAAGATCATGGCATCTCGTCCCATCACTTCATGGGAAATAGATGGGGAAACAGTGGAAACAGTGTCAGACTTTATTTTGGGGGGGCTCCAAAATCACTGCAGATGGTGACTGCAGCCATGAAATTAAAATATGCTTACTCCTTGGAAGAAAAGTTAGGACCAACCTAGATAGCATATTGAAAAGCAGAGACATTACTTTGCCAACAAATGTCTGTCTAGTCAAGGCTATGGTTTTTCCTGTGGTCATGTATGGATGTGAGGGTTGGACTGTGAAGAAAGCTGAGCGCTGAAGAATTGATGCTTTTGAATTGTGGTGTTGGAGAAGACTCTTGAGAGTCCCTTGGACTGCAAGGAGATCCAACCAGTCCATTCTGAAGATCAGCCATGGGATTTCTTTGGAGGGAATGATGCTGAAGCTGAAACTCCAGTACTTTGGCCACCTCATGTGAAGAGTTGACTCATTGGAAAAGACTCTGATGCTGGGAGGGACTGGGGGCAGGAGGAGAAGGGGATGACAGAGGATGAGATGGCTGGATGGCATCACTGACTCGATGGATGTGAGTCTGAGTGAACTCCGGGGTTGCAGCACTCCGGGGTTGCAAAGAGTAGGACACGACTGAGCGACTGAACTGAACTGAACTGAAGCCCTCCTCAGATAACCACTTTGCTTTCTTGCTTTTCTTTTTATTTGGGATGGTTTTGTTCATTGTCTCCTGTACAATATTATGGACCTCTGTCCGTAGTTCTTCAGGCACACTGTTTATAAGTTCTAATCCCTTGAATCTGTTTGTTACCTCCACTGCATATTCATAGGGGATTTGATTTAAGTTGTACCTGGCTTGCCTAGTGGTTTTCCACTTTCATTAGTTTAAACCTAAATTTTTCTATGAGAAGCTGATGGTCTGAGCCATAGTCAGCTTCAAGTCTTGCTTTTGCTGACTGTATACTTATTGCTTATCTATTTTATGTATGGTAGTTTGTATCTGTTAATTTTATATTTCTATTTTGTCCTTCCTATTCCTCATTTCCCCCTTGGTAGCCATAAGTTTGTCTATGTCTGTGACTATTTCTGTTTTTTTAAATAGATTCATTTGTAACATTATTTTTTTAAGATTCCACATGTAAGCAATATTATATTTGTCTTCCTCTGTTCGGCATACTACACTAAGTATGAAAATTTTGGGTCCATCCATATCACTGCAAATAGCATTATTTCATTCTTTTTATGGCTGAGTAATATTCCATTGTATGTATGTACCACACTGTGTTTATCCATTCACTTGTCAATTGTTATTTAGGTTGCTTCCATTACTGGGCTATTGTAAATAGTACTGCAGTAAACACTGGGTACATGTATCTTTTTGATTTAGATTTTCTCTGGATATATGCCCAGTAGTGGGACTGCTGGATCATATGGTAACTCTGTTTCTAGGTTTTTTGAGAAACCTCCATAATGTTTTCCATCATAGCTGTACCAATTTTCATTCCTACCAACAGTGTAGGAGGGTTCCCTTTTCTCCACATCCTCTCCAGCATTTATTGTTTGCAGATTTTTTGATGATTGTCTTTCTGACCATCGTGAGGTGATACCTAATTGTCGTATTGGTTTGCGTTTCTCTAATAATTAGTGATATTGAACATCTTTTCATGTTCCTGCTGACCATCTGTATTTCTTTGGAGAAATGTCTATTTAGGTCATCAGCCCATGTTTTTATTAGATTGCTGATCATCTATTATAATACTGTGGTAAAATATGTATATGAATTTAATTTTTTCCTCTATAAAGTTCTTTTGAAGTTTTTTACTAGAATGAGCTATCTTTACAAATTTTTAGAGTACAGTTGATCAAAACAACTTAGGTATATCAATGTTTTGACAAATAATTAAAAGATAAAATGCTCTTTGAAATGCATTTCTTAATGAAATCATAGCTGCTTTTCCATTAGCTTTTTCAATTTGTAGATGAGTTTTATTATTTTTTCCTAAGTTTAAAAAATTTTTGGAGTATGTAAATATAGATGAATTTGTTCTCATACACAATTAGATGTGAATGGAAAGAATTTTGTTGTAGAAGTGTCTCTTAATCCTTTGAATTCCTTTTTAATTATATGTCAAAAATCACATACTCACTTATCAAAACTTATTTTTAATGATCCATCAGCTGACAGCTCAATTAGATTCTCCTTCAATTTTGTTAAAAACAAGGAATTACAAATTACCTAACTTGGGATATTACTCACCCATTAGTCATTCATTTTACCATCTTCATTAACATAATTTCACCCTGTCCCTTTGTTTGGCACACCATAGCTTTTTCATCCTGTGGCAATATACTATAGTAAAATTAGTGATGACTGAGAGCTATTCTTTATTTTTTTCCGAGTGACAGAAGGGTTTTGTAAGTGGGGAGCTGGAAAAAGAATCTGCAGATTGCAGGTGCCCTCTCAGGCAGATAACTATTAGCAAAGTATTCATATGGAAGTTGAAAGTCTGAAATTGATTATCTTAAAACTCTCCATTTTCCCACAAACTCATCGGAAAGTTTTCCATGTACCTTGAGAGGTATATGTGCCATGTTTTATGATCTTTGATTTTGAATGTGATATACCATTGCTTCATCTCCATTAGTCTTTTTTCCATCAATAAAATTGTAAAGTACTTGATGGCATAGATTGCATGTTTATATCTTCCCACCTGATATGATTCTGGGCATGCAATAGGAGCTCAATAAGTAGTGTATTAATCTGAATATGTACTTGAGGCTATTCTTTCTATAAAATGAGAACTGAGCTAAAATATAAGCATAGTGAAATAAAGTGGAGGCAGTTCCAGGAGACAGCAGGTTTGCAGAATACAGGGACAACAAAAGAAGCAAATGAACAATAGAATGCAATCGACCAGAGGCATTTTCTGGATCACAATCATGGTTAAACATCTCCTATTTTCACAGGAAAATCAATAGTAATTTTAGATCCCTTTTGTTTTTTTTCAGTGGTCTTGGTGATTTGAGCCAACTTTCTGCCTATCTGAATGCTACTCATGTTTCAGGAACCATTGCCCATTCCTTAAATCATTCCTGACTTCTGAACTTTTTTTTTTTTTCAATATCTCTGAACAACTATTTATAACCTGTAGCATATAATTTTGAATTTACTTATGTATTATACTGTATTGTTTGAAGTTCTATCCTAACTTTGCCTGGTTTCCTTGATTAGTTTAAAGGCAGGGATGAAGTTTTATTTTGTGTGGTAAATACTTTGTAAATATTTGAAGTTTGAAAGTCCTCCTCAAGTGTACTATAGCATGCTTTTGAATGTCATAAACATTTGAGGCCCTTAGAAATACTGATCCTAATCTATAAATAACTTGGTTGAGAATCAGATAAACACCTCCCCTTATTTTGTATTATCTGTAAGGTTTTTCATAAAGTGTTCATTTTATTACCAATTTTATGGAGAATATCCTATTGTTTATGATAAGAGGCATCAACAGTAGCCTTGCTTACAGTCATTTAGCAGCTGTGTAATTACCAAACGTAGGCCTAAGTGTGCTGCAGATTTTGGTCATTGTGGTCGATTAGTTTGTGGTGCTATTAAGCTTTCAGTGTTTATTATAAAGACTTCTATTTTAATGTAAGATCTAATCACTTTGAAGCCATTTCCTGCCATTGTTGCCCCTAAATATGATCATTTCTATTTATTAGCAAGGAAACATTTCCCCGCATTGTATCTTCTTCCTTGTATAATAACAGAGACATCCCATGGAGCTATAGCCAGACAGGGAGATGGGCAAACTTTGAAGTCATTAAGACTTTCTTGAAGTATAAGTTTCTGTATAAGCACTTTCTGATAACCATTTTCTCTTTTCCATTAGATCAGTGTTTTGCAATATATAGGTTTGAGTTTTAAAAGTTAATGAATTTTCTTTAACTTTTATGGTAACATTGAGGTTAGTCAAAAATAAAACAAGCATAAAAGAAAGATAGTGGCTCTGAAAGGAATGAGAGTAGGAGTTGATTTACTTATGATCCTGCCCTGGACAAATGCTTTTGAGTGACTGAATTAAAAGGACAATGAATGTAGATTGCTATAATACTTTCTATAACTTGATAATAGAACATATGCAGCTATTAATAACGATAATTTAGAGCTATGTTTGGAATGATAAAATGCTCTTGACGTATTATTGAGTGAACAAAGAAAATTAAAAATAAATCTTATCAGCAAAATTTTGTTTACATGTATCTATATACACATATTTATCTGTGGGTTTATAGAGGTCAAACTATCAGGCTAAAGCTTTAGATGTGTTTAACTAGTTCTGTTCTCTTGTAACTAAATCAAAATACCAAAACTGAATTTGGGATATTATTAGCTGCCATTGTCATTTTGTGACTTGGAGAAATATTGCTCCTGACTAATGAATAAACTTTCATATCCTGTGAAGAAAAGTATCCTTTGCAAAATTCCTGAGAATTTCTCAGTCATATGTTCTCATGGTTACTCCTGCCATGAATTTCCTGCTTGCTCTGAATTTTGTCTTCCTCTTATCTCACCTGTGACTGATATTCTGTTTGGGCTCACTTAATGAACAGGAAGTTTTCTTTGTAGCAGTGCTAATAACTTAGATTTGAATATGAGTCCTCATGCTAGTCAGCCAGTTGTATATCTCACCTTGTACATTTTGTCCTCAGGCTCAGTCCTTCTATCTTCTTGACAACTCCCTTACTCTCTTTCACATCCCTGTGGTCCTCCATCTAAGAAAACAAAACTAACCCAATTCCCTTTACTGTATTATGCAGAACAGTGTATAGTTTATTGATTAGTGGATATTTTTTGAATTCAAAGACTCATTAATGTGCTATGCTAAAAGGGACATTCACTACGGATCTTATCTGCCTCAGAACTGGCAAGGCTTTGAAATTATTTTCCCTTACTGTTTTCCTCATCAATCTCCAAAAGTGGGGGAGTGTCACAAAACCTCAAAGATAGGAATTAGGCAGAAGTAGCTATATGATGTCCATGTATAGAGTCTTCTCTTGTGTTGTTGGAAGAGGGTGTTTGCTATGACTAGTGCATTTTCTTGGCAAAACTGTATTAGTCTTTGCCCTGCTTCATTCCGTATTCCAAGGCCAAATTTGCCTGTTACTCCAGGTGTTTCTTGACTTCCTACTTTTGCATTCCAGTCCCCTATAATGAAAAGGGTATCTGTTTTGGGTGTTAGTTCTAAAAGGTCTTGTAGGTCTTCATAGAACTGTTCAACTTCAGCGTTACTGGTTGGGGGATAGACTTGGATTACTGTGATATTGAATGGTTTGCCTTGGAAACGAACAGAGATCATTCTGTCGTTTTTGAGATTGCATCCAAGTACTGCATTTAGGTCTCTTGTTGACCATGATGGCTACTCCATTTCTTCTGAGGGATTCCTGCCCGCAATAGTAGATATAATGGTCATCTGAGTTAAATTCACCCATTCCAGTCCATTTTAGTTCACTGATTCCTAGAATGTTGATGTTCACTCTTGCCATCTCCTGTTTGACCACTTCCAATTTGCCTTGATTCATGGACTTGACATTCCAGATTCCTATGCAATATTGCTCTTTACAGCATTGGACCTTGCTTCTATCACCAGGCCCATCCACAACTGGGTATTGTTTTTGCTTTGGCTCCATCCCTTCATTCTTTCTGGACTTATTTCTCCACTGATTTCCGGTAGCGTATTGGGCACCTACCAACCCAGGGAGTTCCTCTTTCAGTATCCTATCATTTTGCCTTTTTATGCTGTTCATGGGGTTCTCAAGGCAAGAATACTGAAGTGGTTTGCCATTCCCTTCTCCAGTGGACCACATTCTGTCAGACACCCTCTTCCAACAACACAAGAGAAGACTCTACAAATGGATATCACCAGATGGTCAACACCGAAATCAGATTGATTATATTCTTTGCAGCCAAAGATGGAGAAGCTCTATACAGTCAACAAAAACAAGGCCAGGAGCTGACTGTGGCTCAGATCATGAACTCCTTACTGCCAGATTCAGACTTAAATTGAAGAAAGTAGGGAAAACCACTAGACAATTCAGTTATGACCTAAATCAAATCCCTTATGATTATACAGTGGAAGTGAGAAATAGACTTAAGGGACTATATCTGATAGATACAGTGCTTGATGAACTATGGACGGAGGTTCGTGACATTGTATAGGATACAGGGATCAAGAACATCCCCATGGAAAAGAAATGCAAAAAAGCAAAATGGCTGTCTGAGAAGGCCTGACATATAGCTGTGAAAAGAAGAGAAGTGAAAAGCAAAGGAGAAAAGGAAAGATATAAGCATCTGAAGGTAGAGTTCCAAAGAATAGCAAGAAGAGATAAGAAAGCCTTCGTCAGCGATCAATGCAAAGAAATAGAGGCAAACAACAGAATGGGAAAGACTAGAGATCTCTTCAAGAAAATTAGAGATACCAAGGGAACATTTCATGCAAAGATGGGCTTGATAAAGGACAAAAATGGTATGGATCTAACAGAAGCAGAAGATATTAAGAAGAGGTGGCAAGAATACACAGAAGAACTGTACAAAAAAGATCTTCACAACCCAGATAATCACGATGGTGTAATCACTCACCTAGAGCCAGACATCCTGGAATGTGAAGTCAAGTGGGCCTTAGAAAGAATCACTATGAACAAAGCTAGTGGAGGTGATGGAATTCCAGTTGACCTATTTCAAATCCTGAAAGATGATGCTGTGAAAGTTCTGCACTCAATATGCCAGCAAATTTGGAAAACTCAGCAGTGGCTACAGGACTGGAAAAGGTCAGTTTTCATTCCAATCCCAAAGAAAGGCAATGCCAAAGAATGCTGAAACTACCGCACAATTGCACTCATCTCACACGCTAGTAAAGTAATGCTCAAAATTCTCCAAGCCAGGCTTCAGCAATACATGAACCATGAACTTCCTGATGTTCAACCTGGTTTTAGAAAAGGCAGAGGAACCAGAGATCAAATTGCCAACATCCACTGGATCATAGAAAAAGCAAGAGAGTTCCAGAAAAACATTTATTTCTGCTTTATTGACTATGCCAAAGACTTTGACTGTGTGGATCACAATAAACTGTGGAAAATTCTGAAAGAGATTGGAATACCAGACCACCTGACCTGCCTCTTGAGAAACCTGTATGCAGGTCAGGAAGCAACAGTTAGAACTGGACATGGAACAACAGACTGGTTCCAAATAAGAAAAGGAGTACATCAAGGCTGTATATTATCACACTGCTTTATTAACTTATATGCCGAGTACATCATGAGAAACGCTGGACTGGAAGAAACACAAGCTAGAATCAAGATTGCCAGGAGAAATATCAATAACCTCAGACATGCAGATGACACCACCCTTATGGCAGAAAGTGAAGAGGAAATAAAAAGCCTCTTGATGAAAGTGAAAGAGGAGAGTGAAAAAGTTGGCTTAAAGCTCAACATTCAGAAAACAAAGATCATGGCATCTGGTTCCATCACTTCATGGGAAATAGATGGGGAAACAGTGGAAACAGTGTCAGACTTTATTTTTGGGGGCTCCAAAATCACTGCAGATGGTGATTGCAGCCATGAAATTAAAAGACGCTTACTCCTTGGAAGAAAAGTTATGACCAGCCTAGATAGCATATTCAAAAGCAAAGACATTACTTTGCCAGGTCCGTTAGTCAAGGCTATGGTTTTTCCAGTGGTCACGTATGGATGTGAGAGTTGGACTGTGAAGAAAGCTGAGTGCCGAAGAATTGATGCTTTTGAACTGTGGTGTTGGAGAAGACTCTTGAGAGTCCCTTGGACTGCAAGGAGATCCAATCAGTCCATTCTAACAGAAATCAGTCCTGAATATTCATTGGAAGGAATGATGCTGAAGCTGAAGCTCCAATACTTTGGCCACCTGATGTGAAGAACTGGCTCATTGGAAAAGATTCTGATGCTGGGATAGATTGAAGGCAGGAGGAGAAGGGGCAACAGAGGATGAGATGGCTGGATGGCATCACTGACTCAATGGACGTGAGTTTGAGTGAACTCTGGGAGTTGGCGATGGACAGGGAGGCCTGGGGTGCTGCGATTCATGGGGTCGCAAAGAGTTGGACACGACTGAGTGACTGAACTGAACTGAACTGAGCTATATGAAGTTTCATTTTAAAGCACCATTTAAAAACCATAAATACAGATGTCTAATTTCATTCATTGTTGTAAATGGTTCTGACTTCCTTTCCCAGAAAGCAGGTTTAATTTTTTTTTCATCACACTGTGCTCTCACTCCCGTGTTTCACTTACAGTTACTATTGTTTTTATAAGTAAAGCAAGGCAGCAATAAAAGGGTAAATAGGTGATTATATGTTCTCATCTGTCTAACCTTTCCTTCTGAAAAGTATGGCTTGAGTTTATTTCTTCTGTTTTAAGAATACAGATACATTTTTCAGTGAACTTGAATTATGATATAGAATGATAGTCGTATGATAGGTTGTCATTTTCAAATGCTTTGGTAATCAAGGTTCTCATTTGTTTAAATAATGAAATAGTATAAATGCAGATCATAGTTTGTTGCATGTTTTTTCTCTTCAGTGTTAATAAATTGATTCACAGTCGAGGTAACATGCCCCATGCTGACTTAGTTGTTAGCAATAGGAATCCTCCCCCTTCATGGACCACAGCCTTGTCATGGCAAAGGGGCTTGCATAACTCAATGAAGCTATGAGCCATGTTGTTCACGGCCACCCAAGATGGAAGGATCATAGTGAAGAGTTCTGAGAAAACATGGTCCACTGGAGGAGGAAATGGCAACTCACTCCAGTATTCTTGCTTGGAGAACCCCATGAACAGTATGAAAAGGCAAAAAGATATGACACTGGAAGATGAGCCCCCCAGGTCAGAAGGCATCCAGTATGCTACTGGGGAAGAGTTAAGAGCAATTACTAATAGCTCCAGACAGAATGAAGTGGCTGGGCTAAAGCGGAATGATGTTCAGTTGTGGATGTGTCTGGTGGTGAAAATAAAGTCTAATGCTGTAAAGAACAACATTGCATAGGAACCTGGAATGTTAGGTCCATGAATCAAGGTAAATTGGATTTAGTAGGAAAAAAAAACACACAGAAGGACCATCTGAGAAAGGTCTTAATGACTCAGATAATCACGATTGTGTGGTCACTCATCTAGAGTCGGATATCCTGAAGTGTGAAGTTAAGTGGGCCTTAGGACACATACTACCAGTAAACCTAGTGGAGGTGATGAAATATACAGCCTTGTCACACTCATTTCCCAATTTTGAACCAGTCCATTGTTCCATGTCTGGTTCTAACTGTTACTTCTTGTCCTGCATACAGGTTTCTTGGGAGACAGGTAAGGTGGTCTCGTATTCCTATCACTTTAAGAATTTTCCACAGTTTGTTGTGAAGATGCTTTTCTGGAATTTTCAAGCTTTTTTCTATGATCAAACAGACATTGGCAATTTGATTTCTGGTTCCTCTGCCTTTTCTAAATCCAACTTAAACATCTGGAAGTTCTCAGTATGCATACTGTTGAAACCTAGCTTGCAGTGCTTAAAAGGCTGAAAATAATGAAATGATGAGAGATCATATTTGAGATATTCAAATCAGATGTATCAGATGTTACAAACTATACAATACAAACTTGAGAGTTTCCTATCCTAGTTGGCAGGCAACATTTCCTATTTTCTGATGGTGTGATTTTTTTTTTTAATTAGTTCAGAGGCCGAAAAGCACAGGCCTCTGAAATCAGTAAGAAGCCTTTTAAAGATACATGCAACCTTCAGACTAATTGACAGTTAACTGCTAGTAGAACATGTGGCGACCTAACTGTAGACTGTTCCTTTAAAATTTAAAGCCTAATGGCCTATAGATTACAATCAGGTTTTAGATCAATATCTAATTATTATTCAGAATGGTTCTGCTTTGTGATCCACAGACTGTAGAGTGGGCATTTCCTAGGAACTTATTAGAAGAAACGCAGAATCTCAGACTCAACCCAGACCTATTCAGTTAGCAGTCTGCACTTTAACAACACCCCCAAGTGATTCATTTGCAAATGCAGTTTGAAAAACACTAATATATTACAATATTCTAGAATGAAGATGACTAAAATAACGTAATGGAGAGATTAGGTCCTGCAGATGAACTGCAGCTTTGACTATCATTGGCACCGATCATCTGTCTCTCAAAGGAGAAAAAAGAGCTAAAACTGAGATGTAAACTACAATACCATCCTCTACTATCACTTGTAATCAATGCTAGGATGCACCACCATTTCCTTAAGTAGACCTATACTTGTGAAACATTAAAACCCCCATGGTAGAACTTCCCTGGTGGTCTAGTGGTTAAGACTCTGTGCTTCTACTGTGTGTGTGTGTGTGGGGTGGGGGGGGCGCGTTATAAGTTCAATCCCTGGTCAGGGAACTAAGACCCTGCATGCCATGTGATGTAGAAAAATAATAATTACAAAATTTAAAATTAGAAATTGAAAAGCAAACTACAAAATTAAAAACAAACAACCGATAGTATTGATGAACCCATAAATTGATAAAATATGTTTGGCACATTACTCTCAAGTCAGAGCTTTCTACAGTTATTCTTAGTGTATTGAGGGATGTTGGGGAGGAAGGAGAAATACAGAGGGGAGAGGTCAAGGCTAGACAGGGAAATGGTAGGCAACCCCATCCTTGGAGGCTGAGTGAGTCTGGGGACCTAGTATTTCCATTTCCTAGTTCAGAACATGGCATAACAAGCTCTTCTAATCAAAGACTTATGGATTTATGCCAAAGATTTACATCATAGTTTCTTTCAGATTTCAGGAGTATCATTTCTTTTAGACCCTTTCAGCTAACAGAACAAAGAAATAAATGTATGTATACTCATGTGCCATCTATTTACTTGTTCAATTCAAGTATACATGTATAACAGTATCAAGATTATTAACCTATACCCCTGTGAGAAAGAACACTATCAGCTAGATTAGAGTGCCTTTTTCTTTTGCTTTTAGTCTTGCAAATTCTGTTCATTTCCAAAGTTACTTAAGTCAGGGGATCTTAGTGAGGTGGTTTCATACATTTGTAATATAATTAGATTGCTTAGTCAAAATCTGTATTCCATTCTTGATGTCAACAAGTTTTTCTTTTAATATGCATACATTGATTCACTTTTGTTTTGTGATGTTCTATGGCTTTTGACAAATATAGTATCATGCATTTACCATAACATCATACAGAATAGTTTCACTGTCCAAAAACATCCTCTATGCCTGGAGAAGGAAATGGCAACCCACTCCAGTATTCTGGCCTGGGAAATCCCAGGGACAGAGGAGGCTGGTGGGCTACAGTCCATGGGGTCTCAAAGAGTCAGACATGACTTAGGGACTGAGCACAGTCATTTTTAGAAACAGGGTAGGCCACACAAAACACATCAGATGCTCCTAGTTTGTGGCCTCTGGTTTAATATCCTTCTTTCCAACTTGGCTCTCTACTCCACAGGGACACATGCCCACAGGTCTGTTCTGCTCACCTAGTGTCTGGATTCAACAAATGGAAAAATAAAAATAGAAGACGGACCCACCTTCCCTGTAGAGCATCAAGTTAAAAAAGAACACACTGGCAAGGAGATGGCATTCTATCACTCCCCACCTCTTTTTTGATTGTCCGCTGGAAATGTCACCATTTCTCTTTAAGCCCTACTCCCACTTGACTTCCACAAGCCTCCTTATCCTCTGTCCTGAAGTCATTCCAATGGCCACATGGGTTCTGGCCACAGTGGGGCCCTCTGTGACATCACCAAGGGCCCAGCCTGGACTGGTCCTCAGTCTCCAGGCGCAAGGGCAGACCAGCATCTTGGTTCACCATGTGTTTGCTGAAATGGTTCCTGTTCTTATCCATGGGTGTCTCTTATTTCTATGCCTTAATGTTTTCTTCTCTGAGTGATAAAGCCAAAGAACTCTAGGGGAAGGTGCTCTGAGGAGGACACTTTCTAATTCAGCACAATCTACCAGAGCATGCCCAAGACTGGCTTGAGATCACGTTGGTCTGGCTTTTCTTCGTTGTTGTGATTGCATTCTGTCATTCCCCATCTCTCTTTCGATTGCCCACTGGAAATTTCACCATTTCCCTTCAAACCCTACTCCTAGTTGACTCGCTCAAAACTTATCCTCTGCCCTGAAGTCATCACAATGGCCACATGGATTCTGGCCATTGCCTGTTTTCATTGAGATTCAGTTTGTTTTCTTGAACAAATTTTCCTCAATTACTGCAGGTCTTTGTTCAGTTTCCATAATTCTGAACAAGTTTACTCTGACAGTTTTTGCCAGGGTTATTTTTATTTTATTTAGGTGAAAATTTTTAGAGGCCCTGGGGCTTCCCTGGTGGCTCAGAGGGTAAAGCATCTGCCTGCAATGTGGGAGACCTGGGTTTGATCCCTGGGTTGGGAAGATCCCCTGGAGAAGGAAATGGCAACCCACTCTAGTATTCTTGCCTGGGAAATCCCATGGACTGAGGAGCCTGGCGGGCTACAGTCCATGGGGTTGCAAAGAGTCGGACATGACTGAGCGACTTCACTTCACTTCACTTCACTTTATTCTATTATTTCCACTCTGTCATGTAAAAATAATTATATATGTACATATGTATATGTGTTATTGTATGTGTGAATTAGAATATTTTCTTACTTTATCCCAATTGATCATTTTGTACATGCACTGGAATGTGGTCACCCTACTTTCAGAATTACAGTTTCTCCTTGAACAACACAGGTTTGAACTACATGGTTTGTCTTATACATGGGTTTTAAAAAAATCGTAAATACTACAGTACTACATGCTCCATGGGCTTCCCTGGTGGCTCAGAGGTTAAAGCGTCTGCCTGCAATGCGGGAGACCTGGGTTCGATCCCTGGGTCGGGAAGATTCCCTGGAGAAGGAAATGGCAACCCACTCCAGTATTCTTGCCTGGAGAATCCCATGGATGGAGGAGCCTGGTGGCTCCAGCCCATGGGGTCACAAAGAGTCAGCGGACATGAATGAGCAACTTCACTTTCACATGCTCCATGGTTGATTGAATCAGCAGTTGTGGAATTGTGGATACAGAGGAACTGGACCATGTATATGGAGGGCTGACTATAAGTTATTTGCAGATTTTTGACTGTGTGGGGGTCGGTGCCCCTAACCCCTGTGTTGTTCTATGGTCAATTGTACTGTTATATTAATAAAAGGAGGGAAAAAATGCATAGATGGAATTTACAGGGAAGATACTCTTGTCCTGAAATTCAAAACTTAGAACTGCTTCAAAGGCAGGACAGGCCACTGTGTCAAGTGAGAAGCTTCCTAGATTATATTTTAAGGATACCTCAGAGGATACCCTTCAAGGCCACTGATGCAGTTATAAAGCAAATGAATTATAAAATCTGTTTCAATTGTTTCTCCTTGGAATCTTTTTCTTATTTCAGTATATTTAATATACTTATCAAATTCCATTTATAAAACCATGCATTTTTGTGTTTGTGTAAGTGTGCAAACAATATATTTTAGAAAAATTATAAGGTGAGTATATGCAGATATTTACACAGAAAGTCTGTCACATGCACATATACATTTGAAGATTGAGATTAATACCAAAACATTGTAATAGAAATACGCTACTTGAAGAGATAAAATAAACCTAGATTAAATGTCATTTTTTTTCCTGCTTGTAACCTTTGTGTTAAGAATGAGCTATCAAGTATTTTAATGATCGACCTTTCCTCAGGGTTATATATTACCCTTTTAATTATTCTTAAAGATATAGAAATTGCTATAAAACATGTCCAATTCTGTGAACCCTCAATCATTCCAATAAAAATAGAAAATATCATAAAACTAAATGTGATGTTCTGACATTTTTAAAAATAAGAATATGAAATGTTACAACATAATTTCATTTTCTTGGTAATTTATCCACTGCACTTGTGCTATGTTTTCTATGTTGCAGTTCTGTTCCTCACGACTTCTTTGGTGTTTATATAGTTACTCTGGCCAATGTCTTTCTAGCACAGTTTTACTTGTACCCTTATTTGCATAGGATGTCTCCTAGATGGATTTGCCTGTGTCATTTAGAAGGCAGAACTCAGTCACTCTGTCAATACTAAAGCCAGCTTGTCAACCAGAAGTCAGTTGATGTTTTGTAATGGAAAAAGTAAAGAACATTTGATTCTGTGTCTATAAACTAATTGCACTAAAGCCCCAAGTTGGTGCTTTCATGTACACAGCTACTCTAGCTAAGCTCATATGTTACTCAAAGTATCCTGCACATTTTTGAAAACCGAGGAAACCAGAATTGACAGAGACACATGCACCCCAATGTTCATCTCAGCACTGTTTACAATAGCCAGGATATGGAAAAAACGTAGATGTCCATCAGCAGATGAATGGATAAGAAAGCCGTGGTACATATACACAATGGAATATTCAGTTCAGTTCAGCTCAGTCGCTCAGTTGTGTCCGACTCTTTGCAACCCCATGAATCACAGCACACCAGGCCTCCCTGTCCATCGACAACTCCCGGAGTTCACCCAGACTCACGTCCATCGAGTCAGTGATGCCATACAGCTATCTCATCCTGTGTTGTCCCCTTCTCCTCCTGCTCCCAATCCCTCCCAGCATCAGAGTCTTTTCCAATGAGTCAACTCTTCACATGAGGTGGCCAAAGTACTGGAGTTTCAGCTTTAGCATCATTCCTTCCAAAGAAATCCCAGGGCTGATCTCCTTCAGAATGGACTGGTTGGATCTCCTTGCAGTCCAAGGGACTCTCAAGAGTCTTCTCCAACACCACAGTTCAAAAGCATCAATTCTTCGGCACTCAGCCTTCTTCACAGTCCAACTCTCACATCCATACATGACCACAGGAAAAACAATAACCTTGACTAGATGGACCTTTGTTGGCAAAGTAATGTCTCTTCTTTTGAATATGCTATCTAGGTTGGTCATAACTTTCCTTCCAAGGAGTAAGCATCTTTTAATTTCATGGCTGCACTCACCATCTGCAGTGATTTTGGAGCCCAGAAAAATAAAGTCTGACACTGTTTCCACTGTTTCCCCATCTATTTCCCATGAAGTGATGGGACCAGATGCCATGATCTTCATTTTCTGAATGTTGAGCTTTAAGCCAACTTTTTCACTCTCTTCTTTCACTTTCATCAAGAGGCTTTTAGTTCTTCTTCACTTTCTGCCATAAGGGTGGTGTCATCTGCATATCTGAGGTTATTGATATTTCTCCCAGCAATCTTGATTCCAGCTTGTGTTTCTTCCAGTCCAGCGTTTCTCATGATGTACTCTGCATATAAATTAAATAAGCAGGGTGACAATATACAGCCTTGACGTACTCCTTTTCCTATTTGGAACCAGTCTGTTGTTCCATGTCCAGTTCTAACTGTTGCTTCCTGACCTGCATTTAGGTTTCTCAAGAGGCAGGTCAGGTGGTCTGGTATTCCCATCTCTTTCAGAATTTTCCACAGTTGATTGTGATCCACACAGTCAAAGGCTTTGGCATAGTCAATAAAGCAGAAATAGATGTCTTTCTGGAACTCTGTTGCTTTTTCCATGATCCAGTGGATGTTGGCCATTTGATCTCTGGTTCCTCTGCCTTTTCTAAAACCAGCTTGAACATCAGGAAGTTCACGGTTCACATATTGCTGAAGCCTGGCTTGGAGAATTTTGAGCATTACTTTACTAGCATGTGAGATGAGTGCAATTGTGTGGTAGTTTGAGCATTCTTTGGGATTGGAATGAAAACTGACCTTTTCCAGTCCTGTGGCCACTGCTGAGTTTTCCGAATTTGCTGCCATATTCAGTGTAGTACTTTCACAGCATCAGCTTTCAGGATTTGAAAGAGCTCAACTGGAATTCCATCACCTCCACTAGCTTTGTTCATAGTGATTCTTTCTAAGGCCCACTTGAGTTCACATTCCAGGATGTCTGGCTCTAGGTCAGTGATCACACCATTGTGATTGTCTGGGCTGTGAAAATTTTTTTGTACAGTTCTTCTGTGTATTCTTGCCACCTCTTCTTGATATCTTCTGCTTCTGTTAGGTCCATACCATTTCTGTCCTTTATCGAGCCCATCTTTGCATGAAATGTTCCCTTGGTATCTCTAATTTTCTTGAAGAGATCTCTAGTCTTTCCCATTCTGTTGTTTTCCTCTATTTCTTTGCATTGATCACTGAAGAAGGCTTTCTTATCTCTTCTTGCTATTCTTTGGAACTCTGCATTGAGATGCTTGTATCTTTCCTTTTCTCCTTTGCTTTTTGCTTCTCTTCTTTTCACAGCTATTTGTAAGGCCTCTCCAGACAGCCGTTTTTCTTTTTTGCATTTCTTTTCCATGGGGATGGTCTTGATCCCTGTCTCCTGTACAATGTCACGAACCTCATTCCATAGTCCATCAGGCACTCTATCTATCAGATATAGTCCCTTAAGTCTATTTCTCACTTCCACTGTATAATCATAAGGGATTTGATTTAGGTCATACCTGAATGGTCTAGTGATTTTCCCTACTTTAATCAATTACTCAGCATTAGCCATTATAAAGAATACATTTGAATCAGTTCTAATGAGGTGGATGAAGCTGGAGCTGATTATACAGAGTGAAGTAAGCCAGAAAGAAAAACACCAATACAGTATACTAACGCATATATATGGAATTTAGAAAGATGATAACAATAACCCTTTATGGGAGACAGCAAAAGAGACATAGATGTATAGAACAGTCTTTTGGACTCTGTGGGAGAGGGAAGTGGGGGATGATTTGGGAGAATGGCATTGAAACATGTATAATATCATATAAGAAATGAATCGCCAGTCCAGATTCGATGCAGGATACAGGAAGTTTGGGGCTGTTGCACTGGGATGACCCAGAGGGATGGTATGGGGAGGGAGGTGAGAGGGGGGGTTCAGGATTGGGAACACGTGTACACCCATGGTGGATTCATGATGATGTATGGCAAAACTAATACAATATTGTAAAGTAATTAGCCTCTAATTAAAATAAATAAATTTAATTAAAAAAATTTGGCTGCATCAGGTCTCAGTTGCAGCATGTGAGATCTTTAGTTGTGGCTTGTGGAATCTAGTTCCCTGACCAGGGATTGAACCCTGGCCTTCTATCCTGGGGGCATGGCGTCTTAAGTACTGGACCACCCTGCATTTTAATATATCCATAAAACATATATTTTTGTGAAATTCCACTTCAAGATACACCTTGAGTTGTTGTCTATCACAGAAATGAAAAAACTCCAAATGGTCATTATGCTGAGTTGTGAAAGCATACTTTCAAGATGAGGATAATTTAGTCTGGGAAAATTTAGTCTAAGAAGAGAAAAAATTGATTTTGTAAAATCCTGGAGAAAGAGAATGTGACATTGCTTGTGTGGTGTGTGTTCATTCGCTCAATTGTGTCCAACTCTTTGCTACCCCATACACTGTTGCCTGTGAGGCTCCTCTGTCCATGGGATTCTCCAGGCAAGAATACTGGAGTGGGTTTCCATTTCCTTCTCCAGGGGATCTTCCTGACCCTGGGATCAAACCTAAATCTCCTGTATCTCCTACATTGGCAGGCAGATTCTTTACCACTGAGCCACCTTTGAAACTGTGTATCCTTTTAAATATGTGAATATATTTTTCTCATAAAAATTAAAAACACAGAAAAGTAGAAAGGGAAAGTCCTGCCTCTCAAGTTTCCTTAGTTCCCTTCTCTTACCCATAGAAATGTATCCCTCAAGTTATTTTCCATGATTTTTTTGTATATAGTTATTTGCACATACAGACAACATACACTTAGTTTTTGTTCTGTGTCATGATTTATCTGGTGATATCTCCATGTTATTAATAAGATCTGGTTTATTCTTTACAACTACTGCAGTGTATATACAATAATGCATTTATTTACATTTCTACTACTAGAGGCACATTTGGGTTTTAAAACTCGCTACTATAAATAATTATGTATTGGACAGGTGGATTGTGTTCTCGGTTCTTTAATCCTATCTCATAAACTGTGATTTTTATAGACATCTTTAATCCATTGTCTTCTGTTGTGATCTTTAATATATTTGGAGTTATTTTTTACATCATTTTATGTTTTTTCTTTTATACATGAAATACATAGTTTATTTTATACACCAGTGTGGTGAGCACATTCTTTGGCTGAAATAATAGTGTCTGGATTCACTCATGCATCTTTGCCTTGCTCCTGATCTTAGATGAAAGGTTTTTATTTTTATTTTTTTTTTTTACCATTAATTAGATGTTAGCTGTGGGTTTGTCATATATGGCCTTTATTTTACTGAGCTACATTCCTTCTATACATAGTTTGTTGAACATTTTGAAAGAGTGTTGAATATTTTCAGATGCCTTATCTGCATGTATTGGGATGATCATGTGATTTTCATCCTTCATTCTGTTAATGTGGTGTGTCACAGTTATTTATTTGCATATATTGAAGCATCCTTGAATTCCAGGGATAAATTCCACTTGGTCATGGCATCTGATCCTTTTGACATACTTTTGAATTTGGTTTGCTAGTATTTTGCTTAGGAATTTTTCATTTATATTCATAAGAAAGGTTGGCCTATAGTTTTTATGGTTTTTTTGTTTTTCAGTGTCCTTATTTGACTTTGGTATTAGTCTCATAAAATGAGTTTGGCATTGGGCCCTCCTTTTCAGTTTTTGGAAAAGTTTGAGGACCAGTGTTAATTCTTCTTCAAATGCTTGCTAGAATTAACTGGTATAACCATCTGTTCTTAGAATTGTCTTTATTGGAATGTGTTTGATTATTGACTCATTTTCAATAGCCTCACATGTTATCAGTGTATTAAGATCTCCTACTTATTGATTCAGGCATGGTATGTCCTATGTATAAGGAATTTTCCATTTGTTTCTAGATTATCCAATTTGTGTGTAATTATTTATAGTAGTCTCTTATGATTGTTATTTTTATGGAGTCAGTTGTCTTTTTCATTCTGATTTTGTTAATTTGAGTTTTTATTGTTAGTTTTAGTCTAGTTAAAATTTTGTTACTTTCATTAATATTCAGAAAATCAGCTCTTGTTTTAGTGATCTTTTAAATTGTTTTTCTGGTCTCTGTTTTGTTTATAGAGATTATTTAATCTTTATTATTTCTTTCTTTTTGCTAAATTTGGGCTTAGTTTTTTCTTTTATAATTTTTAAGCTTAAAGTTAGGTTTTGTTGCTTGAGATATTTCTTGTTTTTTTGTTTGTGTTTATTGCTATAAAATTTCTTAGCATTGCTTTTTACTGTATCTCATAAGTTGTGGAAAGTTGTGTTTTCATTGTAATAAATATGTTTTCTATTTTTTCTTTTGACTTCATCTTTGACCCATTGGTTGCTTAGGAGTATGTTATTTAATTTATACATATTTGACAATTTTTCTAAGAATGGGCATTTTTTTTAAAAGGCTGTAACCCTTAGGTTATAATAAAGAATTATTACCATTATACATATCTGTGCACCAAGTGACACAGCCACCTTTACAAAATACAACTATAAGAGGTGAATGGACACATAGGTAGATATATAGTAATAACTAGAAATTTAACCCAGTTAAGATGTAGGTAAGACATGACAAGTAGACTAGAAAACATGGGAATAGAGGAGGGTAATGAAAGATCTAAGCAACATAAACAGTATGGTAGATCTTATGGGTGTATATCAAACTTTTTACCCTGATAATGGCAAGAGCAGTTTCTTTTCCAGAACACATGGAAGATTTAGAAGTATTTCTCAGTATTATCTTATAATGTGAATATCAGTAAGTCCCATAAAGTAAAATTATTAAGAGAACACTTTCTGAACACAATACAATAAGTTAATTAATAAAATAAATAATAGATAATTCCATGGCGAATGAAGAAGGAATTAACTCTTAAGCAGCTCATTTGTGATAGGAGAAATACCAATCAAAATTCTGAAATTTCTAAAAAATAACAACATTTAAAATATTCCATAATAAAATCGATGGGGCATATTTACACAACTGATTAGAAGAATTTTCATGGTCTTTAATACCTTAACAATAAAGATGAAAAAAATGAAAGTAAATGAATTAAAATCAAAAGTCTGGAAAGGGAAAGATGCTCAGTGATTTCTGGAGTGGGTAGCCTTTCCCTTCTCCAGGAGATCTTCCCAACCCAGGAATCTAACCAGGGTCTCCTGCATTGTGGGCAGAATCTTTACCAACTGAGCCCAAAGTTTGGAAATAGAACAACAAATAAAGTGCAATAAAGTGCAAGTAATGGAGTACTACCAAAAATATCAGAAATAAATACAACAATGAAGAGAAAAACAAGAGATTCAAATAGTAAAATCTTGCTTTTAAAATATAATAATCAATATAGACAAATTACTAAGTAACCTAATCCAAGAAAAAATGTGGGGTTGAGAGAGAAATCACAAATGTGGGAAAAGGATATGGGGGAAGGAAGCACAGAAATAAATACTGTAAAGAAGTCACAACAGACTACTTTGCAGACTTCTAAGTAATAAATTTGGAAATCTAGATAAAATGGATACTCTTCCTAAATAAATTGAATTTAACAAATTGATCCCTTTAGAGAGAAAATTGATAGATCAAGTAGGAAAAATTGTGTGCTAATTTTCACTGTTGCTCTAAATCTCATTAAAATACAGCCATGCTTGGTTGTAACATATTATCTTTTGGGGTTATTTCGTGATTTTCTTTGCTTTGAGTAAGTTAAGGACTTTTGTCTCCATGTAATTTTCTTTTCTTATATGTAATGCTGGGTTTAGAATCAAGGTTTTGCTTGTCTCATAGAGTGAATTAGGAAATAACACATTTTCTAATCTGTGGAATACTTTTTTTGGGTAAGATTTTCATTTTTTCTCTCATGTATATTTAGAGGAATTTCCTTGTTGGAACACTGTGTCTTGAATTTTTTTTTTTCCTGAAAGGCTTTAACATACAGATTATTCCTCAAAAGTAAGGTTGTTTTAAAATTTAAAATAATGGGCGGGGGGTGGTCCTAAGATGGTAGAGGAATAGGACAGGGAGACCACTTTCTCCCCCACAAATTAATCAAAAAAATCATTTGAATGCTGATCAACTTCTACAAAACAACTTCTGAACACTAGAGAAGGACACCAGGCACCCAGAAAGGCAGCCCATTCTCTTTGAAAGGAGGTAGGGCAAAATATAAAAGACAAAAAGAGAGACATAGAGTTAGGGATGGAGACCCGTCCTCCTAATGGAGGGAACTGTGAAGAAGTTTCCACACAGTAAGAACTCTCTCACAGGCGGGTCTATGGGGAGTTTTGGAACCTCAGAGGGCAACATAACTGGGAGGAAAAAAACAAAACAAAACAAAACCTTAGAATACATGCCTAACTACAACTGCCTGTGGAGAAGTAGCCTAGATGCTTGCATCCCCCACCAGAGAGCAGGGGCTGGGCAGAGAGGTGTGGGCTGCATCATCGGTGCTTAGGGTAAGAACTTGGGGCATTCAGGCCCGGTTTTGTATTTTTAATATTGTATTTTTGAGAGTCTAACCTCTACTCTAGATTTTTAATCTTTGCTTTTTGGTATTTGATATCAATTTTGTACGTTTAAGAATCTAGTCTTCAGTATCCATTTTCACTAAGGGGTGTGATTACTGGCTTGATTGCCCTTTCCCCTTTTGACACTCCCTTTTCTTCCCCAGGTCACCTCTATCTCCTCCCTCCCCCTTCTATTCTCTACTTAACTCTGTGAATCTCTCTGTGTGTTTCAGGCTGTGGAGAACACTTAGGGAATTGATTACTGGCTAGATTGCTCTTTTCCCTTTTGACTCCCCCTTTTCTCCTCCTGGTCACCTCTATCTCCCTCCTCCCTCTTCTCTGTGTAACTCTGTGAATCTCTCTGGGTGTCCCTCGTTGTGGAGAAATTTTTCACCATTAATCTAGATGTTTTATCATCTGTGCTGTAACAATGGAGAAGTTTTGAGGCTACTGTAAGAGAAGGACTGAAAGCCAGATGCAGGAGGCTTAACTCCAAAACTTGAGAACATCAGAGAATGCCTGATTCAAGGGAACATCAATAGACAAGAGCTCACCCAAAAGACTCCATACCTACATTGAAACCAAGCCCTCCTCAAGAGCCAACAAGTTCCAGTGGAAGACATACCACACTAATTCTCTAGCAAAGCAGGAACACAGTCCTGAGCACTAAAAAACAGACTTCCCAAAGCCATGCCAAACCCACAGATACCCAAAAATGCACTACTGGAAAAATCATTGCACTCCAGAGAGAAGAGATCCAGCTCCACCCACCAGAGCACAGACACAAGTTCCCCCAACCAGGAAACCTTGACAAACCACTAGTCTAACCCCACTCACAGGGAGCAGGCTCCACAATAAGGAGGAACCATGAACTTCCAGCCTACAGAATGGGCACCCCAAACACAGCAATCAAAACAAAATGAAAAGGCAGAGAAATATTCATCAGGTAAAGGAACATGATAAATACCCACCAAACCAAACAAAAGAGGAGGAGACAGGGAGTCTACCTGAAAAAGAATTCAAGATAATGATAGTGAAAATGACCCCAAATCTTGAAAACAAAATGGAGTTAAAGATAGTTTGGAGACAAGGATTGAGAAGATGCAAGAAATGTTTAACAAGTACCTAGAAGAAATAGAGTATATCAGTAATGAATAATGCAATAACAACAGTAGAATAACTGAGGCAGCAGAGAGGATAAGTGAGGTGGAAAATAGAATGGTGGCAATAAATGAAGCAGAGAGGAAAAAAGAAGAATTAAAAAAAATAAGGACAACCTCAGAGACCACTGGAACAATGTTAAACACCCCAACATTTGAATCATAGGTGTCCCAGAAGAAGACAGAAAGGGGATGATAAAATACTTGAGGAGATAATAGTTGAAATTTTCCCTAAAATGGGGAAGGAAATAGCCACCCAAGTCCCAGAAACCCAGAGAGTCCCAAACAGGAAAAATCCAAGGTGAAACACCCCAAGACACATATTAATCAAACAAATGAAGATCAAACACAAAGAGCAAATATTAAAAGCAGCAAAGGAAAAGCAACAAATAATATACAAGGGGATCCCCATTAGGATAACAGCTAATCTTTCAATATAAACTCTTCAGGCCAGAAGGGAATGACAGGACATACTTAAAGTGATGAAAGAGAAAAACCTACAACCCAGACTACTATACCCAGCAAGGATCTCATTCAGATATGAAGGAGAAATCAAAAGCTTTACAGATAAGCAAAAGCTGAGAGAATTCAGCACCACCAAACCAGCTCTTCAACAAATGCTAAAGGATTTTTTTCTAGACAGGAAACAGAAAAGATTTTTAAAATCAAACAAAAAACAATAAAGTAAATGGTAACTGGATCATACTCATCAATAATTACTTTAAATGTAAATGCCCCAACCAAAAGACAAAGACTGGTTGAATGGATACAAAAACAAGACCCCTATATATGCTGTCAACAAGAGACCTGCCTCAAACCTAGGGACACATACAGGCTGAAAGTGACGGGCTGGAAAAAGATATTTCATGCAAATGGAGACCAAAAGAAAGCAGGAGTAGCAGTACACATATCAGATAAAATAGACTTTGAAATAAAGACTGTGAAAAGAGACAAAGAAGGACATTACATAATGATCAAAGGATCAATCCAAGAAGAAGATATAACAATTATAAACATATATGCACCCAACATAGGAGCACCTCAATACATAAGGCAAATGCTAATAAGTATGAAAGGCGAAATTAACAGTAGCACAATAATAGTGGGAGATTTTAATACTCCACTCACAGCTATGGATAGATCAACCAAACTGAAAATTAGCAAGGAAACACAATATTTCAGTGATACATTGGACCAGTTAGACCTAATTGATATCTATAGGACATTTCACCCCAAAACAATGAATTTCACCTTTTTCTCAAGTGCACACGGAAATTTCTCTAGGATAGATCAAACCCTGGGCCATAAATCTAGCCTTGGTAAATTAAAAAAAAACTGAAATCACTTCAAGCATCTTTTCTGATCACAATGCGGTAAGATTAGATATCAACTACAAGGAAAAACTATTAAAATATGAACATATGGAGGTTAAACAACACATTTATGAATAACCAACAAATCACATAAGAAATTGAAAAAGAAATCAAAATATGCATGTAAATAAATGACAATGAAAACACTACAACCCAAAACCTATGGGATTCAGTAAAAGCAGTGCTAAGAGGAAGGTTCATAGCAATACTGCTTACCTCAAGAAACAAGAGAAAAAAAAATAACCTAACTTTATACCTAAAGCAACTAGAAAATGAAGAATTGAAGAACCCCAAAGTTAGTAGAAGGAAAGATATCATAAAAATCAGAATAGAAATAAATGATAAAGAAACAAAGGAGAACTATAGCAAGAATCAACAAAACTAAAAGCTTGTTCTTTGAGAAAATAAATACAATAGACAAACCATTAGCCAGACTCATTAAGAAAAAAAGGGAGAAGAATCAAATCACCAAATTAGAAATGAAAATGGAGAATTCAAACAGACAACACAGAAATACAAAGGATCATAAGAGACTACTATCAGCAACTATATGCCAATAAAATGGACAACTTGGAAGAAATGGAGGAATTCTTAGAAAAGTGTAACCTTTCAAAACTGAGCTAGGAAGAAACAGAAAATCTAAACAGACCCATCTCAAGCATGAAAATTGAAACTGTAATAAAAAATTTTCCAACAATCAAAAGCCCAGGTCCAGATGGCCACACAGGTGAATTCTACCAAAAATTTAGAGAAGAGATAACACCAATCCTACTCAAACTCTTCCAGAAAATTGCAGAGGAAGGTAAACTCCCAAACTCATTCTTTGAGGCCACCATCACCCTAATACCAAAACCAGACAGAGATGCCACAAAAAAGCAAACTACAGGCCAATATCACTGATGAACATACATGCAAAAATCTTCCACAAAGTTCTAGCAAACAGAATCCAACAACATATTTTTTTTAGATTCTATATAATTTTATTTTATTTTTAAACTTTACATATTGTATTAGTTTTGCCAAACAACATATTAAAAAGATCATACATCATGACCAAGTGGGCTTTATCTCAGGGATGCAAGAATTCTTCAGTATTTACAAATCAGTAAATGTGGATACACCACATTAACAAACTGAAAAGTAAAAATCATATGATTATCTCAATAGATAAGAGAAAGCCTTTGACAAAATTCAACACCCATTTGTGATCAAAACTCTCCAGAAAGCGGGCATAGAAAGACCATACCTCAACATAATAAAAGCCAAATATGATAAACCCACAGCAAACATTATCCTCAATGGCGAAAATTGAAAGCATTTCCCCTAAAGTTAGGAACAAGACAAGGGTGCCCACTCTCACACTACTATTCAACATAGTTTTGGAAGTTTTAGCCACAGCAATCAGAGAAGAAAAAGGAATAAAAGGAATCCATATTGGAAAAGAAGTAAAACTCTCACTGTTTGCAGATGACATGATCCTCTACATAGAAAACCCTAAACACTCCACCAGAAAATTACTAGAGCTAATCAATGAATATAGTAAAGTTGCAGGATTATAAAATTAATTCACAGAAATCCCTTGCATTCCTATACACTAACAATGAGAAGACAGAAATTAAGGAAACAATTCCATTCACCATTGTGACAAAAGAATAAAATACTTAAGAATAAATCTACCTAAATAAACAAAAGACCTATATATAGAAAACTATAAAACACTGATGAAAGAAATCAAAGATGACACAAATAGATGGAGAAACACACCATGTTCATGGATTGGAAGAATCAGTGTAGTGAAAATGAATATACTACCCAAAGCAATCTATATATTCAGTGCAATCCCTGTCAAGCTACCAATGGTATTTTTCACAGAACTAGAACAAATAATTTCACAATTTGAATGGAAACACAAAACACACACACACACACACACACACACACACACAATACCTTGACTAGCCAAAGGAATCTTGAGAAAGAAGGGAACTGGAAGAATCAACCTGCTTGACATCAGACTACACTACAAAGCTATAGTCCTCAAGACAGTATGGTACTGGCACAAAACAGAAATATAGATCAATGGAACAAAATAAAAAGCCCAGAGATAAATCCATGCACCTATGGACACCTTATCTTTGACAAAGGAGGCAAAATATACAGTGGAGAAAAGACAATCTCTTTAACAAGTGGTGCTGGGAAAACTGGTCTGCCACCTGTAAAAGAATGAAACTAGAACACTTTCTAACACCATACACAAAAATGAACTCAAATTGGATTAAAGATCTAAATGTAAGACCAGAAACTATAAAACTCCTAGAGGAAAACATGGGCAGAACACACTCTGACATAAATCACAGCAAGATCCTCTATGACCCACTTCCCAGAGTAATAGGCATAAAACCAAAAACAAACACATGGGAGCTAATTAAACTTGAAAGCTTTTGCACAATGAAGGAAGCTATAAGCAAGGTGAAAAGACAGCCTTCAGAATGGGAGAAAATAATAGCAAACAATGCAACTGACAAAGAATTAATCTTAAAAATATACAAGAAGCTCCTGCAGCTCAATTCCAGAAAAATAAATGACCCAATCAAAAAATGGGCCAAATAACTAAACAGATATTTCTCCAAAGGAGACCTACAGATGGCTAACAAACACATAAAAAGATGTTCAACATCAGTCATTATCAGAGAAATGCAAATCAAAACCACAATGAGGTACCATCTCATGCCAGTCAGAATAGCTGCTATCAAAATGTCTACAAACAATACATGCTGGAGAGAAAAGGGAACCCTCTTACACTGTTGGTGGAAAGGCAAACTAGTACAGCCACTATAGAGAACAGTGTGGGGATTCCTTAAAAAATTGTAAATAGAACTGCCATGTGCCCAAGCTATCCCACTGCTGGGCATACACACTGAGGAAACCAGAACTGAAAGAGACATGTGTACCCTAATGTTCATCACAGCACTGTTTATAATAGCCAGGACATGGAAGCAACCTAGATGTCCATCAGCAGAGGAATGGATCAGAAAGCATATGTGTATATAAATATACACAATGGAATATTCAGTTCAGTCGCTCAGTCGTTTCTGACTCTTTGAGACCCCATGAATCACAGCGTGCCAGGCCTCCCTGTCCATCACCAACTCCCAGAGTTTACTCAAACTCATGTCCATCGAGTCAGTGATGCCATCCAGCCATCTCATCCTCTGTCATCCCCCTCTCCTCCTGCCCCCAATCCCTCCCAGGATCAGGGTCTTTTCCAATGAGTTAACTCTTTGCATGAGGTGGCCAAAGTATTGGAGTTTCAGCTTTAGCATCAGTCCTTCCAATGAACACCCAGGACTGATCTTTAAAATGGACTGCTTGGATCTCCTTGCAGTCCAAGGGACTCTCAAGAGTCTTCTCCAACACCACAGTTCAAAAGCATCAATTCTTCAGCGCTCAGCTTTCTTCACAGTCCATCTCTCACATCCATACATGACCATTGGAAAAACCATAGCCTTGACTAGATGGATCTTTGTTGGCAAAGTAATGTCTCTGCTTTTGAATATGCTATCTAGGTTGGTCATAACTTTCCTTCCAAGGAGTAAGCGTCTTTTAATTTCATGGCTGCAATCACCATCTGCAGTGATTTTGGAGCCCAGAAAAATAGTCTGACACTGTTTCCACTGTTTCCCCATCTATTTCCCATGAAGTGATGGGACCAGATGCCATGATCTTAGTTTTCTGTATGTTGAGCTTAAGCCAACTTTTTCACTCTCCTCTTTCACTCTCATCAAGAGGCTTTTTAGTTCCTCTTCACTTTCTGCCATAAGGGTGATATCATCTACATATCTGAGGTTATTGATATTTCTCCTGGCAATCTTGATTCCAGCTTGTGCTTCTTTCAGCCCAGGGTTTCTCATGATGTACTCTGCATATATGTTTAATAAGCAAGGTGAATTACTCAGCTATTAAAAAAACACATTTGAGTTAGTTCTAATGAGGTGGATGAAACTGAAGCCTATTATACAGAGTGAAGTAACTCAGAAAGTAAAACGCCAATACAGTATATTAACATATATATATATATATATATATATATATGAAATCTAGAATGATGGTAATGACAGCCCTATATGCAAGACAGCAATAGAGACACAGATATAAAAGACTGACTTTTGGACTCCATGGGAGAAGGCGAGGGTGGGGTGATTTGAGAGAATAGCATGGAAACATCTATATTACCGTATGCATATGTGAAATTGATGACCAGTCCAAATTCAATGTAGCAAACAGGGCACTCAAAGTCAGTGCACTGGGACAACCCAGAGGAATGGGATGGGGAAGGAGATGGGAGGTGTGTTTGGGATGGAGGGACACATATACACCTTTGGCTGATTCATGTCAATGTTTAGGCAAAAACTACCACAATATTTTAAAGTAGTTAGCCTCCAATTGAAATAAATTGATTAATTAAAACGTTTAAAATGTAATTCGTTATATTAGATAAAGGAAGAAAACACATATGACCAATAGATATGCAACTTATTTTTAAAAATTCAGCATTCATCAGGATGAACGTTAGGAATCAGTTAATAGTTTGTAGAACTCCTTCACCCCATTCCACGATTCATAGTGGTATAGAGACAGACACATATACAGACAACAAAACACCCCCCCACACACCCTCCACTTCCCATCTGTAAATATTAGCAGTTTAGCTCATGATTATTACTGTGTTTACAGTAAGCATCCTAGTGAATGAATCTTACCAATAAGTTTTATATGTTTATTTGCTCACTACTGTTTCTTATACCTCTTGATAGTTTGTCTTTTGCCCTAGTATACTAAAAAAATTATTATAGCAAGTATGTGTCAATATTACACTTTGATAGCTTCATGTCCCTAACATTATTTTTTCTTTACACAGAAGATTTCATTTTGAAAACCATGTTACCCTTACATCAGGCACTTTAGAGTGAGACTTTCTCCTTTTGACATAAAATGATTTCGTAAATTATCTGAAGCCTGTAGGTCTTAAATGTAAAACAAGTGGATGTAATATTATTAAAATTCAGCCATTTTGATACAACTGCAAAGGTGATTATTGAAATATAAGAATGTGATTGGTTTTTATTAGAACATATTTTAGTATCTTTGCTAGTGAAGCTTAGCCTCAGTTGCCAATAGCTAGGACCACACTTGGAAATGCTCTAAAATGCAGTTCATACTTCTGCTTTCAATCATCTCAGGAACTAATCCCACAAATAGAGGAGCCTGGTGAGATACAGTCCATGAGGCTGTTAAGTGTTGGACATGACTTTGCAACTTAACCACTACCACCACGACCACATTCAGCAACCCCCTAAAAAGCAATTCATACTTCTGCTTTTTTTTCAGTCTCAGAAACTACTATTATGCTGTTACTCCTTTGATCAGAAAACATATTACTCAGTTTCTAAGCACCCTCTTCACCTAAACAGCTATAAGAATTATCAACGGCCTTTTCCACCACTGGCTTTTTCTTCATAGTCTGCCTGGAGAGATACGTGAAGCTGTGGCCATTTTTTTTTCCTTTTGAGTCCAGGTACTTATCCTTTCATCAGAATTAAATGTAGGATGGTCAGTTAGGAGTCACTCTTACAGTTTGCTTCTGTTTTGTCTTCTTCTACAGTAGGTCTGTTTGTGTTGCATTTAAAGGCCAACTCAGAGTTATGAATAATGTTCTTCATCACATCTTTGAAAGGGGAGTTATCATTTAATGAGGCTAATGGAGGAGTAGGATAAAAAGCCGGAGGCAGAATTTAAGGACATAATAGCCTAGTTTTCCAAAACTAATTAAAGATACTAACAAAAAAATAAGACTTAAGAAACCTTAGAAATCCCAAGAAAGAGAAACGTTAATTAAACACTCAGTACAGCATAATGAAAGTATAGATCACTAAAGATAAAAAAGTATAGGAAATCATCAAAGGCAAAATATATTCATGAAAAAAGGCAATGTTTGAATTAACAGTTGACTTCTCAATAGCAGCAATGGAAGCCAAAAGCCAGTGGAGTGATATTTTCAAGGTGGCAAAATAAATTAATACACAGCCTAGAAGAATATGCTCAATGAATGTATTTTTGACAACTGAAGGAGAAATACAAACTGAGTGGATGACAAAGTAATTAATGTGTTCTGCATCTTTCATATCATCTAGATGAAGGGAAGATATATTGATCCCCTTTAGAATTGAATAAGTTAAATACACACACAATAATTTCTAGAGAAGCCACTAGAAGAATGGAAATGAAGTATGTATTATTTTGTAGCAACAAGTAAAAAAACAATTTCAAAGAAAGGAAAAAAGAAAATAAGCTGAAGCAGTATAAAATAAATGTTATATATGAGCCCAATATTTGCTAAAATGTAAATTAAATATATATTAAATGTAAATAGGCTAAGCATCCCGGTTAAAAGACTAAATTTCTTAGAATGGATTGAAAAGTTCAACTATATTTAGTTTAGTTTATACCGGGAATAGTTTTAAACATAAGTATATAAAAAGGTTAAATTAAAAGGGTGAAATAGGTTATATCATTGAATACTAATCAAAAGGGTAAATATAATGAACACTTTAAAAAATATTTTACATTCATTTTTAGGTTTGAATAATAAAAATATTCATCTCTTGCTGTTAAGAAATATGTGTGGTCCTTTCAAATAATGCTATCCATAGTTGATATAGGATAAATCTGTGTTTATACACAAAGACATATAAATGCAAATATTATGAGCAGGAAAAAAAAAGGGTAAATATAATGTTATACTGCTATCAAAAGGAATCTATAAAGGGACAGAAAGAATTGCTATAATGAAAGTGTTGCTTTCGCTAGGAAACCAACACTATGGTGTTATGTAACACTTGATTACATAGCCTCAAAATATATAATGCACAAATTTACAGAACAACAGTATGCAGATGAAATCCACAGTCATGGTAGGATATTATAGTGTATTTCTCTAAATTGATAGGTCAAAAAGTTAAGTCATAAAGAATATAGAAAAGTTTTGTATAGCATAACTAATAACCTTGATCCAGTAGACATCTATGTAACACTATGTCCAGCTAATAAATAGTACAACCTTTTAAATCACAAAATATTTAAAAATTGACCATATAATGAGCTATATTGCAAGTTTCAATTTTTAAAAAAGCATGTTCTCTGACCTCAGTGAAATTGAACTAAAAATAAATAGCATAAAGATAGCTAGAAAAACCTCATATGTATGGAAATTAAAAAAAAAAAATTCTAAATCCACATTTAAAAGAAGAAATCACAGTGGATACCAGAGAGTAGTCTGCACAGAATGAAAACAAGCTATATTAAAGATTATGACAATCAGTTCAATTGGAATTTAAAATGAAAAATTTCCCCTTAAGTATATATATTACAGAAGCAATTTCATTGCAAAATTATAATATATGGATATATGTTTAAAACTAGATAAATACCACTAGAATTATATCAAATAAAGTAGATGGAAGCAAATAATAAAATGAAGAGAAGTATCAGTTGTGACTGACTCTTTGAAATCCCCTGTACTGTAGCCCTCCAGGCTCCTTTGTGCATGGAATTCTCAAGGCAAGAATACTACAGTGGATTGCCATTCTCTTCTCCAGGAGATCTTCCCAACCCAGGGATCAAACTCAGGTCTCCTGCATTTCAGGCAGATTCTTTACTGTCTGAGACATCAGGGAAGCCATTTAATGAAAAGGAAAATAACCATTCAATAGACAAGATCAGCAAGGTCAGAATTTGGTTTTCAAAATAACTAATAAAATTGACAAAATGTTGTTTATTGAGGAAAAAATAGTCAAAGGAAAATACCCATTATCTGGAACAAAACCTGAGACACAATCAAAGATGCTGCTTTTACAACCTTATATATTTGGAATCAGTATAAGATCACAAGGCCTACAGTGTAATACAGCACATTAGCAGAATGAAAGACAAAATCAACATGAATATCTCAACTGATGCAGAAAAACATTATACAAATTTAAGACCTTTTCATTATTCAAAGTCTGAGTGAACTAGGAGTACAAGGCCAAACTACCTCAACATAATAATTTTCATATATAAGAAGCCTACGGCTAACATCATAATCAGTGCTTAAAAATTGAAAGCTTTTTTCTTTCAGTAAGGCAAGAACTCTTGCTCTCACCACTTCTATTTAACACAGTATTGGAAGTCCTAGCCAGTTTTTAGGCAAGAAAAACAAAAATAGCATCCACATTGGGAGTGAAGAAGTACACTCATCTTTGTTTGCACGTGACATGGCTTTATATGTAGAAAAACCTGAAGATTTCATAAATACCCCTGTTAGTACTAATAAACAGTAATTAAACTGCAGAATATGTCAACTCAAAAATTGTGTTTCTATATTCTAATAATTAACCATATAAGAGAGAAATTAAGAAAATGATCATATTCTCAGTAGAATAAAAAGTAAAACATCTGGGAATAAACTTAACCAATAAAGTGAAGCACTGTATAACTAAAAATGATAAAACATTGCTTAGATAAAGAAGATAGAAATAAATGGTGAGTTATCCTGTGTTCATAGACTGGAGGACCTGATATTCTTAAAATGTTTGTACTATCCAATGCAATCTCTGAATTAAATGTGACCCCTATCAAAATCCCACTAGCATTTTTTTTTTTTTTTTGCGTAAGTAGAGAATTCCATCCTAAAATTCATATGGCATCTCAAGGGACCTGGAATAGTCAGAAAAATCTTGAAAAAAGAACAAGGTTGGAGACCTCACAATTCCTGGGTTCAAACCATGCTACAAAGCTATAGTAATCAAATCAGTGTGGTACTTGCATAAAGACAGAATTATAGACCAGTGGAAGAAAACAGAGACCAGAATAAACCCTCCTGTATGTGGTCAAATGGTCTTGTATGAGGGTGCCAAAAATCACACAATGAAGACAATGTCCTTTGCCCAAAAATTTGTATTAGGGAAACTGGATATGCATATGAAAAAAAATGAAATTGGATTCTTTTCTTCATGCATTGAAAAATGGATTAAAGACCTAAATAAGACTTATAAAATTTATAAAATAAACATTAGGGGGAAAACCGACTCTTTGTGGCCCTGTGGACTATAGTGCATCAGGTTCCTCCGTCCAGGGTATTCTCCAGGCAAGAATACTGGAGTGGGTTGCCATGCCCTCCTCATAATACTCTATAGGAAAAAAATGGATAACTACTCTTACCTACAGCAATGAGAATATATTTCCCTGGTATAATACTGGGCAAGCAAGTCATTGACAATGTATACAGTATTATCCCATTTATATAAGTTTCAGAAACTAAAAATACTAGACTGTAGTTTTTAGGAATCAATGGATATATGGTAAATTATATGGAAGGTAAAGCATGATAATCATATGAATGAAGATATTAGTTGCCTCTCCAAGGAGGGACAGGAAGAGGATATTGGGAGGGAGCTTTCTAGTGTACCAGCAATACTTGATTACATGATTCAGATGGTGGTAACATAGGCATTTGCTTTTTAATGACTTTTAATCTGTACATATTTTTTCTCTTTTGTGTAAATTATATTAACTGATATCTTGTAATAGGAAAAAAAAAACTCCTTTTTCTGAACTGCCTATTTCCTTTTGAGTTATTCTTTTTGTTTATTTTTGTCCTCTTGTATGGTGTTAGTTAGGAAAAGTTATGACCAACCTAGACAGTATATTAAAAAGCAGAGACATTACTTTGTCCACAAAGGCCCATCTAGTCAAGGCTATGGTTTCTCCAGTAGTCATGTATGGATGTGAGAGTTGGACTATAAAAGAAAGCTGAGCACCCAAGAACTGATGCTTTTGAACTGTGGTGTTGGAGAAGATTCTTGGGAGTCCCTTGGACTGCAAGGAGATCCAACCACTCCATCCTAAAGCAGGTCAGTCCTGGGTGTTCATTGGAAGGACTGATGTTGAAGCTGAAACTCCAATACTTTGGCCACATGATGCGAAAAACTGACTCATTTGAAAAGACCCTGATGCTTGGAAAGATTGAGGGCAGGAGGAGAAGGGGATGATAGAGGATGAGATGGTTGGATGGCATCACTGACTCAATGGACATTAGTTTGGGTAAACTCCGGGAGTTGATGATGGACAGGGGGGCCTGGCGTGCTGTGGTTCATGGAGTCTCAAAGAGTTGGACACGACTGAGCAACTGAATTGAACTGAACTGATGATGTTGGTTTTTGTCATGTTCTAATGAACGTGTTTGATCATTCATGTTTATACATATCTAGATTCAGTTGTTTTGGAAAAGGCAATGGAAACCCACTCCAGTATTCTTGCTTGGAAAATCCTATGAGTGGAGGAGCCTGGTAGGCTGCAGTCCATGGGGTTTCTAAGAGTCGGACACGACTGAGCAACTTCACTTTCACTTTTCACTTTCATGCATTGGAGAAGGAAATGGCAACCCACTCCAGTGTTCTTGCCTGGAGAATCCCAGGGATGGGGGAGCCTGGTGGGCTGCCATCTGTGGGGTCGCACAGAGTTGGGCATGACTGAAGTGACTTAGCAGCAGCAGCAGCAGCAGCAGCAGATTCAGTTGTTTAAGTAACCAGTATTAAGTTTCCTCTGCAGTTTGATTTCCTCAAAAGGCTTGCTTTTTGACTGGAATGGCCGACCGCAAGTTGTATATAAGGGTATACTCTATTTAGTATCTCATGTTACTAACCTCTTCCTTTTCCTTTGTCTTCCCCTTTTTCCCCATATACATCCTCTTCCTCTCCCTGACCTCTTCCTTCACTTTCTTCCTCTTCTACTCCTCTGATGTCTGGCTTCCATAACAGTACACTCTCCTGCTTTTCTTTCTTCTCCTCTCTCCATTCTTTTCTTTTTTTTTTCCTTCTCCTCTTACTGTCATGGGAGTATAGATATTTCCTAATTTGTAATCTTGACTCTTTGTTCTTTATTTAATCTTCAAAAATTTAGTTAAGACTTAAAAACAGTTGGACTCCAATACCTTGATCTCTACCAATTTCAGTCTGAATTCTGGGGAACCAGAGAACTAATACCCTGACACTATTTGTGGACCATTTATGTAAACGTTTACTGAACATAGATTAGGTTCTGGGTACTGTGTAAGCACTATTTGGGAAGAGAAAGATTTAAGCCAGTAAATACTGTCAAGTGCTGTAGGTTCTCAGTTACTGCTTTGTGTTGAAATGTAGACTACAAAGGAGGTAGGGGTTCCTTCTGGGCAGGTGAGAAATCAGGAAGACTTATAAAGTAATACATGATCTGAGTGTTGAAAGTTGAGTGTTATTATAAAAAAAAGAAAACAATGGAGAAGTGAGGAGAGAAAATGGGGAAAACATCAAGTGAGCAAACCTGAATGCCCATAAAAAATGTGAAAATCTTTTGTATGAATTACTGAGCAAGATTGTAATTAATTAAAGCAACAATATCATGTGAAACCCCTCTGATGGACAAATATTAAAGAGTCTGATGAGCCAAATATATTCAGTTTATGCCATCTGAATGCATTTCCTTCTTGCTTCATGAAACTGACATGTATGGACTACAACAACGGGTTCCTTTGTCCTATATCTTTTGGTTGGAATGGCACCCCACTCCAGTACTGTTGCCCGAAAAATCCCATGGATGGAGGAGCCTAGTAGGCTGCAGTCCATGGGATCGCTAAGAGTCGGACACGACTGAGCGACTTCACTTTCACTTTCCAATTTCATGCATTGGAGAAGGAAACGGCAACCCACTCCAGTGTTCTTGCCTGGAGAATCCCATGGATGGGGGAGCCTGGTGGGCTGCAGTCCATGGGGTCGTACAGAGTCAGACACAACTGAAGTGACTTAGCAGCAGCAGCAGCAGCAGAATATCAGAGAATAAGAGGAAACACACCCAAAATAAGATTCTGGAATAGAAATTATTCTTATATTTGAGGAATGGAGTAATAATTTCTTTGCTGAAGAGAAAGGGTACCTGGCTAATCATTGGTATTTAGTGGCACACAGATTTGGAAATCATCTCTAGTACCTGTATGAATCACATAGATGGCAGCCAAAATTTTCACTTCTAGATCAAAGTATAACCATATTTATATCATGCCATGAATAGTAATATAGGTGATGGGATTTTATGTGTTCCCTGTGTTTGGAAACATACATTTTTCATCTGTATGAAGGACAAGAACATAAAATCGGTTTATTATTATTATTAAAATAATATTTAATTTTTTAAGTTTTAACTTCTAATATAGTAACTATAAATAGATAAGCTCAAGTTTTGTCTAAGGCCACATAAGCGAAAGGTCTTTAAGACTCTTAGTAATTTTAAAGAATGTTAAGCCTTCTTGAGATCAAAAAGCTTGACAGCCACTGCTGTAAGAGAAATGCTTCAGAAAGTGAAACTCAAGAAATACTGTTTTTTAATTTTAAGAGCAGTAATGCTTATGACATATTCATGTTTTCTGCACAATTTTCTGACATAAACTAATCTACTGATACCTGCCAAGTGATAAGAAATTCTCAAAATTTCACTCATCAAAAGCAGTGATATTATTTCAGTATACTTTGTATTTTTAAGTATGTCAAACTTGGATCAAAACCACTGGTGAGAATCACTGTTTATCAAAGAATGTTAGAATTGGAGTGCTAGAAATCATCTAGTCCAGTGATAATTTAAGATTGTCTACAGACCTGTATCTTAATTATTCCAATTATTTCTGAGTCTTAGAAATTTTGGGGTCTTAATCCTAGCGATTTTGATTCTGAAGGTTTATGGGGGTGGTATGTTGGGCAGAAATCTGTAATTAACAAAAACTCTGCCAAAGTATTTTGATGCCTAGCCAAATTTGACATTAATAATCTGGTCCAACCCTTTTATTTCCAATGCAGGGTTTGGAAAACTATAACTGGTAGGCCAAATCCAACCTAGCATCTGTTTTGGTAAATAAACTTTAATTGAAACATAACCATACCTGTTTCCTTATGCATTGTTTATTCATGCTTCTGTACCACAAGAGCTGAGTTGAGTAGTTACAACAGAGACTTTATGGTCCTCAGAACATAAAGTATTTAGTATCTGATCCTTTATGGAAGAAGTATGATGACCTCTGTGACAGAAGAAAAACAATAAATTTAGAAGTTATAAAGATTTTTCATTCAATAATAAGTAGTAGAATTCCAATTAGAAGTCAGATCCAGTGCAGTTTTCACCATACTTCATAAGCTTTTCAACACAAAAACTATGTTGAAGATAATTTGTGATAATGGTAAATTTTTGATACAATTATGTTAAATAGTAAGCTGCCATAGTGCATTTAAATTGTAGTCTGATTTGGAAGAGATAGATTTGAGGTCAACATTTTCTAGACCAAAGTTGAGAGGCAAAAGGGCCAAAAGATATTTTGCTTTCAACCTTACAGCCATGGCTCAAATTTTCTTTGTAATTGCTGATTTGAAGGAAAGTGTTCAAGCAATAATAATTGCTGCCATTTACTTTTTGCTCTTGTAAATGTCAAATACTAGAAATTTTTTATACATAATCACAATGATTTTGAAATTTCCTCTTGAATTCCTCCTCTACCCAAATGGTTTCAAGAACTGCTCTGCATTTTTCTGTTGTATAAACCGGGATTCCCCATAAAGCTTTAATTTGAAGAAAAGTTTTGGGGTTAAAAAATAAATACTTGTGAATCACTGCATTATCTCATTTACTGATTATAACTTCCCCATGAGGTTAGTATTATGTTAACTTTAGAGATGAGGAAATTGTTAGCTGTGACAATGAGTCTCAAATGAAAGACAGACTTTGAAATGTTTGTTAGACTTGGAAGGAAAGGATGTGTTCCTACTAACAAGTTGTTCTCATACTGAAGGAAAGCAGTTCAGTAGAAATCTTAGGAGTTGTCCTAGGTTAGATGACTGAAGGAACATATTGATCTCAAGAAGAAAATGAAAAATGAAGATGTGGCCAGCTTTGTTTTGATAGCCCATCATCATATTTATAAATCTCTCTTTGTCAGTGAATCTAACTAAAGAAATTTTGATTCATATTTCTTGGTGTTCACCATCTATTTGGTTCTCTAAGTGAGACAAAGGAGATGAGGTCTCACGCCCTACCTGCCTGAGAAAAAGGCATCTGTGGTATGATAATGCAGAGTTTGGTTGATTGCCTTTAGAAAAAATAGTTCAGCCTTGTCACACATTTTTTGGAAGCCAAGATTCAAATTTTGGTGGTTTGGCCGGGTAGCTGTCTTGGACTTGTCTAGTGTAAGGAGTTTCTGCTTTCCAGAAGGCCCAAGTTTAAATCCTTTTCTTTTTCCTTTTCCTTTTAAAGACATGGGCCACAACTCTCATTCAAACCATCTCACTTAACCCAGATGTATATCTTAACAGAATTATTTCTGTCCCATAAAGATTTTGGTACTCTTGTGGTCAGAAAGGTAATAAAATGAAAGAGTGTATGACTCTCTTAAAATTCAGCCTCATTACTTGGAAAACAGCACTTTCTTATTTAAAAGATGGAAGCCATTGAGCAAAATGTAAGTTTGTACAGCTAAATGGAATGAGAATGAGCTTTGGAGTTAGAGAGGCATGAATCGAAATATTATTTTTACCATTGATTAGTGATGTGATATTTTGTTAGCTATTTTAGTGCTCTGTGTCAGTTTTCTTATGTGTAAAATGGAGATAATAATTTTATATCCTGTTCTGGTGTGTGTGTTTATATAGCCACATAATGATATAGATGTTATTATGCCCATTTTATACTCACCAAAATGTGACTATACATATGTTGAGATATACATCTCTATTGAGATATATATCTATGTATGTAGATATGTTATGAGATAGATATGACTTTATATCTATCATGAGAAAATAAGTATAAAGAACCTAGAACTGTGATAACAGAAATTAATTTATGTAAAAGTTATAGAATAGAATTAGCAAGGTACCTAGTAAATGGTCAATAAATGATATATTACTTCTCTTGTTATTAGAACACAGGTGGTATTCAATAAACATCTGGGATTTTGAAAGAACAGTCCTTCTACCATGACAAATAGGATGTGCTCTGAAATCAATAAGTCCTTATAAATTAAAGTAAAAAATCACAATAATATTGTCAAAAAGGTATGTTTTTATTCAAGTCCTAAAAATACAGTTGTGGAGAACAGCTTTTTATTCAGTTATTTAGGTTAAAACATTAATTTTTTGGAAAGAACAGAAAAAAGTGGAAGGTTTAAAGCACAACTGAATATTTCCATGGTTTGGATTTATTTTTCCTGATAGGTTGAATATATATTTTCTCATCTCAAGCATTTTTTTTAATCTACCTCACATTTCCTGTTTTATATAACTTCTGGTAGTAATGAGGAAGTTAATAAAATTATTTCACATTGGAAGTAGTATGTTTAGTCCTTAAGTTCAGTTCAGTCGCTCAGTCATATCTGACTCTTTGCGACCCCATGAATCGCAGCATGCCAGGCCTCCCTGTCCATCACCAACTCCTGGAGTTCACTCAAACTCAAGTCCATTGAGTTGGTGATGCCATCCAGCCATTGCATCCTCTGTCATCCCCTTCTCCTCCTGCCCCCAACCCCTCCCAGCATCAGAGTCTTTTCCAATGAGTCAACTCTTTGCATGAGGTGGCCAAAGTACTAGAGTTTCAGCTTCAGCAACATTCCTTCCAAAGAACACCCAGGACTGATCTCCTTTAGAATGGACTGGTTGGATCTCCTTAAATAGAAATATTACTGGCTTTAATGATACATGGAAGTATCCCCAAATCTTGTTGGTGCAAACATTTATTCTTAACTTTTTTTTTCTAATGTTTAGTTTTCCATTTTTGATGAATTTTTTTTAGCCTGAAAGAAAAAAAGAAAAAATACATAGAAATGATTTTCTGTAGTGCTGGTTGCTTCTAAGGAACATTTGAGTTTATGAAATTTAACTTTGTTATGGAAACACTTTACATTTGTCAATGATAGTTTAAAAGAAATTTTTTTTTTTGAATGTGATTTAGGAAGACATTCTGCTATAATCACAGTCACCAGTTTCCTCAAAAAAAAATTAGGAAAGAAAGAAAAAAAATCCTTGGATGAATAGAAACAGCTGTCTTATTCAACAAAAGCTGAAACAAAGCTTTATAAAAAAAAATTTATTTGGCATGTTGTAACCCTAGTATTAGGATACATACTGTTTGAATTTCTTTCTTCCTGTATTTTTTGTTCACTTTAAATAATGCATTTGCATGTGAATGGAGGAAAGCAAAATTATATTCGAAGGTTCATGAAAAGAAATTACTGATTGGCTCTTTAATTGGGCAAATACCAACTGAGCCACTTTCCCTATTTTCAGCCTCGACATTAACTGAAACCTTCTCTTCAGTGACAATAATGTTTGGCATGTGAAGTTCTAAGATAGTCTAAATATTGCATCATAATCTATAAAGGAAGAGGATATTTTAGTGCTTGGTCCTATGGTCATCCCTCTTTATAGGACTAGCTTAAAATTATGAGGTAATGCAAAGGTGTTCTTTAGTACTGCTGCTCCTTTGGGCAAGATGCCCAGAGTCTTAATGAAGTGGTGGTGGTTCTCATTTTAGTTATAATTTTGTGACATATTCTCTTCTCTCCCTCCTAATGTTCATAGATAGCATATTTGTCTTGTATCTTCTTCCTTTAGGGCACAACCTCAAATAGTTATATTGGCTGCTTCAGCTGGCAGCTATTAATAGCATAAAGCAATAAAATGGGTCCCATTGGGACTATAAACAAAAGGAAAGCCCATTCCTCATCTGATGGGACAACAGATAGGACTGTTGACAATATATTGACAATATATTATATTATATTGCCATATAGGATTATTGACCCTATATTGATTGATCTAGCTTCTAGCTTCTCATGAAAAAGACGTATTTTTTTGAGGAAAAAAAAGTGAGATTTCCTACTTTTTCAATGCTCAGCCATGGGCTACATGTAACTTGAAAAGTGACCAGTTTGCCACCTTCATTTTAGGGGCTTGCTTTGTGTTCTTGGATGATGATGGCTTAATACCATGAACGTATTCCTATCATTGTCATTTGTATCTTCATTACTTCTTCCTCTCTTCATCAGTTACGTATTTCTGAAATATTTACTATGCAAATACATGACTTAGTAGGCCTTGGTTACTGTTCTAGGCACTGGAAATGCAGCCTAATTTGGTTCCCTTTCTCAAGGATCTAAGAGTTTTCATGTGAGTCAGAAAATATAAACAGTCACAATACAGCATGATAAATGTCATGAGAGAGGGAGTTATAGTGTTTAATGGTGACATAGAAGACAAATACCCAACTTAGGTAATGCAGTCTTAGCTTAGATGAGTAAAATGACTGTATCTCCCTCTAGCAGTTCTGAGAGGGGTTAGTGATGGCAAAATGTTCAGTAAACCTGATATGATGGTAGGGGAGAGATTTGTGGGAAGATGGGCCTTTCAGTTCCTTCTAAATAGAGCATCTTTGTCATTTGGCAATTGAAAAAGATGATGCTTTCATTTTACCCTTTGACGTCTATTGAGTGTTATTTCTAAAGTGAAATGCTCAAGAGTCAATAGACTGTTCCCTTTTTATATTGCTTTGACTAGGTGTCAGCAATTCCATTCGTATCAAATCATTTATTACTCAGAGAAAATCCCTTGACAAACTCAGAGATTAATTTATTGTTGGTGAGCTACTCAGGAGATATTTCTACTTCTTCCCATAATAGAGAGAGATGCTTACAGTTCAGGCCAGGGTTGTTATTATGGTTTTGTATGAAATATAAACATCTAAGAAAAGAGAATCAAAGTGAAATCTTGACTTGGTTTCAAATCAAAACCAAATCTCCATGCACTGTCAAAATTCTGGGCTTTCTTTATCGTAAGGACAGTTCATGCCGAGAGAAGATAAGAGTGCCCAGTAAACAAGTCGCTTTTGGATAGCAGATAAATTGCGAAATGAAAGCACTTGACTGATGGATGGAAAAAGTTATTTGTCTGCCTTGAGTTGTTACTGTATTTTGTGGGAAGTGTGGTAATACCTGCCCTGCAAGTGAGAACAGGCAAATTTCCTGAAATTGTTCATTTGGCAATGATTTGATAGAACTTCAAGGAAAAACTAGTATTCTGTGCTGAATCATTTTGTGTATATATAAATGTTTATTTATAGACCATTGCCTACTGAAAAATATACCAAGCTTGAAAGGAAAAGTACAGAAGTTTAAAGAACAGTGGTCAAAAATTAAGATAAATGTCTAATGTGGACTAAAAAACAAGTCAAAAGCAGGAAATAATCCAGTTTACAAAACCTTTTATTAAAAAATGTTTAAGGTCTAGGTGTAGATGTACCTGTAACCTCCTGTATATGCCTCTGTTTTGCTGAATCATTTCCAAGGAAAACTCCAGAAACTTTGAACAGTAGTATTTGTTGGAGGCTGGAAATGGGATAAATATTTCCTTTGCAAATTAGCAGGAGCTATAGGATGGGCAGAAGGCACAACTTCTCATGGTGTTACATGAACAAAAGCTCTCAGCCTCCACAAAGTCCTCTGTAGAGCAGGTTACTTTAATATTTAAGGTCTCCAACACTTTAAAGGGATCTTTCTTTAAACAAATAAAGTTTTTTTTTTTTTTTTTCCTTTTTACCACTCTCACCTGCCAAATCAGCTATTTGAAACTTAAAGGCAAATTCACTGGTTCTCCTTTTGGGCTTAGTTTCAGCAGCAGTCTGAAGGTATCTGGGAGCCTCCATGTTATCAGCATAGACTCTAGAACATGATATTTGAATGTTGACTCTGCTACTTGTTAGTTGTGTGGCCTTGGACTTGTTGAACTTCTTGTACCTACTCATTTTAAAAGTAGTGGAAGTAATGCGTACCTCATTAGGTTGTTGTGAGGACTGAAATGTTTATGCCGGGAATGTGGTAAATGTGTAGTTAATATTAACTCCTTCCTACGAATCCAATGTTGTAAGCATTTTAGACCCAAAGAGGCGAAGTAGAATATAGTTATAGGGGTAAGCATTCCAACTGGTGACCCTCTCAGCAATACAGGTGGTCCTCTGCCCTATCTTTCCAACAGATTAAGCCCTGTTCCCTTATGTTCGGCTTTCCTAGAAAGTTGTGAGTTGAGGACTTTTCTTTGTAATCAATTTTAAGCTGGTAATTTCCATTATAAGTTTCAGCATGTTCAACCAGTGCGAGAGTATTTTTCACCAGAAACTTGTTTCTAATTTTCCCTATTGCTTGAGTCTGAGGATTTGCCTATAGGGGGTGAAGGATATTTGTTTTAAGTTCAGGCTCTACTGAGCTAGGAATCCTTATGCAGAGAAAGCTCCTACTGAGTACAAAGGGAACTTTACCTAAAAAAAGAACTGTAGGACACAACCAACTGTGTATAGATAGTTATTCTTTATTCAAGAGAATATTGAAGACACAGTGATTATAGTTTCCTTCCTACCCTGTCCCCTCAAATGGTGTCAGAAAACATACCTGGAGATATCTGCATTCTCTAAGGGGCACAACACTCATCTGGTCTAGTTCAACTAGCACAGACTTTAAAAAATTACAAGAAGCCCTTCTCTAAAAGAGGGAATGATACAGTATATTTGTAAGCCCATAATTTTGACCCTACCAGGGATATAGAATTGATATAATAAAAAGGAAACTATAGCTGCTAAATTTTGAATTTAAAAATCATAACTGTGTTGAGAAGGGAATTATAATTTTCTCTGGTTTTTGGTGAAGGAAGGGCAATAAATAAACCTACTTTTGTCTTCCTGGGGAATATCATGAAATATAATTATGATAAAATTGACACAGATATAGAGGGAGTGCTCAAGATGGTAGAGTAAGAAGACCCTGAGCTCACCTGCTCCCATGGGCATGCCAATATTACAGCTATTTATAGAGTAACTATTGGTGCGAATGACCTGAAGAGTAGCAGAAAAGATCTACAATTCAAGATGTAAAGAAGGAACCATAATGAGAAGGGTAGGAGGGGCAACGATCCTATATAATGTAGACCCGTACTCCTAGCTGGTTACTCAAAAACAGGAGGATAATTACAGTTGCAGAGGTTCTCCCCAAGGAGTGGGAGGTCTGAGTTCCACGTTGGGCTCCCCAACCTAGGGCTCATGCATTGGGAAGATGGGTCTCTGAAAGCCAGCAGGGCTTATTTTTAGGAGAGCCAGAGGACTGTGGGAAATAGAGACTCTACTCTTTAAGGGAGCACAATATCCACAATATACAAAGAACTTATACAATTTGACATAAAAAAAAAAAAAACAACCTAATTGAAAAATGGGTAAAGGTCCTGAATAGACATTTTTCTAACAAAGACATGCACATGGCCAGTAGACACATGTAAAGATGCTCGACATTGCTAATCATCAGGAAAGTGCAAATTAAAACAGAAATATCACCTCACAACTCTCAGAATGGCTCTTATGAAAAAGAAAACAAATAACAAGTATTGGTGAGGATGTAGAGAAATGGAACCTTCATGAGCTTTTTGTGGGAATATAAATTGGTGAAATCACTGTGGAATATAATATGGAGATTCCTCAAAAATTAAAAATAAAACTGCCATATATGCCAGCAATTTCTGTCCTGTGTATTTATCCAGAAAAATGAAAGCAGTAGTTCAAAAAGGTATATGCAACCCTATGTTCACTGAAGCATTATTTGCAGAGGCTAAAATATAGAAGCAACCTAAGTGCCCACAAAGAGATGAATGGATAAAGAAAATGTATGAGATGTATTTATATATACACACATATACACAGAAAGAATGAAATAGTAGCCATATAAAGAAAGAAATCTTGATCTTTGTGACAGCGTGGAGGAAACTAGAGGGCAGTATGCTAAATGAAGTATGTCAGGTGCAGAGTGACACAGATTGTATGATTTCATTTATATGTGGAATCTAAAAAACAAATGAACAAACTTAACAAAAGAGAAACAGAATTATAGATAAAAACAGGTGGTTGCCAGAGGGAATTGGGTGGGAGGATGTGACAGATAAGTGAGAGTGATTAAGAGGTACAAACTTCTACTTGAAAAAGATACAGAGGTTGGGACTCTGCACTTTCACTGCTAAGGGCCCAGGTTCAATCTCTGGTCAGGGAACTAAGATCCTGCAAGCCATGCAGAGCAGCCAAAAAAAAAAAAAAATCAGTTATGAAATATACAGAGTGGATAATATAGCTAGTAATTATGTAGTATCATTGCACCATGTCAGATTATAAGTAGAATTATCATGGTGTTCATTTTGAAATATACAGAAGTACTGAATTACCATGTTGTATACCAGGAGCTAACCTAGTGTTGTAGTCAGTTGAACTTCAAAAACAAACTCAAATAAAAGAGACTAGATTTGTAGTTATAAAAGTTGGGTGTGGTGGGAGGAGAATTGGATCAAAGTAGTTAAAAAATACAAACTTGTAGTTATAAGTAAGTACTAGGGGTCTAATGTCAACATGATAAATATAAGTAACACTGATATATGTAATATATGAAAGTTATTAACAGTAAATCCTGAGTTCTCATCACAAAAATTTTTCCTATTTGATTTTATATCTATATGAGATGATGTTCATGAAACTTACGGTGATAATCATTTCTTGATGTATGTAAGTCAAATCATTATATTTTACACCTTAAACTTATACAGTTGCTGCTGCTACTGCTGCTAAGTCGCTTCAGTCCTGTCCAACTCTGTGTGACACCATAGACGGCAGCCCACTAGGCTCCTCCGTCCCTGGGATTCTCCAGGCAAGAACACTGGAGTGGGTTGCCATTTCCTTCTCCAATGCATGAAAGTGAAAAGTGAAAGGGAAGTCTCTCAGTCGTGCCCAACTCTTAGCGACCCCATGGACTGCAGCCTACCAGGCTCCTCCATCCATGGGATTTTCCAGGCAAGAGTACTGGAGTGGGGTGCCATTGCCTTCTCCGATACAGTACTGTATGTCAATTACATCTAAATACAACTGGATGAAAACAAAGATCAGCTAGACTTGAGAAAAAACATAGATACTCTTCAGTCAAGAGTTGGACTATAAAGAAGGCTGAGCACCGAAGAATTCATGCTTTTGAACTGTGGTGCTGGAGAAGACTCTTGAGAGTCCCTTGGACTGGAGGGAGATCCAACCAGTCCATCCTAAAGGAAATCAGTCCTGAATATTCATTGGAAGGACTGATGCTGAAGCTGAAACTCCAGTACTTTGGCTACCTGATGCAAAGAACTAACTCCTTGGAAAAGACCCTGATACTGGGAAAGATTGAAGGCGGGAGGAGAAGGGGACGACAGAGGATGAAATGGTTGGATGGCATCACCGACTCAATGGACATGAGTTTGAGTAAACTCTGGGAATTGGTGATGGACAGGGAGGCCTGGTGTGCTGCAGTCCATGGGGTCACAAAGAGTCGGACACGACTGAGTTACTGAACTGAACTATTCAGTCAACCAAGTACTAAGCATATATTTATCCCTGAGTCAATTCTCCTTCCCCAGAAATAATATATCTCTAGGGTATAGTAAATATGACCCCTGCTCTCAAAGTATTTACAGAAGAGTTTGAAAACCATATATATATATATATATATATATATATATATATATATAGTGTATATGCACAGTAAATGGAACAAACTAAATAACATGTAATTCTGAGCACTTTACATTTCAGAAAAATTTTCCTAAGACCGGATACTTATTTCTACCAGTTTTACATAATACTAACTCATTCACAGTGGGGTTTAAATGACTGGTATCTGGTTCTTTCCAGATAACACTGGAAGCAGGGGAAATAGATCACTAAGCATCAGAAAGGTAAAGGGGCTTGGAGAGATGTATGCTGGGAAAGAGAATAGTACAAAAACACTAATAATGGGATGCTGGAAATAGCTTTTGCAGAACAACTTTGCCTCTGGCTGTCTTTCCTGAAATCCATGTGCATACATCCTTGAATAAGCATTAAACTGTACTCTAGAAATGCTAAGTCAAATCTCAATTTTGGCTCTGATTTTTAAAAGTTATTTGTCTATTTTGTCTAGTATATATTAGGACAGCAATTACATCTTGTTTACTGTTGTATTATCAACACCTGATATATATTTAATATATTTTCAAAGAGCTACTCTTATTTCAGTTTTCTATTAATCTTTTTCATTCTCTTTGTGAGTTATTCCTCTGTTTAGCCCTCAAGTTACAGTGTCCCTAGGTTATATCTTCAGACCCTTATTTTCTATACACTTTCACTATATACATTTATTCTTCAGCGACTGCTTTTTTCTTGATATCCAGGCAGTGTGGGGTAGTAACTTTAATTGTAGACATGGCCTTTGGAATCAGACATAGGTTGAAGTTCAGTTTTATCACTGACTAGCTATGGGACCTAGGGCCTAGGAATCCTTAACTTTGATCCTTAGCTTAAGGATCAAAGGAGTAAATGATCATACCTAACTCAGTGTTATCGTGTAGATTAGATGAAATATTAAGTATAAACGAAATAGAACAGTGCTGGGAATTTAATGAGTACTCAGTACATGTTAGCTGCTTTCACTTTTGTTTGTAAAGCTTTACTGAGATATTATAATTCACCCATTTAAAGCTTACAGTTTAGTGTTTTGTTGGTAAATTTATAGGGTTATGCAACTGTCACCACAATCCAACTTAACAACAGTTTTATTCTTGCAGAAGCCAGTAGCCGTTGGTAGTCATTCCCCATATCCCCCACTCTCAGCCCTAGGAAACCACTACTATCCTTTCTGTCTCTATGGACTTGACTTTTCTGGAATTTTATGTAAATGGAATTATGCACCATAGAATACTATTTTCAAGGTTCATCCATATTATAACATGTATTAGCAATTCTTTTTACTGTTGAATATGCCATTGTATCAATATACCACGTGTTTGTTATCCACTCATCAGTTGACAGACATGTGCTGGTTTTCACTTTGTTGCTATCATGGATAATGCTGCTATAAACATCTGTGTATAATATTTGTAAGGACCTACTTTTTTATTTCCCTTTGGTATTTACTTAGGAGTAGGTATCTTACTACTGAGTCATATGGTAACTCAATGTGTAACATCTTCAGGAAATACCATTAAAATACCAAGTTAAAATCCATAGTTGCTTCAGTATTATACATTCCTACCAGCAATATATTGATATGAACATTCCAGTTGCCTACATACTTGCTAGCATTTGTCATTGTTTGCTTTTAAAAAAAAATTAGCCATGCTAATGGGCATGAAGTGGTATCTCATGTTTTGCTTTACATTTCCCAGAAGACTAATTATTTTGTGCATTTTTCATGTGCCTAATGGGTAATTGTGTGTCTTCTTCAGAGATAAGTCAAATCAAATCTTGTGAGGAAATAAGAACTATATAGTTGTTTCTGGTACAGAACTCCTTAAACCCTTGAATTTCCTCAGTGATGCTGTTGAATGGAACATCTTACACAGATCTCTTAAATCCCTTGGAAATTCCTGGGTTGTAGGGAGTGTCTTGTGTTCAAATCAGGCACCTCTTTGGTGGGCTCCTGGATAGCTTTCAGATAGGGGCTATCACAAAGACCAAGTCATGATTAGAAATTTGGAAATTTCCACCTCTTCTGCATCCTATGGGGAGAGGAGAGAGGAGGGCTCTAGTTAATAATTGATCATGCCTATGTGAGAAAGCCTCCATGCAATCCCTGAAATACAGAGTTCAGAGAACTTCTGGGTTGATGAATAATATATCCAGATGTTGGAGGGAGATACACCCCAGCTCCATGAGAAGCAAAGCTTCTGTACTCAGAAGGCTTCTGGACCTTTTCCTATGTATGGACTTCATCTTGGTTTTCATCTGTATCTTTTATAATATTCATTGTAATAAGCTGGTAAACATAAGTAGATGTTTCCCTGAGTTTGTGAACTATTTCAACAAATTATTGAATGTAAGCAGTGGGAGGCTGTGGGAACCTCTGACATTGTAGCCAGGTTAGACAGAAATGTGAGTACTCTGAGGACTCGGTTTGTGATTGGCATCTGAAGCAGGACACTCTTGTGAGACTGAGCCATTAAGACTGTGGAATCTTACTCTACATCTGGAGTAATGTTGAATTACATTATAGAGCACTCAGTTGGTATCCTAAGGGTTGGAAAATTGGCTGGGGTGGGGGAAAACCCCACACATTTGATGTTGTAAGTGTTGTGAGTGGAGAAACAGTTTTCCTTCAGATCTGTTGCCTGTGATTTAATTAGGTTACTTACATTTTTTATTATTTAAAATTTTCGTTATATATTCTCAATACAACTCTCTTATCAGATATATGATTTGTGAAAATTTCTCTCCATTCTCTGGGTGGTCTTTTCACTTTCTTGATGGTAGTTTTTGAAGTAGAAAAGTGTTTAACTTTCATGTAGTTCAATTTTTCTGTTTTTCCTTTTGTCACTTGTCCTTTTGGTGGCATATCTAAAAAATTGTTACTCAATCCAAGACCATGGGCATTTAGTCCTTTGTTTCCTTCCAAGAATTTTATAGTTCAACTCTTATAATTCAATCTTTGATATATTTTGAATTACTTTTTGTTTTTGTTGTGATGTAGGGAGGTCCAACTTCATGCTTTCGCCTGTAGCTATCCATTTATACCAATATCACTTATTGAAAAGATTATTCTTTCTCATTGAATTGTCTTAGCATCCATGTAAAAAAATCAATAAATCATAAATGTGTGGATTTATGTCTGTACTGTCATTTTCATTCCATTGATATATATGTCTATCCAAGATGTTTTTAAGTTTTCAGTGTATACATTTGGTACTTTTTTGGGTAAACATATACCCATGTATTTTGGTTTTCTTGCTATCATAAATGTAATTTGCATAATTTCATATTTATTTTCTTAGCTAGTATGTAGTTATTTTAAATTGATTTTGTATCCTGCAGCCTTACTGAGCTCGTTTATTTTAATAGTGTTTTTAATGGTTTCCTTAGGATTTTCTATGTACAAGGTCATGTTATCCATAAACAGAGTTTTAGTTCTTCCTTTCCAATCGTGATGCCTTAATCTTTTTCATACCTAGTTTCCCTACATAAAATTTCAAGTACAGTGTTGAATAGAAGTGGTATAAGCAGATATCTTTGTATTGTCCCTGACTTTAGGGAAGCATTTCGGTCTTATACCATTAATTACAATGCAGCCTGTAACTTTTCATAGATTCCATTTTTCAGACTGAAGAAGTTGACTTCTGTTCTTAATTTTTGGGTATTCTTCTTATGTAAAGGTACTGGATCTTGTCAAATGCTTTTTATGTAGCTATTGAGATGATGATGTGAGTTTTGCCCTTAATTCTTATAATATGTTATATTGACATTAATGTTGAAGCCACTGGTCAATCCTCTAATAAATCCCACTTATTCATAATTTAGAATCCTTTTCACGTGTTGGTGGATTAGCTTTGCTTGTATTAAGAATTTTTATGTGTAGTGTTTTTTTTTCCTGCTATTTTTGTCTCAGTTTAATATAAGGATAACATAAGCCTCACATAATGAGTTTGAAAGGGTCTTTTCCTTTTGTCTTTTTATAAGAGTTTGTGAAAGATTGGTGTTTATTCTCCTTTAAATGTTTGGAATTCTTCAATGAAGCCATCTGGTTACTGAACTTTTCACTATTATGGAGGTTTTTAAAAACTTACTGATTGAATCGCTCTTCTTTTTAAGATCTACTCAGATTTTCTATTCTTTTTTGAGTCCGTTTCAGTAGTATCTGTCTTTCAGGAATGTGTGCATTTACTGGGTTACTTAATTTTTTGTCAAACAGTCATGCATAACATTTTATTATAATATTTTTTAATTTTGTAAAATATATCATCTCCCTTTTTTCCATGGTTAGTCTAGGCAAAGGTTATTCAATTTTGTTGATCTTTTCAAGGAATCAATCTTTGGTTTTATCAATTTTTTCTCTATTACTTTACAATTCTCTCATTTATTTGCTCTCTAATCTTTATTATTTCCTTCTGATTTCATTTAGGTTAACTTTGCTTTTATTAATCTACTTTCCTATGGTGGAGGATTAGATTATTGATTTGAGCCCTCAGTGTGCTGTAGCTAACTAACATCAGCTTAACAGAGTCAGTTGTACACATATATCCAACTCTGCATTCAGTTGTGTCACATTCCTAGTGATATCAGTTTGGGTTGGTATATTTTTCACCCCAGAAATTGGCAAATGATACAAATCAAGGGTTTCTGTTTTGGAGAGCTGTTTTACAAGTATACCAGTGATCATGGATGATTTTATTGAGCCTTTTGTACCTGACAATACAATTGGCTTTATTAGATGGCAGTACGACTGCCCTTCTAGGTCTTGTTGCAATTTTAGAATTTTTTCCAGAGCTTCAGGTCAAAGATATGCATACTTATAATCTGTCTATTCTTAGACATTTCTGGAGTTATTAAATACTTCAAATCACAGTCAAATTGTTATCTTCAGTTTTAGGATCAGAATATTTATTTCACTTATTTTGGACCTGTTTTCTGATATTCATTTTCTTTCATTGATATCTGCAGTGTTTGTGGTGATGAAATTTTAGCATGATCAACCTTTTGAAAATGGAAGTGAATGTTCAGAGCATTTTTGGATAAGGGCATTGGCTGAGCTCTCTGGACTTGTAATTATTTTCTCCTGCAGTTTGCTTTTTTTTTTTTCAGTTGAAAATACACAGCAGCTGTCTTCTGGAAAGCATAAAGCAAATACTTAAATCTGACACCTGGCTATGAATTACAATCAGGTGCAGAATCAGCCTCTGTTCATGTGCCTTGCTTCTACTTTAGTTGGCTAAAAGGATTTTGTATTTTAAAGTTGCTCTTGAGTCATGACCTTTAATGACAAACCTCAGCCCAACATAGATTGATTACAGCTGAGTTACAAAGTGCCCCTACAGCATTCAAAATGAAAATGCTGACCGTGTATGCCTTTAATGGAGCTAGGCTAGTAGCTGTGGAAGTATTGTAGTTCACAAAAGGTTAGTGAAACATTTGAAGCTGAAGGCATGATTGTGAATCTCTTCATTATTTAGAGACTCATGGACAGAGAATTCACTTTCTATTTGGAACTTCTTTCAGAAAGCCAGTTAATTTTTCAAGGGTGATAATAAAATATAAATTTGCAAATCCTTGTTTTGCTGTTTGCTAATCATGTGACTTTGGTCAAATTTCTTTAGTTTTTTGAACCTCAGTTTCCTTAACTACATATTAGAAACAGTATAATGCATAACAATATAATGAAAATCTGCCTTTCAGAAGGCTAAATATATGTATATTCATACGCATCTAGCATCTTATATGTGCCTTTCCCTTTCACTGCTAGTTGTCACTCATCCTTGTCATTTGCCTGGGACATATTTTTTTAAATCACTTTTTTTCTTTCTCTGATTGAAACAATTTCTTCTAAGTGATCAGAATAATTCAACTACTAGAAAAGGTATCTGAGACTTTATTATGATGATTTGTACAATTATTACATTTTATATGGAAGCCAGAGCTTCCCTGGTAGCCCAGGTGATAAAGAATTTGCTTGCAATGCAGGAGACCCTGGTTTGATTCCTGGGTTGGGAAAATCCCCTGGAGAAAGAATAGGCTACTTACTCCGGTATTCTTGGGCTTCCCTTGTGGCTCAGATGGTAAATAATCCACCTGCAATGTTGGAGACCTGGATTTGATCCCTGGGTTAGGAAGATCCCCTGGAGGATCTTCAACCTGCTCCAGTATTCTTGCCTTGAGAATCCCCATGGATAGAGAAGCCTGGCGGGCTACAGTCCATGGGCTCGCAAAGAGTTGGACATGACTGAGTGACTAAGCACAGTACATATGAAAGTCAGATTACCTCAGAGACATGTAATTTATTGTACCCTTGCTACATTTAGATACTTTCCTAAGTATTTTACATGTATTATCTCCTTCAGTATTTATGTTCCCAATGATAGGCACCATTACAATCCTAATTTTAAAGATAAGGATATAGCTTGCCCAAGTCATATAGCTATTAAATTGGGTTAGGCTCAAGATAGAGACTCTCATGCTATGTATCATGTCAGCAAACCAAGACTTGACCATCTTTCTTTGGCTTGGCTCTTCCAGAGAAGGAAGTCCTAGGTCCACCAGTCAGTACTTCCCTGTTCAGCACAAGTTACCTAACCTGGCTCTAAGACTTCCCTTTTCTTCCTGTAAGGAAAGTGACCTTATTTTAACCAATCAGCAAATGCCCAGGGTTAAGTTCCTTGTTCCTAGCCATGCTGGTCTATAAGAATCTCAAGCCTAGTATAGCTCCTCAGAGCTTTTTTCTGTCTGCTAGATTGAAATGCTGCCTGGTTCATAAATCACTGAATAAAATCCTACGAGATCAGTAAATTGCCTGTGGAAAATTCTCTTTTAACATAGCTAAATTACATGGAGGAGATGAAATTTTAACCAAGCAGTTTGTCTTTACAGTTTCCAAATACATGGTACTCAATTTGTGGTACAAGGCCCATCAGTACTGGCATCATCTAAAGCTTGTTAGAAATGTATAGTCTTTGGCCCCACCCCACAATATGCATTTTAACTAGATTCTAATTTCTCATATGTACATTGAAATTTCAGATCTACTTCTTTAAACCACTCCAATATTCTTGCCTGGGGAATCCCATGGACAGAGGAACCTAGCAGGCTACAGTCCATAGGGTCTCAAAGAGACATGAGTAAAGCGACTTAGCATGCAGTCCCTACTTGACACTTGCATTTCTCATATAACCATTGAAATGAACAGGAGAATATACCACCAGCAATAACACCATACCTAAGAAAATGAAGAAAAGTTTAATTTGAGTAAAACCAGAAATGTGTACTAGAAATAGCGAGGGGAGCCTAAATTAAAAACAGGCACTGAGGTCAGTCTGGCAGTTCTTTCTATTGAGATGGAAAAAGATTTACTAGAGTAAACCAAAGGAAAATTTATAGGCTATCTGCTGTGTTTTCAGTGAAATTGAAGAAAAACATGAATTCTCTGTTTAGAAACAGGGAAAGACATGTTGAACTGGAAGCCAGAATCCTTGTCCTCACATCCCTGTGTCTCTATGAGTGAGGGAAATAGTTGTTGCTTAGTAGTTAAGTCGTGTCTGACTCTTAGCCCGCCAGGCTTCTCTGTCCATGGGATTTCCCAGGGAAGAGTACCGTAGTAGGTTGCCATTTCCTTCTCCAGAGGGAAATTGAAATGAAAAGGTATATAAACTGAGCTTGCACCGAGTCTCTTCAATGTAAAGAGAGTTTGGTGTTATGCCTCCTGTAAATACAGCACTCAGGGAATCCTCAGGAAAAAAAATAATTCATGGGCTTACTTTAATTTTGTTTATAGTTTGAAAGGACTTAGAAATAATGCTCAAGTTAGCAAGGGAAGGATTCCTGTTCATTTAATATTGGCTTGTCATTGTAACTCCAAGAAAAAAATAAATGTCCACACGGGAAGGTTTATACCCCTATTAGGAAAGCTAGTGAAGCATCTGCTGTGGATTTCACTGGTAGACTGAACTGAGATGTGGTTACCCACTTTCACTCTTTGAAGGCCTTAAGTCTGCATAGGACCCTTCCAAAGGGAATGATGTCTGTGCTCATGAGAGTCTCTGTTAGCATTTACCTGAAGCCCTAGACACTCCAGTTGACATAAAAGCAGGAAGTGATTAAGGGGAGGAGAACTCTCTTCTTGTGAAGACAGATGGAATTTCCCAAAGGAAGAGAAGGAAGAGCAGCAAAGGACTGTTGCTGAAACTTTAAAGAAGGGGTTGCACAGAAGAGAATGGGTGTTGAGAAAAGGGATAGCAAAGGGAACTAGACAGAAGGAAATTATTCACACTGGACATCTTCCAAGTTTGGAAAGCCCTTCCATTGTGTGATAGAACAAAATGATCACATCTAATAAACTTACAACTTCAGTAGTTCCCACACTGCTACTATTTTGAGATACACAGGACCCTTAAGCAAAGAACTTGGTATAAGAATCATTATAGTCTAGTATGATTTTGATATGAGGAAGACTGGGGAAGGGTCATAAACACAGATAAGTACAAGTACACAAGTCCTAAGTGTAGTACTTTATAGATTTGTATGAAATAAACACTTCCATGTAACCATCAGCCAGGTCAAGTTATAGAACATAACCAGCACTATAGAAGCCTCTTTTTTCAGCTCTTGCCACCCTGCCATTGCAGGTTATCTTCCAAAAGATAACCACACTTCTACAAGCCTATGTTAATTTTGCCTAATTTTGAACTTTAATATGAGTTGAATTATACAGTATATACTCTTTGGTGACCATTTTCTTTAGCTCAAAGTATAATTTTAAAGTTCATCCATATCATTGAATATTGCTGTTTTTATCCATTTCATTTCTTTATGATATTTCAATATATGAGCGAACCAGTATATATCATGCATTATAATGTTTTATATTTTTTGCAGTTTGAGTAGTACTGTTGTGATCCCTCAAATGCATGTCTTGAAGTGTGTATATATTTGCATTTCTGGACTGGACACTCTGGGTTGAAGGGCAAACACGTGGTTAGCTTTGTGAGATATTTGCTGGTTAACCTAAGTGAATGTACCAATTTTTACTACCACTGTCAGCATATGAGAATTCTAGTTACTGCACCTCTTCACTAACATTTGCTATTGCTGCAAAGCAAACTATTACAAACTTAGTGGCTAAAGATAAGAACAATTTATTGTTGCTTATACTGATATATCTGCAGGTGGTCCCAGGCTCAACTCATATGTTAGGTTCTCCTGGGTGGCTCTCCTCTAAACAGTGATTCTGGCTGGAATTGATTCTTTACAGTGGTCTCTTCTCTGTGTGTTTATTCAGGGACACAAACCAGAGAGTGGGTGAGCAGCAATTATACTGGGGAAACACTGCTCAGAAAGTGAAAGTGAAAGTCGCTTAGTCCTGTCCAACTCTTTGCAACCCCATGGACTATACAGTCCATGGAATTCTCCAGGCCAGAATACTGGAGTGGGTAGCCTTTCCCTTCTCCAGGGAGTCTTCCCAACCCAGGGATTGAACTGAGGTCTCCTGCATTGTAGGAGGATTCTTTACCAGCTGTCACAAGGGAAGCCCAAGAACACTGGAGTGGGTAGCCTATCCCTTCTCCAGTGGATCTTCCCAATCCAGGAATCCAACAGGGGTCTCCTGCATTGCAGGTGGATGCTTTACCAACTGAGCTAATAGAGATGGCAAAAATGCATGTAGGCTAACAGAAACACTTAGGCCCTAAGAGTTAGGTTTGAAAATGTTGCACATTTACTTCTGATTTATTCTATTGGCAAGTCATAAGGTCAAAGCCAAAGATAAGAGTAGAGACAAATTTAACAGGAGGAATTAAAAAGTCCCATGGCAAGGTCATGGTTACAGTGAGATGAAGAATTGACACTATTAATGCAATCTATCACAGCAGTCTTTTTTCCCCCTATATCGGTCATTTTGGTTGGGATGTTGTGATAACATACTGTGTTTTTAATTTGTATTTCTCTGATAGCAAATGGAGTTGAGAATTTTTTTTTAATATTTTGATCCACTTGTGTATTATCTTCTTTTGTAAGGGGCTTTCCCACATCCTTTGCCTATTTAAAAACTTAAGTTGTCTGCCTTTTTCTCACTGATATATAGAATGTTTAATAAAAATATATTTTGTATAGGAGCCCTTCATTTGATACATTTATTGCCAACATCTCCTCCAACTCTATGGCTTACTTTCTCAGTTTTAATGTCATATTTGGATAAACAGAAATTCTTAAATTTTAATGAAGTATAATTTATTAACCTTTTTATGTTTAGTGTTTTAATGTCCTATTTAAGAAATCTTTGCTTCTCTAAAGGAAATGAGGGCATTTCCTGTTATTTTTTAGATGCTTAATTATTTTAATTTCCGTATTTAGATCTGTAATCCAGCTGAAATTGTTTTCACATGTGAAAGTTTCATTTTTTTCTATTAGATATCCAACTGGTTAAGTCACTTATTGAAAACAAAATGAGTTTCTTACTGCTTTGCAGTGCCACATTTGTGGAAAATCATGAGACCACATTGATGTGAATATGTGTGACAGACCAAATTCTAAAATTGCTCTCCCAGATAGTACACACTAATGATGGGAATTTGTGAATATGATGACATAGCCCTCTCATAATCATGTTGTATTATATGGCACAATGGACCAAATAGTGTATAGATAAGGAGATCATCTGGGTGGACATGGGCCTGATTTAATTATAAGTTCTTAAATGCAGCACATTTTCTCCTATTTATGACAAGAGAGAAAGCCAGAGATTTGAAATATCAAAAGTACTCAACACACTGTTCCTGGTTAAATGATAGAAGGGGCCATGTAAGGTGGTATGCAGGAAGCCTTGAGATGGAGGGGACAGCTCTCAGCTGACAGCCAGTAAGGAAATAGGGACTTTAGATCTACACTTGAAGGAACTGGATTTGGCTAACAACCTGAATGACCTTGGAAACAAATTATTCCCTGTACCTTCAGATGAAATCTCAGTATTAATTTTGGCCTTGCAGGATTGAGCTGAGAAACGAGTTGAGCCCATGTGGACTTCTGACCTCCAGAGCTATGAGATAGTAAATAGGTATGTTTTATTCTGCTTAGTTTGAGATGATTTGTTAGGTGGCAATAGAAAACTTTGCTTCTTGATTCCTCTTTTTTTTTTTTTTGTTCCATAGTTTATTTTGGTATTTTTACCACAATAACAGTACTGTAATGCTTTAATTGTTATGCCTTTATAGAAAACTATGACTTCTGAGAGTATATATCATCCTTTTTTGTTCAAGATTATCTTGATACTTCCTGACCTTGAAATTTTACATAAATTTTAGAATCATTTTATCTGTTTCCAAAATGCAAAAACAAACAACAAAAACAACCAAAAGAAAAACAGCCATTATTTTATTTCCAATTACAATGAAGAGAATTGTCCTTATAATTTGAGTCTGGGGTGGGCGGGGGGAGCGGTCCTAAGATGGCAGAGGGATAGGATGGTGAGACCACTTTTGCCTCCACAAATTCATCAAAAGATCATTTGAATGCTGAGCAAATACCACAAAATAACTTCTGAACGCTGGCGGAAGACAAGAGGCACTCAGAAAGGCAGCCCATTGTCTTTGAAAGGATGTAGGACAAAATATAAAAGATAAAAAGAGAGACAAAGGAGTTAGAGATGGAGAACCATCCTGGGGAGGGAGTTGTAAAAGAGGAGAAGTTTCCAAACACCAGGAAACCCTCTCACTGGCGGGTCTGTGGGGAGTTTTGGAATCTCAGAAGGCAACATAACCGGGAGGAAAAAATAAATGAATAAAACCCACAGATTACATGCCTAACTGCAACTCCCAGCTGAGAAGTAGCCCAGATGCTCACATCCGCCACCAGCAAGCGGGGGCTGAACAAGGAGGCTCGGGCTGCATTGCTTAGGGTAAGGACCAGGCAGGAATGCCCTGAGGACAATCTGAAGGAGCTAACATGAGCTAGCAACCCAAACTGTGGGATGGCCAGAGAGAGAAAGAGAGAGAGAAGAGGAAGAGAGAACTTTCCCATGAAAAGCTCGAACCTAAGGCACTGCCAGGCCTGCTCACAGAACAAAGGACTGAGCGAATACCAGAGGAGAGCCAGCTGGCAGTGGACTGGCCCATTGCCCACTGCAGGCAGGGAGGCAGGCAGGTGACAGCCAGAGCTGAAAGGCAAGAGGCAACCTCGGCCTCAGAGATGGCATCCTCTACCAAACTGTGAGCAGGCTCCTGGTTGCTAACTAAGTCTTCCTGGGATCCTGGATGGTTGACATCCACCAGGCAGGTCGCAGACAAAGATCAGCTCGCCAGAGGAGACACACAGCACACCTGAGACAGCGCTCCCATTATGCACCGGAGAAACCGAGTGGCTAGGACCAGGGAGGTGATAAGATGCTCTGCCCCACCTGGGGAGAGTGTGGTCGCAAAGCACCTGGTTGCCTGAACTGCTCGGACCTGGGAAGGGCACAAAACGCAGGGCCAACCGAGTCTGTGCCTTTGTGAAATACCCAAGAACCTGAACCTGAGTAGCTTAGACCTGGGAAATGCACGCAACCAAGGGCCCACTTTAGACAGTTCCTGCAGAGCAACCTGGAGCCTGAGCAGTGTAGACTGGGAAAGCACACACTCCGTGAGCAGGGGCAAACCCAGTGTGGCTGAGACACTGCAAGTACTCCCCACGCATGCCAGTGATATTTGTTTGCAGTGTTCCTCCCTCCCCTCAGCAAAATTGAACAAGTTAGCCTAAATAAGTGACCACCTTCGCCCCCTTGTGTCAGGGTGGAAGTTAGATACTGAAGAGACTTGCAAACAGAAAGCCAAAATAAACAAAGAAGGTGTAACCACTTTGGAAGTGACAGGTGCAACAGATTAAAACCCGGTAATTAGCATGGACTACACTGGAAGGGACCTATAGACCTTGAGAAGAAGTATAAGCTGGAACAAGGAACTATCTGAAACTGAACTGACCCCACACTGCCCTCAACAGCTCCAGAGAAATTCCTAGATATATTTTTCTCTTATCATTTTACAATTTTTTAATTTTTAAGTTCTTTATTACTTCTTTAATTTTCATTTTTGAAACCTATTACCTTGCAAAAAAAAAAAAACCCTACTTTTAAAGCAAATTACATATATATATATATATATATATATATATATATATAACTTTTGCAATTTTGTCTTGTTTTTTTTTTTAATATTTTTGAGAGTCTAATCTCTACTCTAGATTTTTAATCTTTGCTTTTTGGTATTTGTTATCAACTTTGTACCTTTAAGAATCCAATCTTCAGTATCCATTTTTACTTAGGAGTGTGATTACTGGCTTGATTGCTCTCTCCCTTTTTGAGTCTCCTTTTTCTCCCCCAGGTCACCTCTATCTCTTCCCTCCCCCTTCTCTACTCTGTGAATCTCTTTGGGTGTTCCAGGCTGTGGAGAACTCTTAGGAAACTGATCATTGGCAAGATTGGTCTCTCTCCTTTTGCCTCCCCCTCCTCTCCCCCTGGACACCTCTATCTTCTTCCTCCCTCTTTTCTCTGTGGAACTCCATGAAACTCTCTGAGTGTTCCAGACTGTGGAGAGCAAATAGGGAATTGATTACTGGCTAGATTGCTCTTTCCCTTTTTGATTCCTCCTCTTCTCCTGGTCAACTCTATCTCCCTCCTCCCTCTTCTCCTCTCCATGTAACTCTGTGAACCTCTCTGGGTGTCCCTCTATGTGGAGAATCTTTTCACCAGTAACCTAGATGTTTTATCATCGGTGCTGTATGGATGGAGAAGTCTTGAGGCTACTGTAAGAATAAGACTGAAAACCAGAGGCAGGAGGCTTAAATCCAAAACTTGAGAACAGCATAAAACTCCTGACTCTAGGGAATATTAATTGACAAGAGCTCATCCAAAAGCCTCCATACCTACACCAAAACCAAGCTCCACCCAAGAGCCAACAAGTTTCAGAGCAAGACATACCAAGCTAATTCACCAACAACACAGGAACATAGCCATGAACATTGAAATACAGGCGGCCAAAAGTCACAGCAAACTCATAGACACTTCAAAATTCACTACTGGACACTTGATTGCACTCCTGAGAGAAGAGATCCAGCCCCACCCACCAGAACACCGATGCAAGCTTCCCTAACCAGGAAACCTGGAAAAGTCACTCATCCAACCCCACCCATAGGGAGCAACCACCACAATAAAAAGGAACCACAAACTTCCAGCATAGGGAAAGGCCACCCCAAACACAGTAACCTAAACAAGATGAAAATGCGGAAATATTCAGCAGATAAAGGAACATGATAAAAGCCCAGTAACCCAAACAAAAGAGGAGGGGATAGGGAGTCGACTTGAAAAAGAATTGAAAAAGATAGTAAATTGAAAAAGACTTGAAAAAGATAGTAAAAATCATCCAAAATCTTGAAAACAAAATGGAGTTAAAGATAACTAGTCTGGAGACAAGGATTGAGAAGATGTAAGAAAAGTTTAACAAAGACCTAGAAGAAATAAAAGAGTCAATCAATAATGAATAATGCAATAACTGAAATCAAAAGCACTCTGGAGGGAACCAACAGTAGAATAACTGAGGCAGAAGATAAGATAAGTGAGGTGGAAGACAGAATGGTGGAAATAAATGAAGCAGAGAGGAAAAAATAAAAAAGAATTAAAAGAAATGAGGACAACCTCAGAGACCTCTGGACAATGTTAAATGCCCCAACATTCAAATATAGGAGTCCCAGAAGAAGAAGACAAAAAGAACGGCCATGAGAAAATACTTGAGAAGATAATAGTTGAAAACTTCCCTAAAATGGGGAAGGAAATAATCACCCAAATCCAAAAAACCCAGAGAGTCCCAAACAGGATAAACCCAAGGGGAAACACGCCAAGACACATATTAATCAAATTTTAAAAGATCAAACACAAAGAACAAATATTAAAAGCAGCAAGGGAAAAACAACAAATAACTGAGAAGGGGAGTCCCATAAGGATAACCGCTGACCTTTCAATCAACCTTCTTCAGGCAAGAAGGGAATGGAATGACACACTTAAAGTAATGAAAGAGAAAAACCTACAACCCAGATTACTGTACCCAGCAAAGATTTCATTCAAATAGGAAGGAGAAATCAAAAGCTTTACAGACGAACAAAAGCTGAGAGAATTCAGCACCACCAAACCAGCTCTCCAACAAATGCTAAAGGATCTTCTCTCGACAGGAAACACAGAAAAGATGTATAAACTTGAACCCAAAACAACAAAGTAAATGACAACAGGATCATACTTATCAATAATTACCTTAAATGTAAATGGGTTGAATGCCCCAACCAAAGACTGGCTGAATGGATACAAAAACAAGACCCCTATATATGTTGTCTACAAGAGACCCACCTCAAAACAAGGGAGACATACAGACTGAAAGTGAAGGGCTGGAAAAAGATATTTCATGCAAATGGAGACCAAAAGAAAGCAGGAGTAGCAATACTCATATCAGATAAAATAGACTTTGAAATAAAGGCCGTGAAAAGAGACAAAGAAAAACATTACATAATGATCAAAGGATCAGTCCAAGAAGAAGATATAACAATTATAAATATATATGCACCCAACATGGGAGCACCACAATATGTAAGACAAATGCTAACAAGTATGAAAGGGGAAATTAACAGTAACACAATAATAGTGAGAGACTTTAATAGCCCACTCACACCTATAGATAGATCAACTAAAGAGAAAACTAGCAAGGAAACACAAACTTTAAATGATACAATGGACCAGTTAGATCTAATTGATATCTATAGGACATTTCAACCTAAACCAACGAATTTCAACTTTTTCTCAAGTGCACACAGAACCTTCTCCAGGATAGATCACATCCTGGGCCATAAATCTAGCCTTGGTAAATTCAAAAAAATTGAAATCATCTCAAGCATATTTTCTGATCACAATACAGTAAGATTAGATGTCAACTACAGGAAAAAAAAAACTTAAAAATACAAACATATGAAGGTTACACAACACACTTCTGAATAACCGACAAATCACAGAAGAAATCAAAATATGCATAGAAACAAATGAAAATGAAAACACAAAAACTATTCAGATTCAGATTCAGATCAGTCACTTAGTCATGTCCAACTCTGAGACCCCATGAATTGCAGCACGCCAGGCCTTCCTGTCCATCACCAACTCCCAGAGTTCACTCAAATTCACATCCATCGAGTCGGTGATGCCATCCAGCCATCTCATCCTGTGTCGTCCCCTTTTCTTCCTGCCCCCAATCCCTCCCAGCATCAGTCTTTTCCAATGAGTCAACTCTTCTCATGAGGTGGCCAAAGTACTGGAGTTTCAGCTTTAGCATCATTCCTTCCAAAGAACACCCAGCGCTGATCTCCTTTAGAATGGACTGGTTGGATCTCCTTGCAGTCCAAGGGACTCTCAAGCTTTGGGCTGGTGCACTGGGACAACCCAGAGGGATGGTACAGGGAGGGAGGAAGGAGGAGGGTTCAGGATGGGGAACACGTGTATACCTGTGGTGTATTCATGTTGATATATGGCAAAACCAATACAATGTTGTAAAGTTAAAAAATAAAATTAAATTAAAAAAAAAGTCTTCTCCAACCCCACAGTTCAAAAGCATCAATTCTTCAGCACTCAGCTTTCTTCACAGTCCAACTCTCGCATCCATACATGACGACTGGAAAAACCACAACACCTATGGGATTCACTAAAAGCAGTGCTAAGGGGAAGGTTCATAGCAATACAAGCCTACCTCAAAAAACAGGAGAAAAATCAAATAAATAAGCTAACTATCCACCTAAAGCAACTAGAAAAGAAGAAATGAAGCACCACAGCATTAGTAGAAGGAAAGAAATTATGAAAATTAGGGTAGAAATAAGTGCAAAAGAAACAAAAGAGAACATAGCAAAAATCAACAAAGCCAAAAGCTGGTTCTTTGAGAAGATAAATAAAATAGACAAACCATTAGCCAGACTCATCAAGAAAAAAAGGGAGAAGAATCAAATCAACAAAATTAAAAATGAAAATGGAGAAATCACAACAGACAACACAGAAATACAAAGGATCATAACAGACTACTATCAGCAATTATATGCCAATAAAATGGACAACTTGGGAGAAGTGGACAAATTCTTTAAAAAGTATAACTTTCAAAAACAGAACCAAGAAGAAACAGAAAATCTTAACCAACCCATCACAAGCACAGAAATCGAAACTGTAATCAGAAATCTTCCAACAAAAAAAAAGCCCAGGACCAGATGGCTTCACAGCTGAATTCTACAATACATTTAGAAAAGAGGTATCCTACTCAAACTCCTCCAGAAAATTTCAGAGGAAGGTAAACTTCCAAACTCAATCCTTGAGGCTACCATCACCCTAATACCAACACATGACAAAGATGCCACAAAGAAAACTACAGACCAATATCAATGATGAACATAGACGCAAAAATCCTTAACAAAATTCTAGCAAACAGAATCCAACAACATATTAAAAAGATGATACATTATGACCAAGTGGGCTTTTATCCCATGGATGCAAGGATTCTTCAATATTTGCAAATCAATCAATGTGATACACCACATTAACAAATTGAAAAATAAAATCCATATGATTATCTCAATAGATGCAGAGAAAGCCTTTGACAAAATTCAACATCCATTTATGATAAAAACCCTCCAGAAAGCAGGCTTAGAAGAAACATACCTCAACATAATAAAAGCCATATATGATAAACCCACAGTATACGTTATCCTCAGTGGTGAAAAATTGAAAGCATTTCCCCTAAAGTCAGGAACAAGACAAAGATGCCAACTTTCACCATTACTATTCAACATAGTCTTGGAAGTTTTAGCCAGAGCAATCAGAGAAGAAAAAGAAATCAAAGGAATCCAGATTGAAAAAGAAGCAAAACTCTCACTATTTGCAGATGATATGATCCTCTGCATAGAAAACCCTAATGACTCCACCAGAAAATGACTAGAGCTAACCAACGAATATAGTAAAGTTGCAGGATATATAATTGACACACAGAAATCCCTTGCATTCCTATACGCTAACAATGAGAAAACAGAAATAGAAATTAAGGAAACAATTCCATTCATCATTGCAACGAAAAGAATAAAATACTTAGGAATAAATCTATCTAAAGAAACAAAAGACCTATATATAGAAAACTTAAAAACACTGTTGAAAGAAATCAAAGATGACACATATCAATGGATAAATATACCATGTTCATGGATCAGAAGAATAAATATAGTGAAAATGCAAATACTACCAAAGCAATCTATAGATTCAATGCAATCCCTATCAAGCTACCAGTGTTATTTTTCAGAGAACTAGAACAAATAATTTCACAATTTGTATGGAAATACAAAAAGCTTCTAATAGCCAAAGTAATCTTGAGAAAGAAGAATGGAACTGGAGGAATCAATCTGCCTGAACTCAGGCTACACTATAAAGCTACAGTCATCAAGACAGTATGGTACTGGCACAAGACAGAAACATACATCGATGGAACAAAATAGAAAGCCCAGAGAAAAATCCACATACCACTGAACACCTTTGACTGTGTGGATCACATTAAACCGTGGAAAATTCTGAAAGAAATGGGAATACCAGACCACCTGACCTGCTTCTTGAGAATCCTATATGCAGGTCAGGAAGCAACAGTTAGAACTGGACATGGAACAACAGACTGGTTCCAAATAGGAAAAGGAGTACGTCAAGGCTATATATATTGTCACCCTGCTTCTTTAACTTATATGCAGAATACACCATGAGAAACGCTGGGCTGGAAGAAGCACAAGCTGGAATCAAGATTGCTGGGAAAATATAAATAACTTCAGATATGCAGATGACACCACCCTTATGGCAGAAAGTGAAGAGGAACTAAAAAGCCTCTTGATGAAAGTGAAAGAGGAGAGTGAAAAAGTTGGCTTAAAGCTCAACATTCATAAAACTAAGATCGTGGCATCTGGGCCCATCACTTCATGGCAAATAGATGGGGAAACAGTGGAAACAGTGTCAGACTTTATTTTTCAGGGCTTCAAAATCACTGCAGATGGTGATTGCAGCCCTGAAATTAAAAGACACTTTCTCCTTGGAAGGAAAGTTATGACCAACCTAGAGAGCATATTCAAAAGCAGAGACTACTTTGCCAACAAAGGTCCATCTAGTCAAGGCTATGGTTTTTCCAGTAGTCATGTATGGATGTGAGAGTTGGACTGTTAAGAAAGCTGAGCACTGAAGAATTGATGCTTTTGAACTGTGGTGTTGGAGAAGACTCTTGAGAGTCCCTTGGACTGCAAGGAGATCCAACCAGTCCATTCTGAAGGAGATCAGCCCTGGGTATTCTTTGGAAGGAATGATGCTAAAGCTGAAACTCCAGTACTTCGGCCACCTCATGCTAAGAGTTGACTTACTGGAAAAGACTCTGATGCTGGGAGGGATTGGGGGCAGGAGAAGGGACGCCAGAGGATGAGATGGCTAGATGGCATCACCGACTCGATGGATGTGAGTTTGAGTGAACTCTGGGAGTTGGTGATGGACAGGGAGGCCTGGTGTGCTGCGATTCATGGGGTCACAAAGAGTCGGACACGAGTGACCTGAACTTAACTGATGAACACCTTATCTTTTACAAAAGATGCAAGAATATACAATGGAGAAAAGACAATCTCTTTAACAATGGGTGCTGGGAAAACTGGTCAACCATCTCTAAAAGAGTGAAACTAGAACACTTTTTAACACCATACAGAAAAATAAACTCAAAATGGATTAAAGGTATAAATGTAAGACCAGAAACTATAAAACTCCTAGAGGAAAACATAGGCAAAACACTCTCTGAGGTAAATCATAGCAGGATCATCTATGACCCAACTCCCACAGTAATGGAAATAAAAGCAAGACTAAACAAATGGGATCCAATTAAGCTTCAAAGCTTTTGCACAAGGAAGGAAACTATAAGCAAGGTGAAAAGACAGCCTTCAGAATGGGAGAAAATAATTGCAAATGAAGCAACTGACAAAAAAGAATTAATCTCAAAAATATACAAGCAGCTCCCGCAGCTCAGTTCCAGAAAACTAAGTAACCCAATCAAAAAATGGGCCAAAGAACTAAACATACATTTCTCCAAAGAAGACATACAGATAGCTAACAAACTCATGAAAAGATGCTCAACATCACTCATTATCAGAGAAATGCAAATCAGAACCACAATGAGGTACCATCTCAAGTTGGTGAGAATGGCTGCTATCCAAAAGTCTACAAAAAATAAATGCTGGAGAGGGTGTGGAGAAAAGAGTACCCTCTTAGACTGTTGGTGGGATGCAAACTAGTACAGCCACTATGGAGAACAGTGTGGAGATTCCTTAAAAAACTGGAAATAGACCTGCCATATGACCCAGCAATCCCACTGCTGGGCATACACACCAAGGAAATCAGAATTGAAAAGACATGTGTACCCCAATGTTCATCACAGCACTGTTTACAATAGCCAGGATATGGAAGCAACCTAGATGCCCATGAGCAGACGAATGGATAAGAAAGCTGTGGTACATATACACAATGGAATATTACTTGGCTATTAAAAAGAATGCATTTGAATCAGTTCTAATGAGGTGGATGAAACTGGAGCCTATTATACAGAGTGAAGTAAGTCAGTATTCAGTTCAGTTCAGTTGCTCAGTCATGTCCAACTCTTTGCAACCCCATGAACTGCAGCACACCAGGCCTCCCTTTCCATTGCCAACTCCCGGAGTTTACTCAAACTCATGTCCATTGAGTCGGTGATGCCATGCAACCATCTCATCCTCTGTCATCCCCTTCTCCTCCTGCCTTCAATCTTTCCCAACATCAGGGTCTTTTCCAATGAATCAGTTCTTTGCATTAGGTGACTTTTCTGGTGGCTCAGGTAGTAAAGCGTCTGCCTACAACATGGAAGACATGGGTTCAATCCTAGGACTGGGAAGATCTTCTGGAGAAGGAAATGGCAACCCAGTCCAGTATTCTTGCCTGGAAAATCCCATGGACATAAAAGCCTAGTAGGCTGCAGTCCATGGGGTTGCAAAGAGTCAGACATGACTGAGCAACTTCAGTTTCACACTCACTTTTTCAGTTCTTCGCATCAAGTGGCCAAAGTTTTGGAGTTTCAGCTTTAACATCAGTCCTTAGAATGAACACCCAGGACCGATTTCCCTTAGGATGGACTGGATGGATCTCCTTGCAGTCCAAGGGACACTCAAGAGTCTTCTCCAACACCACAGTTCAAAAGCATCGATTCTTCTGCACTCAACCTTTTTATAGTTGGACTCTGACATCCATACATCACCACTGGAAGAACCTAGCATCAATTCTTCAGCACTCAGCTTTCTTCACAGTCCAACTGTCACATCCATACATGACCACTGGAAAAACCATAGCCTTGACTAGACGGACCTTTGTTGGCAAAGTAATGTCTCTGCTTTTTAATATGCTGTCTAGGTTGGTCATAACTTTCCTTCCAAGGAGTAAGTGTCTTTTAATTTCATGGCTGCAATCACCATTTGCAGTGATTTTGGAGCCCAGAAAAATAAAGTCAGCCACTGTTTCCCCATCTATTTGCCATGATGTGATGGGACCAGATGCCATGATCTTAGTTTTCTGAATGTTGAGCTTTAAGCCAACTTTTTCACTCTCCTCTTTCACTTTCAGCAAGAGGCTTTTTAGTTCTTCAGTTCAATTCAGTTCAGTTCAGTCGCTTTCTGCCATAAGGGTGGTGTCATCTGCATATCTGAAGTTATTGATATTTCTCCCGGCAATCTTGATTCCAGCTTGTGCTTCATCCAACCTAGCATTTCTCATGATGTTCTCAGCATATAAGTTAAATAAACAGGGTGACAATATATAGCCTTGATGTACTCTTTTCCTATTTGTAACCAGTCTGTTGTTCCATGTCCAATTCTAACTGTTGCTTCCTGACCTGCATACAGGTTTCTCAAGAGGCACATCATATGGTCTGGTATTCCCATATCTTTCAGAATTCTCCACAGTTGATTGTGATCCACACAGTCAAAGGCTTTGGCATAGTCAATAAAGCAGAAATAGATGTTTTTCTAGAACTCTCTTGCTTTTTCGATGATCCAGTGAATGTTCGCAATTTGATCTCTGGTTCCTCTGCATTTTCTAAAACCAGCCTGAACATCTGGAAGTTCACAGTTCACATATTGCTGAAGCCTGGCTTGGAGAATTTTGAGCATTACTTTACTAGCGTGTGAGATGAGTACAATTGTGTGGTAGTTTGAACATTCTTTGGCATTGCCTTTCTTTGGGGTTGTAATGAAAACTGACCTTTTCTAGTCCTGTGGCCACTGCTGAGCTTTCCAAATCTGCTAGCATATTGAGTGCAGCACTTTCACAGCATCATCTTTTAGGATTTGAAATAGCTCAGCTGGAGTTCCAACACCTGCACCAGCTTTGTTCATATCACCTCCACTATCTTTGTTCATAGTGATGCTTCCTAAGGCCCACTTGACTTGCACTCCGGGATGTCTGGCTCTAGGTGAGTGATTATACCATCATGGTTATCTGGGTCATTAAGATCATTTTTGTAAAATTCTGTGTAATCTTGCCACCTTTTCTTAATATCTTTTGCTTCAGTTAGATCCATACCATTTCTGTCCTTTATTGTGCCCATCTTTGCATGAAATTTTCCCTTAGTATCTCTAATTTTCTTGAGGTCTCTAGTCATCAGTATATAGGTAGTATCTAAAGCCATAGGATTAATTAAAGTCACCTAAGGAATAGTGTCGAAGAAGGCAATGGCACCCCACTCCAGTACTTTTGCCTAGAAAATCCCATGGACGGAGGAGCCTGGTAGGCTACAGTCCATGGGGTCGCTAGAGTCAGACATGACTGAGCAACTTCACTTTCACTTTTAACTTTCATGCATTGCAGAAGGAAATGGCAACCCACTCCAGTGTTCTTGCCTAGAGAATCCCAGGGACGGGGAAGCCTGATGGGCTGCCGTCTATGGGGTCACACAGAGGCGGACACAACTGAAGCGACTTAGCAGCAGCAAGGTACAGTGTGTGGCTTCCCTGGATGCTCAGTCGTAAAAATGTAGAAGATGCAGGTTCAGTCCCCAGGTTAGGAAGATCCCCTGGAGGAGAAAATGACAACCCATTCCAGTATTCTTGCTGGAAAAAAATCCCATGGACAAAGGAGTCTGGCAGGCTACAGCCCATGGCTAGCAAAGAATCTGACACAACTGAGCCACTGAGCACACACACCCACACAAGACAGAGTGTAAATAAGATAAAGAGAAGAGGAGCAAGGACTGAGATATATAGGACCCTCCAATATATAGAGGCCAAAGTGATGAGAAGGTACCAACAAAAGGCACTAAAGGGAGGCCAAGGAAAAGAGAAGAAAACCCAAAACTTGTGGTGTCTCAGAAACCAAGTAAGGAAAATGCTTCAAGGATAAAGTGACAGACAATGTCAAAAGCTGTCAGTAAGCCTGACTTGTGGACACAGCTGGGGAAGGAGAGTGTGGAACGAATTGAGAGAGTAGCATGGAAACATACATTACCATACATAAAATAGATAGCTGGTGGGAATTTGCTCTATGATGCAAGGAGCTCAAATCTGGTGGTCTGTGACAACCTAGAGGGGTGGGATTGGGTGGGAAGGAGGTTCAAGAGGAAGGAGACATATGTTTACCTAAGACTGATTCATGTTGATGTATGGCAGAAACCAACACAATATTGTAAAGCAATTATCCTTCAATTAAAAATAAATTAAATTAAAAAAAAAAAAAAAGCTGTCGATAGGCCAAGTAAGATGAGGCCCGAGAATGGCCTAATAAGTTTGGCAAACTGAAGATAACTGGTAACATTGATAAGGGAATAAGTGGAATGTCTGGAGCAAAACAGATTAAAATGGGTTCAGGAAATAAATGGAAGGGTAAAAATTAGAGACAATGAGTATGGATAATTCTCTTGAGACTTTTGCAATGAAAGAACATAAGGTGCTCTTGCTAGGAGGAAGTCACTCATTTCTTCCCTTTGAAGACATGAATGGAGAACATTTTACATAAAGGCTTGATACTGTTGTTACTTGGATTTTGGTCATACCTGCTTAATAACAGTAAATGTTCTTATTTGAAGGATGCAGGCTACAGTATTTTAGGATTGTATTGATCCTTATCAAAGCATACCATACCAAGGCAGAACATTTTTCTGAGACAATTAGAAATGATCACAGTTGAGTTTCACCAGTGAATATTTTAAAAAATACTTCACATCTGCTCAAATTGTTTTACTAAGGTATCTGCATCTTCTCACATTTCCAATGAAATATTATTTTTAAAAGCCTGCAATTTTTCCAGACTATTGAACATCTTTTCTTTTCATCTATTTGCAATCTGGGATTTCATTCGTTTTCTTCTAAATTTGTCTTCTGCAGCAAAAGTAACAACAAAATAAACAACTTTATATTTTTATAAGGTGCTTTAAAATTTGGCTATTGGTCTAGAAATATGACTGAAGATCAGAATGAAAGTATATCAGAAATTCTGGTTCTAGGGAACATAAAACCTATATGGTATTTTGAAAACTTTGAAACAAAGGGATCAAATAATAAAACTATACAAACTCCCAAAGGGTTCCAGTAAATGCACATCTTTAAGCAAGAGGATTTGTATTCTGGCTTAGATTGGCAGTCTATTTGAAACTCAGCATAGAGGGTCCTATTTCATCATTCATGCTCTTGCTGCTTGTTTCTTCTCCCACAGATCTCTCACCTTCTTTCCTTATATTCTTTTTCTACTTTCTCCCTCTTTTCCTCTTTCTTATTGATTTTTTTTTTCTTTTCCATTAGGTGGAAATAAATATATATTTTTTAATTTCTGGCTGTCCTTAATTTAAAAAGACTATAGCATTCTCTCTTTGGAGCTTCCCTGGTAGCTCAGCTGGTAAAGAATCCGCCTGCAATGCAGGAGACCCCGGTTTGATTCTTGGGTCAGGAAGATCCCCTAGAGAAGGGATAAGCTACCCATTCAAAAATTCCTGGGCTTCCCGGTGGCTCAGATGGTAAAGAATCCACCTGCAGTGCAGGATACCTGGGTTTGATCTCTGGGTTGGCAAGATCCCCTGGAGGAGGGCATGGCAACCCACTCCAGAATTCCTGCCTGGAGAGTCCCCATGGACAGAGGTGCCTGGCAGGCTACAGTCCATTTGGTTGCAAAGAGTCAGACCAAGTGACTAAGCACAGCACATTCCCTTTTCTTAATATATTTTCCTTAATTCTTTGGCTTCAGAATATTTTCCAAGCATTACTTGAAGATTAGGCCAGTTTTGTAACCTTGTAAGTTTACTTTTTAAAAGTGTTTATGACCAAGAAAGTTCTTTTTTACTTGTATGTGGGCAGACCTTCATTGTTTTTCACTGGGCTGACTGCCCTTCATAAAAACGAATTTCCTGCTTTAAGAGGACTGGTTCTTTATCTGCTTAAAAGCTCTAAATTCACTTCATAATTTTAAGTGGTAAATCTGCCTACTCACCCACTTTCTCACTGTTTTGGGTAGCTGCTTTTGAGCATGGGTTAGACAACGTTTCCTAAATGACTTCAGAGTCTTCTCATCAAAATAGAACCTCAGAGTGTCTATTTTTATGGCTTGTGCCTTTGATTGCTGTATTGGTGCTGACATGGTCATAGGCATCCATCCAGATCTTCATTTCACAGACATTTCCTAAGCATTCATCTTTGCACTCAAGGCTACAGATATGAAAATGACCTAGATACGGAGTTCCCTGCCATCAAGTTTACTGAAGGAGAGCAAAAAAGAAAAACAAAACAAACAACAGAGTAACTCAAAACACACTTATCAGAATGGCCAAATTCAGGACACTGAGGACAATAATAAATGTTGATAAGGCTGTGAAGCAACAAGAACTCTCATTTATTGCTGGTAGGAATGCAAAATGGTACAGCCACTTTGGAAGATAATTTGGCAATTTTTCACAAAACTAAACAAATTATTACCATATGATCCAGCAGTCATGCTCTTTGGTTATTTACCAAAAGGAGTTGAAAACTTATGTGTACACAAAAACCTGCATACAAATATTTATAGCAGCTATATTCACAACTGCAAAAACTTGGAAGCAACCAAGATGTCACTCAGTTCATTCATGCAAAGGGCAACATTTAAATGATGTAGCACTTCCTATGGCTGGAGTCTCCAATCAGATATCTGAGGAAAACATCATACTGATCCATCCCACCCATAAATATTATAATCACAAAATGCTGAAATAGAAACTTTACACAGTGACAAAATACAATGTGACAACAGTTCAGTATTCCTCCTTGAGGCCTTCAAAGTCCTTACTGTTCTAAATAAGTGCCAGAGAATGCTCTCTGGCCATTTGGAGTTTCTGCTAATATGAGAAACTTACAGGTACCATAGCCCTCTCCCCTCCACCATGAGCTGCTGTTGCCACAGTTTTCTGAATGATGTTCTAATGGTGTATGCATATAGTTTTAGTCCAATGCTGTTTCACCTTTTTCATATGTTGACAGCTCATCCGCATGCTTTGTTTATTCTCAAAATGTCCTGGAGTTCAAATTCTCAATGAATCAGTACTAATTCCAATAATAACCTACACTGTTCTTCCTGCCAAAGTGCCAGATAAATAAAATGGCTGATTCCAAAGACAGAAAGTAATCACTGCTGGATGAGCAAGGTCAAACGTACCTAGAGAAAATAACTATTTGTAGTAGAATCAAACCTAGAAAAGCATGGCTTTGCCTTCCTTTGATGGGCCATCCATGGGAGAGTTAGAATGAACAATTCCTTCTACCCTCCAACCCTGTTTCATTCCTTAGAAATGGGCAGTTTGCTCTTCAGGCATCCCTAGGCCCTCTTGATTCTCTTGGTTGTTGTTTAGTCACTCAGTCACATCTGATGCTTTGCAACCCCACGGACTGTAGCCCACCAGGCTCCTCTTTCCATGGAATTCTCCAGGCAAGAATACTGGAGTGGGCTGTCATTTCCTAATCCAGGGGATCTTCTGACCAAGGGAGTGAACCCGGGTCTCTTGCACTGGCAGCCAGATTCTTTATCAGTGAGCCACCAAGGATGCCCCAATTCTCTCCATACTTACTAACAAAAGAATTATATATATATATATATATATATATATATATATATATTTTCTCAGTTCAGTTCAGTTCAGTCGCTCAGTCGTGTCTGACTCTTTGTGACCCCATGAATCACAGCATGCCAGGCCTCCCTGTTCATCACCAACTCCCGGAGTTCACTCAGACTCACATCCATCGAGTCAGTGATGCCATCCAGCCATCTCATCCTCTGTCGTCCCCTTCTCCTCCTGCCCCCTATCCCTCCCAGCATCAGAGTCTTTTCCAATGAGTCAACTCTTTGCATGAGGTGGCCAAAGTACTGGAGTTTCAGCTTTAGCATCATTCCTTCCAAAGAAACCCCAGGGCTGATCTCCTTCAGAAAGGACTGGTTGGAGATTATATATATAAATTTACACACAAAAAACATACTTGGCTTCCACCGTCTATCACCATGGCTTATATGTAGATGAGAAAACAGGCCAGAAAGGTTAACTGATTTTCCCATAATCCCCTTTCACTCTAGCTTACATTTTAAGTACTGTCACTGTGATGATTTTTCAGCTTTGCAACAGTTTGATTGCTTTTTCCAAATCCATTTGGCAGACTTTGCCTTCTTCCTTTCTTTGTTAAATCTAGATTAGCTCCCATACTCTCAAACTAAAACTGCCCCTTTGCCTGTTTGTCCTAACTTCCTAAGAAAATCCCAACCAATAAAACTAGTTCAACTTTCAGGCTTTCTCTGGGCCCATACCTGAGAAAGTGAGTGCTGAAAGAATAAATCTCACAATAGATTAATTCCATGATAAAGTTATAATATTCAATTTTAAAGGAACCCACAGTACTGCTCAGAAACACTATTATATGCCTCTGTTTAGCTTTATTCCATTCTTGACAATAATTATAAACTTCTTCCAGTATCTTCCATCCTCTCATTTCCTCTCTCTTGATCTCAGCACACGACTTTGTCTCTTTAAAAGCAAAACTGAATAAGGACCTGTTAGATAGCACAGGGAACACTTCTCAATGCTCTATAATGATCTATATGGGAAAAGAATCTTAAAAAGTGAATATATGTATATGTATAACTGATACACTTTGCTGTACACCTGATACCAACACAACATTGTTAATCAACTATACTCTAATAAAAATTTTAACAAATAAATAAAAACAAAAGTGAAACTATTGTATGGAGATTTCCCTCATTTTCTTGATTCCACATTTTCCCCATATCCTCTCTTCCTTCCCTACTGTTATAAAAAAAAAAAGAGTATATTCCCTACTAAGGTAAAACTCTTCATGTGTGTTTCAGACTCCAACTTTGATCACATTATCAGGGTCCTTATAATTTAATATTTTCTTTTCTCCTATATCTTCAGAGAAGGGATAGCAAACAACTTCAGTATTCTTGACTCGAGAATCCCATGAACAGTATAAAAAGGCAAAAGGATATGACACCAGAGGCTTAAGCTCAAAACCTGAGAACACCAGAGAACTCCTGACTCCAGGGAAAATTAATCTACAAGAGATCATCCAAAAGCCTCCATTACAAGCACCAAGCACCACCCAAGAGCCAACAAGTTCCAGAGCAAGACATACCATGCAAATTCTCCAGGAACACAGGAACATAGGTTTTTTTGTATTTCCATACAAATTGTGAAATCATTTGTTCTAGTTCTCTGAAAAATACCGTTGCTAACTTGATAGGGATTGCATTGAATTTATAGATTGCTTTGGGAAGTATACTCATTTTCACTATATTGATTCTTCCAATCCATGAGCATGGTATTTTTCTCCATCTATTTGTGTCCTCTTTGATTTTTTTAATCAGTGTGTTATAGTTTCTATGTATAGGTCTTTTGTTTCTTTAGGTTGATTTATTCCCAAGTACTTTATTCTTTAAAAAAAAATTTTTTTTACTATCAGTTCAGTTCAGTTCAGTCACTCAGCAGTGTCTGACTTTTAATTGAAAGCTAATTACTTTACAATATTGTATTGGTTTTGCCATACATCAACATGAATCTGCCACGGGTGTACACGTGTTCCCCATTCTGAACCCCCCTCCCACCTCCCTCCCCATACCATCCCTCTGGGTCATCCCAGTGCACCAGTCCCAAGCATCCTGTATCATGCATTGAACCTGGACTGGTAATTCATTTCACATATGGTAATATATATGTTTCAATGCCATTCTCCCAAATCATCCTACCCTCTCCCTCTCCCACAGAGTCCAAAAGACCGTTCTATACATCTGTGTCTCTTTTGCTGTCTCGCAAACAGGGTTATCATTACCATCTTTCTAAATTCCATATATATGTGTTAGTATACTGTATTGGTGTTTTTCTTTCTGGTTTACTTCACTCTGTATAATAGGCTCCAGTTTCATCCACCTCATTAGAACTGATTCAAATGTATTCCTTTCAATGGCTGAGTAATACTCCATTGTGTATATGTACCATTGCTTTCTTATCCATTCATCTGCCGATGGACATCTAGGTTGCTTCCATGTCCTGGTTATTATAAACAGTGCTGCGATGAACACTGGGGTACATGTGTCTCTTTCAATTCTGGTTTCCTCGGTGTGTATGTCCAGCAGTGGGATTGCTGGGTCATAAGGCAGTTCTATTTACAGTCTTTTAAGGAATCTCCACACTGTTCTCCATAGTGGCTGTACTAGTTTACATTCCCACCAACAATGTAAGAGGGTTCCCTTTTCTCCACACCCTCTCCAGCATTTATTGCTTATAGACTTTTGGATCGCAGCCATTCTGACTGGTGTGAAATGGTACCTCATTGTGGTTTTGATTTGTATTTCTCTGATAATGAGTGATGTTGAGCATCTTTTCATGTGTTTGTTAGCCACCTGTATGTCTTCTTTGGAGAAATGTCTATTTAGTTCTTTGGCCCATTTTTTGATTGGGTCGTTTATTTTTCTGGAATGGAGCTGCAAGAGTTTCTTGTGTATTTTTGAGATTAATTCTTTATCAGTTGCTTCATTTGCTATTATTTTCTCCCATTCTGAAGGCCGTCTTTTCACCTTACTTATAGTTTCCTTTGTTGTGCAGAAGCTTTTAATTTTAATTAGGTCCCATTTGTTTATTTTTGCTTTTATTTCCAATATTCTGGGAGGTGAGTCATAGAGGTTCCTGCTGTGATTTATGTAGGAGAGTGTTTTGCCTATGTTCTCCTCTAGGAGTTTTATAGTTTCTGGTCTTACATTTAGATCTTTAATCCATTTTGAGTTTATTTTGTGTATGGTGTTAGAAAGTGTTCTAGTTTAATTCTTTTACAAGTGCTTGACCAGTTTTCCCAGCACCACTTGTTAGAGAGATTATCTTTAATCCATTGTATATTCTTGCCTCCTTTGTCAAAGATAAGGTGTCCATAGGTGCGTGAATTTATCTCTAGGCTTTCTATTTTGTTCCATTGATCTATATTTCTGTCTTTGTGCCAGTACCAGCGTGTGTCTTGATGACTGTGGCTTTGTAGTAGAGCCTGAAGTCAGGCAGGTTGATTCCTCTAGTTCCATTCTTCTTTCTCAAGATCGCTTTGGCTATTCGAGGTTTTTTGTATTTCCATACAAATTGTGAAGTTATTTGTTCTAACTCTGTGAAGAATACCATTGGTAGCTTGATAGGGATTGCATTGAATCTATACATTACTTTGGGTAGTATACTCATTTTCACTATATTGATTCTTCCGATCCATGAACACAGTATATTTCTCCATCTATTTGTGTCCTCTTTGATTTCTTTCATCAGTGTTTTATAGTTTTCTATATATGGGTCTTTTGTTTCTTTAGGTAGATATAGTCCCAAGTATTTTATTTTTTTCTTTGCAATGGTGAATGAAATTGTTTCCTTAATTTCTCTTTCTGTTTTCTCTCCCCCAGCCATACATTGTTATACATTGTTACTGTATAGGAATGTAAGGGATTTCTGTGTGTTACTTTTATATGCTGCAACTTTACTGTATTCATTGATTAGCTCTAGTAATTTTCTGGTGGAGTCTTCAGGGTTTTTTATGTAGAGGATCATGTCATCTGCAAACAGTGAGAGTTTTACTTCTTCTTTTCCAATCTGGATTCCTTTTATTTCTTTTTCTGGTCTGATTGCTATGGCCAAAACTATGTTGAATAGTAGTGGTAAGAGTGGGCACCCTTGTCTTGTTCCTGGCTTTAGGGGAAATGCTTTCAATTTTTCACCACTGAGGATAATGTTTGCTGTGGGTTTGTCATATATAGCTTTAATTATGTTGAGGTATGTTCCTTCTATTCCTGCTTTCTGAAGGGTTTTTTTTTTAAAACCATAAATGGATGTTGAAATTTGTCAAAGGCTTTCTCTTCATCTATTGAGATAATCATATGGTTTTTATTTTTCAATTTGTTAATGTGGTGTGTTGCATTGATTGATTTGCAGATATTAAAGAATCCTTGCATCCCTGGGATAAAGCCCACTTGGTCATGATGTATGATCTTTCTAATATGTTGTTGGATTCTGTTTGCTAGAGTTTTGTTAGGGATTTTTGTATCTATGTTCACCAGTGATATTGGCCTGTAGTTTTCTTTTTTTGTGTGGCATCTTTGTCTGGTTTTGGTATTAGGGTGATGGTGGCCTCATAGAATGAGTTTGGAAGTTACCCTTCCTCTGCAGTTTTCTGGAAGAGTTTGAGTAGGATAGGTGTTAGCTCTTCTCTAAATTTTTGGTAGAATTCAGCTGTGAGGCCATCTGGTCCTGGGCTTTTGTTTGTTGGAAGATTTCTGATTACAGTTCCAATTTCCATGCTTGTGATGGATCTGTTAAGATTTTCTATTTCTTCCTGGTTCAGTTTTGGAAAGTTATACTTTTCTAAGAATTTGTCCATTTTTTCCAAGTTGTCCATTTTACTGGCATATAGTTGCTGATAGTAGTCTCTTATGATCGTTTGTATTTCTGTGTTGTTTAGCCTCCATATGTTGGAATTTTTAATAGTTTTTTTTTTTTTTTTTTTTGCCCCCTGTAATTGACATCTAATCTTACTGCACTGTTGTCAGAAAAGATTCTTCGAACAATTTCAATTTTTTTGAATTTACCAAGGCTAGATTTATGGCCCAGGATGTGATCTATCCTGGAGAAGGTTCTGTGTGCACTTGAGAAAAAGGTGAAATTCATTGTTTTGGAGTGAAATGTCCAATAGATATCAATTAGGTCTAACTGGTCCAGTGTATTGTTTAAAGTTTGTGTTTCCTTATTAATGTTCTCTTTAGTTGATCTATCCATAGATGTGAGTGGGGTATTAAAGTCTCCCACTATTATTGTGTTTTTGTTAATTTCCCCTTTCATACTTGGTAGCATTTACCTTACCTATTGCAGTGCTCCTATGTTGGGTGCATATATATTTATAATTGTTATATCTTCTTCTTGGATTGATCCTTTGATCATTATGTAGTGTCCTTTTTTGTCTCTTTTCACAGTGTTTATTTTAAAGTTTATTTTATCTGTTATGAGTATTGCTACTCCTGCTTTCTTTTGGTCTCCATTTGTGTGAAATATCTTTTTCCAGCCCTTCACTTTCAGTCTGTGTGTCCCTTGTTTTGAGGTGGGTCTCTTGTAGACAGCATATATAGGGGTCTTGTTTTTGTGTCCATTCAGCCAGTCTTTGTCTTTTTGGGGGGCATTCAACTCATTTACATTTTTTTAAATTTTATTTTATTTTAAAACTTTACATAATTGTATTATTTTTGCCAAATATCAAAATGAATCCACCACAGGTATACATGTGTTCCCCATCCTGAACCCTCCTGCCTCCTCCCTCCCCATACCATCCCTCTGGGTCGTCTCAGTGCACTAGCCCCAAGCATCCAGTATCGTGCATTGAACCTGGACTGGCAACTCGTTTCTTACATGATCTTTTACATGTTTTAATGTCATTCTCCCAAATCTTCCCACCCTCTCCCTCTCCCACAGAGTCCATAAGACTGTTCTACATTTACATTTAAGGTAATTATTGATAAACATGATCCCGTTGCCATTTACTTTGTTGTTTTGGGTTTCGAGTTTAAACACGTTTTCTGTGTTTCCTGTCTAGAGAAGATCCTTTAACATTTGTTGAAGAGCTGGTTTGGTGGTGCTGAATTCTCTCAGCTTTTGCTTGTCTGTAAAGCTTTTGATTTCTCCTTCATATTTGAATGAGATCCTTGCTGGGTACAGTAATCTGGGTTGTAGGTTTTTCTCTTTCATCAATTTAAGTATTTCCTGCCATTCCCTCCTGGCCTGAAGAGTTTCTATTGAAATATCAGCTGTTATCCTTATTGGAATCCCATTGTGTGTTATTTGTTGTTTTTCCCTTGCTGCTTTTAATATTGTTCTTTGTGTTTGATCTTCGTTAATTTCATTACTATGTGTCTTGGTGCATTTCACTTTGTGTTTATCCTTTTTGGGATTCTCTGGGTTTTGGTCCTAAACCTCCTGCCTCTGGTTTTCAGTCTCATTCTTACCGTAGCCTCAAGACTTCTCCATCCATACAGCACTGAAGAGAAAACATCTGCATTCATGGTGAAAAGATTCTCCACAGTGAGGGACACCCAGAGAGGTTCACAGAATTACATGGAGAGGAGAAGAGGGAGGAGGGAGATAGAGGTGACCAGGAGGAGAAGAGGGGGAGTCAAAAGGGGAGAGAGCATTCTAGCCAGTAATCAATTTCCTATGTGCTCTCCACAGTCTGGAACCCTCAGAGAGATTTACAGAGTTCCATAGAGAAGAGGAGAGGGAGTAAGGAGATATAGGTGACTAGGAGGTGAAAGGGGGGAATCAAAAGGAGAGAGACAGATCTAGGTGGCAGTCAGTTTCCTAAGTGTTCTCCACAGCCTGGAACACACACAGAGATTCCCAGAGTTGGGTAGAGAAGAGAAGGGGGAGGGAAGAGATGGTGGTGACCTGGGGGAGAAAAAGGAGAGTCAAAGAGGGAGAGAGCAATCAAGCCAATAATCACACTCCTAAGTAAAATTGGGTACTGAAGATTGGATTCTTAAAGGTAAAAAATTGATAAAAAATACCAAAGAGCAAATATTAAAAATCTAGAGGTTAGACTCTCAAAAATACAATATTAAAGAAACAAAACAGAATCACACAAATTATAAAAAATATATATGAAGTTTGCTTTAAACACAAGGCCTTTTTTTTGCAAGGTAATAGTGGGTTATAAAAAGGAAAATTAAAGGAGTAATAGAGAACTTAAAAATAAAATTAAAAAAAGTTTTAAAAATGATAATAGTAAAATATATCTAGGAATTTCTCTGGAGCCATTGCAGGAAGTTGGGGTTAGTTCAATTTGAGATAGTTCCTTGTTCCAGCTTATACTTCTCAAGATCTATCAGCCCCTTCCAATGTCGTTGGTGCTAACTACAGCGTTTTAATCTGTTGCATCTGTCACTTCCAAAGCGGTTCTCTGTGTTTATTTTGGCTTCTTCTGTTTGCAGTTCTCTTCAGCGTCTAATTTCTGCCCTGACAGAATGGGGCAAAGGTGGTAACTTATTTAGGCTCACTTGTTCAGTCCTGCTGTGGGGAGGGAGAAACACTGCAAACAAATATCACTGGCGTGTGTGGGGAGTGCTCGCAGTGTCTTGGCCACACTGGGTTTGCACCCACGCACAGCGTGTATTCTTTCCTGGTCTACACTGCTCAGGCTCCCGGTTGGTCTGCAGGAGAACTGTCTAAAGCGGGCCCTGTGTTGCGTGCATTTCCCAGGTCTAAGCCACTTAGGTTCATGTTCTTGGGTACTCCACAAAGGCACACACTTGGTTGGGCCTGTGTTTTGTGCCCTTCCCAGGTCTGAGCAGCTCAGGCGACCAGGTGCTTGGTGAGCACACTCTCCCCAGGTAGGGTACCTCTTATCGCCTCCCCCGTCCCAGCCACTCGGTTTCCTTGGTGTGTAGCGGGCGCACCCTCTCAGGTGTGCTGTATGTCTCCTCTGGGGAGCTGATCCCCGGCTGCGACCATCCCAGCAGATGTCAACTGTCCAGAATCCCAGGAAGTCTTGGTTAGCAACTGGGAGGCTGCTCTCAGTTTGGTAGAGGATGCTGTCTCTGGGGCTGGGGTTGCCCCTTTCTGGCTCTAGCTATTGCCTGCTTGCCTCCTTGCCTCTGGTGGGTGATGGACAGTCTGCACCTGCTAGCTCTCCTCTGGTATTCGCTGAGTCCTTTGTTCTGTGAGCCGGCCCAGCAGTGCGTTAGGTTAGGGTTTTTTGCGGGATAGTTCTCTCTCTCTTTTTTCCTCTCTCTCTGGCTATCCCAGAGTTTGGATTGCTGTCTCACATTAGCTCCCTCAGGTTGCCCTCAGGGCAGGTCCTTACCCTAAGCAATGCAGCCCGTGCTTCCCCGTTCAGCCCCCGCTTGTTGGTGGCAGATGCCAGCGTCTGGGCTACTTCTCTGCTGGGAGTTGCTGTTAGGCACATAATCTGTGGGTTTTATTTATTTATTTAATTTTCCTCCCGGTTATGTTGCCTTCTGAGATTCCAAACTCCCCACAGACCTGCCGGTGAGAGGGTTTCCTGGTGTTTGGAAACTTCTCCTCTTTTAAGACTCCCTTCCCAGGAAAGGTCTCCATCTGTAACTCTTTTGTCTCACTTTTTATCTTTTATATTTTGTTCTACCTCCTTTTGAAGACAATGGGCTCCCTTTCTGGGTGCCTTATGTCCTCTGCCTGTGTTCAGAAGTTATTTTGTGGAATTTGCTCAGCGTTCAAATAATCTTTCGATGAATCTGTGGAGAGGAAAGTGGTTTCCCTGTTCTATTCCTCTGCCATCTTAGGACAGCCCCTGTTGATTCTTTTATGGGTCATGCTTTTTGTATGATGCCTAAGAACAATCAACAGTGACATAGAGCCATTTACTGCTTTGCTATAGGGTTGTTTCAACATCATTTTTTAAAGTTACTATCTTTTCTTCATTTAATTGCCTTTATACATTTGTCAAATATTCATTGAACATATGTGTTTTCTCTCATTCTGGACTGTTTCTTCTGTTTCATTAATCTGGATTTCAGCTCTTTTTTCTATACCAAACTACCTTGAGTGCTGTAGCTTGAAATCTTAAAATAGAGTAATTGGGGCACTCTACCTTTGTACTTTTAAAAATTATTTTTGGTTGATCTACCTCCTTTGTCATTTAATGTACATTTTATAATCTTGTTTTCAGCTACAAAGTAATCCTATAAGAATTGCATTTATTCTATCAGTTTAGAGAAAATGCGCTTGTAGAACCCTTATATGTGAGTTTTCATATCATAGGAATATAATATATCTGTCTGTTTAGGTTTTGTTTGATTTCTTTCAGCAGTCCTTTGTAGTTATCTGCATACTATTCCAGCACATATTTACTTAGATTTATTCCTGACATTTCACTTTTTGAGGCTATCATAAACTGTGTTTATGGAAATTTTGGTTTCCAAGTGTTCATTGATAGTACATATAAATAAAATTAATTTTTTGTACATTGACCTTGTTTTTTATGATGTAGCAAGAGTTTTTACTTCTTGGAGCATTTTTAGATTCTTATTACTCTTTTTTATTCATTTTTTAATTGGAGGATAATTGCATTATAATATTGTGTTGGCCTCTGCCATACATCAACATGAATGAGCCACAGGTGTACATTTGTCCTTTCCCTCCTGAATCTCCCTCCCATCTCCTATTCCATCTCACCCCTCTAGGTTGTCACAGGGCACTGGGCTGAGCTCCCTGTGTCACACAGCAAATTCCCATTTGCTATCTATTTTTATATTTCCATGCTATTCTCTCAGTTCATCCCACCCTCTGCTTCCCCCACCATGTCCACAAGTCTGTTCTCTATGTCTGTGTCTCTGTTGCTTCCCTGCAAATAGGTTCATCAGTACCATCTTTCTAGATTCCATATGCATTCATTAATATACAGTATCTGTCCTTCTCTTTCTGACTTACTTCACTTCACCCTGTATAATAGACTTTAGATTCATCCACCTCATTAGGACTGACTTGAATGTGTTCTTTTTTATAGCTGAGTAATATTCCATTGTACATATGTACCACAATTTCTGTATCCATTCATCTGTGGATGGACGTCTAGATTTCTTCCATGTCCAAGCTATTGTAAAAAGTTCTACAACAAACATTGAGGTATATGTGTCTCTTTAAATTACTGTTTTCTCAGGATATATGTCCATTAGTGGGATTGTTGTGTCATATGGTAGTTCTATTCCTAGTTTTTTAAGGCATCCCCATACCGTCCTCCATATTCTGTGTGTGTTCTAAGTCTCTTCAGTCTTGTCTGACTCTTTGTGACCCCATGGACTGTAGCCCACCACGCTCCTCTGTCTATGGGATTCTCCAGGCAAGAATACTGGAGTGGGTTTCCATTTCCTCCTCCAGAGGATCTTCCTAACCCAGGGATTGAACCTGTATCTGTTAGGTTTCCTGCATTGTCAGGCAGGTTCTTTACCACTAGCGGTGCCTGGGAAGCCCCGGTTTCCTTAGTGACTGTACCATTTTACATTCCCACCAACAGTGTAAGAGGGTTCCCTTTTCTCCACATGCTGTCCAGCATTCATTGTTTATAGATTTTTTAATGATGATAATTCTGACTGATATGAGGTGATACCTTGTTATAATTTTGGTTTGTATTTCTCTAATAATGAGCAATGTTGAGCATCTTTTCACATTTTTGTTGGCCATCTGTATGTCTTCTTTGGAGAAATGTCTTATTTGATTATGCTGGTTTTTTTTTTTTTTTTTTTCTGGTATCAAGCTGCATGAGATGTTTGTATATTTTGGAGATTAATCTTTTGTCAGGTGTTTAATTTTCAATTATTTTCTCCTATTCTGAGAGTTGTCTTTTAATTTTGTTTGTTTCCTTTGATGTGCAAAAGCTTTTCAGTTAAAGTTTCATTTGTTTACTTTTGTTTTTATTTCCATTATTCTGCGTTGGGTCAAAGAGGATATTGCTGTGATGTATGTCAAAGGGTGTACTGCCTATGTTTTCCTATAAGAGCTTTCTAGTTTCTAGAAGTGAAAGTGAAAGTATTAGTTGCTCAGTCATGTCTACCTCTTTGCAACTTCTGGGACTATAGCCTGCCAGGCTCCTCTGTCATGGAATTTACCAGGCAAGATTACTGGAATGTGTTGCCATTCCCTTCTCCGGGGGATCTTCCTAACCCAGGGATCAAACCTGGGTTTTCTGCATTGCAGGCAGATTCTTTACCATCTGAGTCACCAGGGGAGCCCTAATATTTAAATCTTTAATTCATTTATTTGGGGGCATGATATTAGAAAGTCTTCTGCTGCTGCTGCTGCTAAGTCACTACAGTTGTGTCCAACTCTGTGTGACCCCATAGATGGCAGCATACCAGGATCCTCTGTCCCTGGGACTCTCAGGCAAGAACACTGGAGTGGGTTACCATTTCCTTCTCCAATGCACACATGCATGCTAAGTTGCTTCAGTTGTGTCCGACTCTGTGCGACCCCATGGACAGCAGCCCACCAGGCTCCTCTGTCCACAGTATTTTCCAGGCAAGAATACTAGAGTGGGTTGCCATTTCCTTCTCTAAGAAAGTGTTCTAGTTTCATTATTTTATATGTAGCTGTCCATTTTTCCTAGAACCACCTATTGGAGAAGCTATCTTTTCTCCATTGTAGATTCTCACCTGCTTTGTCAAAGATAATGTGCCCAGATGTGTATGGGTTTATCTCTGGGCTTTATATCTTGTTCCATTGGTTTATATTTCTGTTTTTGTGCCAATACCATACTGTCTTGATGACTATAGCTTTGTAGTATAGTCTTAAGTTAGGAAGGTTGATTCCTCCAGCTCCATTTTTTTTTCCATGATTACTTTGGCTATTAGGGTTATTTTGTGTTTCCACACAAATTGTAGATTCTTATTACCCTTGTTACTTCTAGGAGCATTTTTAGATTCTTCATGAATTTCTATATAGATAGTCATATAATCTAAATAAGGGTGGATTTAATATTTTAAACTTAATGGGAATGATAACTGATAAAACAACATATCTTTGTCATTAATTTCAAATTTAATACTCATACAGATATACAAAGTAAATTATATGATTTATCTTTTAAAATATATTGGTACTTGTTTCCTTGGCCCAGAATATGATCTATCTGAGTAAATGTTCTCTGTGTACTTGTAAAGACTATTCTGCTATTTCTGGGCAGAGTGTTCTACTAACTGTCAGTTAGGCCAATTTGATTCATACAGTATTTCAAGTCTTCTATATCTTTATTGGGCTCCAAAATCACTGCAGATGGTGACTGCAGCATGAAATTAAAAGATGCTTGCTCCTTGGAAGTAAAGCTATGACTATTCTAGAGAGCATATTTAAAAGCAGAGACATTGCTTTGCTGACAAAGGTCTGTCTAGTCAAAGCTATGGTTTTTCCCATAGCCATGTATGAATGTGAGAGTTGGACTATAAAGAAAGCTAAGCACTGAAGAATTGATGCTTTTGAATGGTGGTGTTGGAGAAGACTCTTGAGTCTAGTCAAAGCTATGGTTTTTCCTGTAGCCATGTATGGATGTGAGAGTTGGACTATAAAGAAAGTTAAGCACCGAAGAATTGATGCTTTTGAATGGTGATGTTGGAGAAGACTCTTGAGAGTCCCTTGGACCACAAGGGGATCAAATCAGTCAGTCCTAAAGCAAATCAGTCCTGAATTTTCACTGAAAGGACTGATGCTGAAACTCCAATACTTTGGCCACCTAATGAGAAGAACTGACTCGCTGGAAAAGACCCTGATGCTGGGAAAGATTGAAGGCAAGAGAAGGGGACGACAGAGGATTAGATGGTTGGATGGTATCACCGACTCGATGGACATAAGTTTGAGCAAGCTCCGGGAGTTGGCATTGGACACGGAAACCTGGCGTGCTGCAGTCCGTGGGGTTGCAAAGAGTTTGACACAATTGAGAGACTGAACTGATATCATTACTGTTTTTCTGTCTGTGTATTCAACATGGTATTTAGAGAATTGTATTTAAGTCTCCAATCATGAACAACATTAAGTTTAACATTTTGTATTTTTTTCCTATTTCCTCTATATTTTGTTTCCTTTTTCCTTTTTTGCCCCTAATTTCTTTGGAGCTAATTATTTTTCATTATTCTACTTTATATTTTTTGTTCTATTAGCTATCATTGTTTAGTTTAATAATTTAGTGACTCCTTCAGGGTTGATAGTATACAGCTAAATCCTCTCAAATCTGCCTTCATGTGATATTACTTTATGAATAGTATCCTTATAGCAGTATATGTTTATTTCTTCCCTGACCTTTGTGTCATTGTTGTCATCTATTTTACCTTTACATATTTTATAATCCTATAAACCTTGTTATGACTTTCCCTTGAAAATACTATTTTTCAAAGTGATTTTAAAAATAAAAGAAACCCATCTTTTATATTTATGCAAATATTTACAGTTTTTCAGTGTTCACCACTGTATTGAGTAAATCCATATTCTCACGGGAGTCTATTTCTTCTATCTGAATGAATTATTTTAATGTGTTTGATAATGCAGGTCTATTGCTGATGAATTCTTTTACTTTTAAAACTTTAATTTTTTATTTTGTCTTTATTTTGGAAATATGCTGTCACTGGCAATGGAATTCTTGGTTGCCACTTCTTTTTTCCCTTTAAGTGTTTTAAAGCTATTTATCCATTATTTTCTGGTTTATATTCATGCTACTTAGTGGGTATGGCCTTCCTAGTTGAGTGATGCAAACATTCTAGAAATAGTGAAGATTAATACTTATACTGACTTGTCACTGACTTGTTAACTCTAAAATATTTTAAGTGATGAATTTTACATTACATGTATTTTAGCACAATTAAAAAAGTAGGCAAATAACTTGAAGACATATTATTTTAAAGAATATTCACTAGTGGTGTGTGCATCACCCAGCTTCAACAGTTATCAAGATTTTACTATCCATATTATATCCAGTTCCCCGCTTATTTCTATATTTTTGTTAGGCTATTCATAAAGCAAATCCAGCCACCATTCCATTTCAACTGTAAAATTTTCAGTCCGTGTGTACCAATGTGATAAATTGTGTCTATGCTGCTGTGTATATGTCCAGAAGTTTAAGCGATTGCTTTGAACCACTGGCTAGTATTTTAGAGTGAGTAAACACCTTTATTTATTTGTCCCCAGAGATGAATACCTAGTCTCCAACTATCCACTTCCACAGAATTACTATGAAGACCAGCCATGTTCATTTGCTCTTGGATTTTATCTGAGGATTTTTCTGGGATACATACTCAAAAGTGAGTATATAAACTTTACTAGAAGAGATAATAAAATTTATATTTTTATAGAACTGTTCTCTGCAGAGTGGGTGGCATTAACTACTAGAAGCTGTATTGCAGAAAACCACTCACCTCTTGACTTCAGAGCCTCCTGTTTTATTCTTCTTTGGTGACCCACATCATTTGTCATACTTATTTGGACATACGTTGTAACCTTTAAACTTTTGTTGAGGGAAGGAATTAGACTTGATTCACCAGATTTCAGAGAAGCTACCAGAGTGACTGTTTAATACATTTTAACACTCCTCAGTTACTAATCTATGACCTAGGTACACAGAACTGGCTGATGATCCATGTTTGTGTGTACTCAATCACGCCCAACTCTTTGTGACCCCATGGACTATAACCCTTCAGGCTCCTCTGTCCATGGAATTTTCCAGGCAAGACTACTGGAGTGGGTTGCTATTTCCTTCTTCAGGGGATCTTCCCTACCCAGGGATCAAACCCTCGTCTCTTATGTCTCATGTAATGGTAAGTGAATTCTTTACCGCTGCACCACTTGGGAACTCCAGTTAAATCTGTTTTGTTATGAATCCTACCACTGCCCTTTTGGAAACACAGTCTGTGAGGCCTGTCAGCCTTCCTATCTCCATCAAGAATTGTAGCAAGCCTCAAACTCTATAAAATTTTAAGTCATCATCAGGCTTTGGCTCAAGTTTCTTATCTTCTCAGATTTCTCTGAATCCAAAGCCAATGTGATCATGGTCTCCTTAGAACCTACATTCTGTCTCTGTGCTGATGATACGTGGTCAAACGTACTAATTGAAAAAAAAAATGCTTTTAGCATCTATACTGAGGTGATATTCTTTCATGTAAAAGAATATGGAGAAAAATACATAATGTTATCAATAAATAGGTTATTCGCAGGTTAGAGAAAGTCTCAGAAACCAAGAAATTGGTATTTGAGGTTTGTCTTGATGAAGATTTGTATCAAGTTGGGAGAGCCTAAAGGAAAGTAAGAAGAGAAGCAGTTGGCAGAAGGATATGTAGCTCTCAGTAGAAAGGAGGGTGCTCTGAGAACGTTCTGAGGATTAAATGGGAAGAGGGCCTGAAAATAGGTCCAGGAAACAGTAACGGGAGCAGAATTCTGGAGGACAAGATCCCTAACACTGATCCTGAGATATGCCCTCAAGACTTAGTTCCTGTGTTGGGCTAGAAACTCTGGCATCAGGGATCATATGTTTTTTCCCCCAATAGCATGTAATCCCAGGCATCTAACAACTCACTCAAAGCAAGGTCTCAATAAATTGTTTATGATATGATATATTACTACTTTGTGCTGCATATTACTAAACCATAAGTTTAGAAGCTTTAAAAAAACATGAATTTATTAGCTTATAGTGCTTTGGAATAGAAGTGCAACAGGGTCTCACTGGGATAAAGGCAAGGTGCCAGTAGAGCTGCGTTCCTTTCTGAAGGCTACAGTGATAAGCCATTTTCTTGCCCTTTCTTAGCTTCTAGAGGACATAGTCATTTTTTTCATTTTCAAAGCTAGGAAACATAACCTGTCTCATTGCATCACTGCCATTGTCACATCTCCCTGACTCCTTTCTTCTGTAGCCCTCTGCCACTTTTTTGGACCCATTGTGATAATTCAAGAAATCCCCTTATTTTAAAGTCAGCTGATTAGCAGCCTTAATGTCATTTGTAGTCTTAATTCCCCATCACCATGTAACCTAACATATTCACAGATTCCAAGAATTAGGCCATGAATGTATTTGGAGGCACTCAGGAAGTAAATGCTCAATGGAAAATCTAGAAGTCACTTGCTAGGCCAAACAATTGTAAGGACCACAGGTTAGATGAACCTATTGGTCAGTTTAGGATTATAAACTCCACTAACCTCACTATGTTTTTCCTCCAGTGACTAAAACCTGAATGAGAGACCCTCTATCTAGGGAGCTAAATGGAGAGAACTTGCTCTTGGAGGATTTGTCTCTTCCCAGAAGCTGGATGTTTGTTACCACTGTTTAGAAAAATTAATTTCACCAGTGTTCCTCCTGTGACATCATCTCCCTTTATCCAGAAGCCCTCAGGAGAGGAAAGGAGATAGGGAGCTTAACAGTACCAGTGGTAAACTAAGTTTATAAAAGTGTCTGTTGAGTGCCAAAATATATTGACAAATATATTTCATGTAAGACACACCTCTAGTTAAGCCAAGCCCTGAGAGCATTTATCAGTCCTCAGTTGTATTTTCTTGCATTCAAACACCCAGGACAACTTCCAGCAGATAAATATTTGTCCTTATTCCTACACTGGTAAAAACCAAGTCTGAGTGCTATCCCTTAGTGAAATGAACATGAACCCTCAGATTTGAAACGACACCAAGATAACCAGTAGAGCAGGATTTTCTATTGAATCCTTGAGAGCCTCAGGAAGTGAGTTCAGACTGTAAAACAGAAAACTGATATGATCTATGAGGATATGGGGGAAAGCAGGTAGGATGGAAAAAGTTGTCTGATAGTAACCAATAAGTGAGTGCTCTTCAAAAAATATAAGGGTAATTTGTTGGAGAGAAGACAGATGATTTATACCTCCACTCAGGCTAAAATACAGTTGTGTTAAGTTGAAGAGATAGCACATAAGGCATCCCAACTAGCAGTTGATGGTGACAAACAGGAGACAGAATGAATTAAGGATATGGGAGGTGGCCATGAGGGATGGCTTAGAGGAAATACCATCTTTCTGCCATATGTGCCACAAGAATTGAACACAGGAAGATGAGAAGTAGAAGGTCATTTGGGAAGGCTCTTTAGAGGTGTTAAGGAAATATCCCAATTTCAAACCACAGAACATTTCCCCCTGGCATTCCCACCCTCCAGGGAGGTATCAGAATAGTGACTTGTGAGGTATAAGCCTTCTCTAGCTACCGTTATCTGAAGGGAGTGCCTTGATGACCAAACAACACTGAAAGGGTGTGGTCCTCGGGGTCCTGGGGAGGGATTCCTACAAAAAGGGTAGGACCCTTAGGGTAGAAACCGGGAAGTTTGAACAAGGCTAAGATGACCAAGAAATAAAGAAGCCGGGTGTACTTGGGAGACAATGAACCGTAAGCACCAAAGGGAAGAAGATTTTCTTTAAACTCAAGTCCATAGGTGATAGCAAGGTCAGATGATGCTACCCAAGCTTCTCTTCTTTATTGACCATCTCCTCTACAAGAGGCTTACCTGTCCTGGCCGACACGATCCTTCTGTCCAATCTGCACCCATTCTCGTTAAGACCCCCTTCCCATTTCTCCTTCATTCTGTTTTTACCACCCAATACTGTTCTGAGCTCAACCTCTTGTCCTTTCAATTTCAGAAGACATGGAGGAGAACAAAAAGACTGCTTTACCTGAATTCTAGTAATACATCTCAGAGAAGGCAATGAAACCCCACTCCAGTACTCTTGCCTGGAAAATCCATGGATGGAGGAGCCTGGTAGGCTGCAGTCCATGGGGTCGCTAAGAGCCGGACACAACTGAGCGACTTCACTTTCACTTTTCACTTTCATGCATTGGAGAAGGAAATGGCAACCCACTCCAGTGTTCTTGCCTGGAGAATCCCAGGGCCAGAGGAGCCTAATGGGCTGCTGTCTATGGGAACACACAGAGTCAGACACGACTGAAGTGACTTAGCAGCAGCAGCAGTAATACATCTCCTCACAGAATTGCAGTTACTTTAAGAAAGCTGAATGGAGGAAAAAGGGCAGCACATTTAGGTCATTACTAAGAGTGAATAGGAGCCCACATCAGATGCATCTCAGCCGGGTTCAAGGGCAGCCATAGCACTGCACCATTCCAAGATAATGGCAACATGGAACAGCTGGTGATGATTAAAGTCAGTAAGGTGAAAGCACCCTTCCTCCCAGTAGATACATCTGTATCTCTAAGTTGTCTGATGACAGAAGGAACAGCATGAAAGGAAGAGTCAGGTATGTGAAAAGGAAGAGACATGAGGCCTTTCAGGATTAGGGGCTAGATTGGCATGTCCCTAGGAAGTACATTTGGGGTAAAGAATAGATAAGTACAGAGCAGTAGAGACAAATTTCCCTCCATAAAACTTTAATCCGTGTGCCAGGAGTCAAAAGGCATGTTTTTATGGAGTGGGAGGAAGAAAAGGGAACTTGATATCAGGGTTTAGATTTCCAGACCCAGATGGAAAGATAGTGTTTTTAGTGTAGAGTGGCAGTGATGCCTCAAAATAAGGAAAATGAAGGTATCATTTCTTCCTCATAGTGGTGCTGGTTGTGCTATATTCTGCTGCAAGCATCTATAATCCCTATGAAAGATGGAAACACCCAACTAAAGGTCCCAAACAGTACCTTCATGGAATAAAAAAATGGTGTTTGGAGATGACATATTCAACACTGATGAGGCCAGTTTCTTGCTAAGAAATTTGTAGTGGAGCTGCTGTCTACCAGGGGGATTGTTAATTGTTCAGTTGTGTCCAACTCTTTGAGACCCCATGGGCTGTAACCCACCAGGCTTCTCTGTCCATGAAATTCTCCAGGCAAGAGCACTGGAGTGGGTTGCCATTCCCTTCTCTAGGGGATCTTCCTGGGCCAGGTATCCAACCTGGGTCTCCTGCATTGCAGGCAGATTCTTTACCATCTGAAGGTGGTGGGAAATTTTATCTATTGTTATCCCATTGTGAGAAGTTATGAAATTACTTCACATGTACTTTGATCCATCTCTCCATCTCCCTCCCTCACTATCCAATTTTAGTGAATTATGCCACTATTTTTTGAATGATTGGTGCTCACTATTATAAATTTATATGTATGTATTATCACTCAGTTATTTGACTTGGCAACCTTAATGTTATCTTTAGATCCATGGCTAAGAAATTTAGAAAATTTACTTATACTGCCTTTTAGCTTTTCATCATTATCGTGTGACTTTTGTTGTATTATTTCTCTGTAGTTATATTTAAAAGCATTTAGATTATTTTTTGTAACAACAATTTTCATATTCCTACTATCTTTAAAGTATCCATTAACAGATTTTATGCAGCAGTTTCTCCATTGTGCAATAGGGGCTCATTAGAACTATATGTGCTGAGTTATTGTATATTTGAAATTTTGTCTATTCTTTTATTCTTAAATGGCACTGTGGCTCAGTATAAAATGCTTAGGTCATTTATGCTTTTAAGCATTGATCCACTATATTCTGACAGTGACTGTTGTGATGAAGACTTCTGAGACTGGACTGATACTACCCCTTTATAAGCCTAAAGATGAATTTTGCTACATTGTACAGTATTCTTTGGGCTTCTCTGGTGGCTCAGTGGTAAAGAATCTGCCTTCAATGCAGGAAATGTGGGTTCAATTCCTGGGTCAGGAAGATCCCCTGTAGGAGGAAATGACAACTCACTCTAGTATTTTCGCCTGAGAATTCATGGACAGAGGAGCCTGGTGGGCTACAGTGCATGGGGTCGCAGAGAGTCAGCCACAGCTTAGCAACTAAAGAAGAGCAGTGTTCTTTATCTCTGAAATCTAGTTAAACTATCTATTAGTGTTGCTTTTTTGTACTAATTTACACTGTGACCAAGTAAAAGAAAACTTTGTCTTAAGGCTAAATCTTATATTCTGTACGGTTTCCTGATTTAAATCTTTGCATTTTTCTACTCTTTTACTTTGATTCTCTTCTTCAGGAGTGCTCGCTTTTTTCATATTGGATACCATTTATCATATTTCATTTGACTTTGCTTACTTTAATCATTCTCTCCTCTATATCCTCGAATGTCTTTTTAGTTGCATGTTTCCTTCTTTTTTTCTGCTTCAATGTGATATTCTGTGAAGTTTTAACTCTTCTGTATCATTTTTAACTTTAGTTTTCCCAAATCATTTTCATATCTTCCTATTACCTTATTATTTAAGTGCTATATCTCTGCTTAGGACTTTTGTTTTAAAGTCAATTTTGACTTCCAGTTTCAGCTCTAATATTTACACAGTTTAAAAACCAACATTCCAAAATTAACTATAAGAAAAATTATACAAACTGAAAATCTATGACTTTCCTTGGACTAATTGTTGAACTGAGGTTGCAGAGCAACCACCCCCAAATCTAGAGAGACAAATGTATCATGAGAGTCACATTCAAGGATGTTTTATTTGAAGCATAAGTCCCTTACCCATAATTTAGTTGGATTATTTGGCAGCTTGGATGGAAGGGAAGTTTGGGGAAGAATGGATACATGTATATCTATGGCTGAGTCCATTTGCTATCTACTTGAAACTATCACAATGTTTTAATCGGCCATACTCCAATATAAAATAAAATGCAAAAGAAAAAAAAAACAGAGTTTTAATTATATGGCAAACAAAAAAAGTTAGTAGGACTAGTAAAGTGATCATTTTGATGACTTTTTCTAGAAATTGTGTGTTAACTTTCAACAGAATAATGAATCCCTAAGGGCTTCAGTCATAGGAGAATCCTTCATATTTTCATGGGCTTTACGTAAAGAAATCCCACTGGGTTCTCATCATGGAGTATCTAGGAAAGATCCCTTTGTGGTTCTGGAAAAGTGAGGGAAGAATAATAATTGTGAAATATACCAAGATCCTTCTTCATAACAAAATCCTAGTCTACAGGATTGAAGACTATATTAGGGCCTTTTTCCAGTCAGAGGAAGGGAATTCCTTTGATTTCAGCTCCATCTAGCCTTTGTGTCTTACCTAAGGTGTTAAAACATAGTCAACAGGGTTCAAGGATTGGAAATGCTGGTTCTAGGCCATCCGTAAAGTGCTAAGGCAAAAAGCAATACAAATAGAGAAGTATTTTTGAATGTCATAGTTCTGAGATACAGGGCCACTAATAGATGATTATTTAATCATAAGATTACAGAAATCTCCCGAAATCCATACTTCACAGTCATACCAACAGAGCATCAGTATCATAAAAGTGGGTTTTACCTCAAAGTGCTACAAGAAATAGATTCTTTCTGACTGGAAATCTTAAGGAAGCACAAAGTCAAGGTAGGAAACAAAAGAGAATGTTAGAGAAATTTGAAGTCTCTGAGACCTGTCGAAAGATCAAACATTAAGCATTCCTGGGTATATATTGAAAGAAAACAAAAACACTGATTTATTTCTCTCTGAGTATATGGCCAGAAGTGGGATTGCAGGATCACACGGTAGCTCTATTTTCAGTTTTTTTAAGGCACCTCCATACTGTTTTCCACAGTGGCTGCACCAATTTACATTGCCACCAAGAGTGTAGGAGGGTTCCCTTTTCTCCACACCCTGTGCAGCATTTATGGTTTGTGGACTTTTCAATGATGGCCATTCTGACCAGTGTGAGGTGGTACTTCATTGTAGTTTTGATTTGTATTTCTCTAATAGCCAATCATTTATTTATATACCAGCAATTAAGATTTAGAATTAGAATTTTAATAAAATGGTAACATTTACAATGGAATCAAAAATAATGAAATACTTGGGTATAAAAAACAAAGCACAAAGAATCTGTTTGTAGAAAACTATAAAACACTGGTGAAAGAAATCAAAGCAAATTTAAATAAGTCCTTGTTCATGAATTGGAAAACTCACTATCGTTAATGTCAATTCTTCCCAACTATGTAGATTTAATATAATCCCAAAGAAAATCCCTGCAAGCTAGTTCTTAGGTATTGAAAAACTGACACTCCAAGTTATATAGAAAGAAAAAGAATAAGCTGCAAAATATTGAAGAGTATCAAAGTTGGAATGTTAACACAACCTGATTTGAAAACTTTTTTAAAGATAAAGTAACCAATACAGTGTTGTATTGGTGGAAAAAAAAAAAAGAACACTTAGATCAATATAATAGAATTGAGAACCCAGAAATAGACTTGAACAAATACAGTCAACTGGTATTTGACAAAGACACAAAAGTTATTTAATGGAGAAAGAGTAGATTTTTCTAAAACACTGCTGGAACGATTTGACAACAATAAAGCAAAACTGGAGCCTATTATAGAGAATGAAGTAAGGCAGAAATAAAAACACTAATACAGCATACTAACGCATATATATGGGAAAGATGGTAACGATAACCCTGTATGCGAGACAGCAAAAGAGACACAGATGTATAGAACAGTCTTTCGGACTCTGTGGGAGAGGGAGAGGGTGGGATGATTTGGGAGAATGGAATTGAAACATGTATAATATCATATATGAAACGAGTCGCCAGTCCAAGTTTGATTCATGATACTGGTTGCTTGGGGCTGGTGCACTGGGACGACCCAGAGGGATGGTATGGTGAGGGAGGAAGGAGGGGGTTCAGGATGGGGAACACGTGTATACCTGTGGCAGATTGATGTTGATGTATGGCGAAACCAATACAATATTGTAAAGTAATTAACCTCCAATTAAAATAAATAAATTTATTTTAAAAAATGAAACTAAACACAGACCTTACACTTTTCACAAACATTAACTTCAAATGTATCATATACTTAAATATAAGATGTAAAATTATAAAGTTTGTAGAAGATAATGTGAGAAAACCTATGTGATTTTGAGTTTGGTGATAAGAGTTTAATACAATACTAGCTGTATCATCACAAAAGAAAAAAAACTGAATCTATTGGACTTCACTAAAATAAAAAAAATAGATCTGCTCTGCAAAGTAAAATGATACGAGATGGAAAAGACAAGCCATAACCAGTAGGAAACATTTGTGAATCACATATCATCTAGTAAAGTGTTAGTTATTCAGTCCTGTCTGATTCTCTGTGACCCCATGGACTGTAGCCCACCAGGCTCTTCTGTCCATGGGATTCTCCAGGCAAAATACTAGAGTGGATTGCCATTTCCTTCTCAGGGGATCTTCCTGACCCAGGGATTGAACCTGGGTCTCCCACATTGAAGGCAGACTCTTTACCAACTGAGCCACCAGGGAAGACCTTACATCAAAAATATACAAAGACCTCTTTTGGTTTATGTGTGCTTAACTTTATCTTATATTGGAGTATAGTTGATTAATAACATTGTATTAGTTTCAGGTGTACAGCAAAGTGATTTAATTATAATATACTTGTGTCTATTCTTTTTCAAATTCTTTTCCCATTTAGACTATTACGCAATAATGAGCAGAGTTCCCTATGCTATATAGTAGGTCCTTGTTGCTTATCTATTTTAAATATAGCATTGTGTTTGTTTTTAAATTGTGGTATTATTGACACATAACATTATATTAGTTTCAGGTGTAAAACATCACAATTTGACGTTTATATACATTTCAAAATAATGAAACAATAAGGAAACAACCACCTGGTTTTAAAAATAAGGCAAAGACCTTAAAAGACTCCTCATCAAAGTAGATATACAGATGGCAAATAACCATATGAAAAGATGTTCAACATTGTCTATCATTAGGGAAATGCAAATTAAAATAGCAATATGTTCCAGCTATACCCCTATGAAAATGGCTAACATACAAAAAATCTGACTATACAAATGCCTTGTGAGGATGCGAAGCAAAAGGAACTCTCATTCATTGCTGACAGGAATGGAAAACGGTCAAGTGATGTTGGAAAACAGTTTGACAGTTTCTCACAAAGGTAAACATAGGCTTACCATGTGATTTATCAGTCACATTCCTAGGTATTTACTCAACCAATATGAAAACTTAGGGCCATATGAAACTTGCATATGAATGTTTGTAGCAAAACTCATAAACACTGTAAGCAGCCAAGATGTCCTTCAGTAGGTAAATGCATAAATGAACTGTGGTGTAGCCATACAGTGGAATACTATCAGCAGTAAAAAGGAATGAGCTATCAAGCCATGCAAAAACATGGATATATCTTAAATGAATATTGCTAAATGAAAGAAATCAGTCTGAAAAGGCTATATATGATCAGAACAGATCAGTCACTCAGTCGTGTCCGACTCTTTGCGACCCCATGAATCGCAGCACGCCAGGCCTCCCTGTCCATCACCAACTCCCGGAGTTCACCCAGACTCACGTCCATCGAGTCAGTGATGCCATCCAGCCATCTCATCCTCTGTCGTCCCCTTCTCCTCTTGCCCCCAATCCCTCCCAGCATCAGAGTCTTTGCCAATGAGTCAACTCTTCGCATGAGGTGGCCAGAGTACTGGAGTTTCAACTTCAGCATCATTCCTTCCAAAGAAATCCCAGGGCTGATCTCCTTCAGAATGGACTGGTTGGATCTCCTTGCAGTCCAAGGGACTCTCAAGAGTCTTCTCCAACACCACAGTTCAAAAGCATCAGTAGTTCGGTGCTCAGCCTTCTTCACAGTCCAACTCTCACATCCATACATGACCACAGGAAAAACCATAGCCTTGACTATACGAACCTTTGTTGGCAAAGTAATGTCTCTGCTTTTCAATATGCTATCTAGGTTGGTCATAACTTTCCTTCCAAGGAGTAAGAGTCTTTTAATTTCACGGCTGCAGTCACCATCTGTAGTGATTTTGGAGTCCTAGAAAAATAAAGTCTGACACTGTTTCCACTGTTTCCTGATTCCATTTGTATGATATTTTGAAAAAGGCAGATTTTAGAGGTAATAAATAGATTAGTAGTTGCCCTGAGTTCAAGGTAGAAGAAATTTGAATAGTTGAGGCATATGGAAACTTTTAGGGAAATTAAACTATTTTGTATTATATTGTGTGGGTGGCTACATGACAATACGCATTTTTCAAAACTCAGAACTTTGTAGCACAAAAATTGAACCTTAAAGTATGCAAGTTAAAAAATTCATTTAGAAACTCAATTGATTCCATATTAGAAGGCAGACCATGACAAAATAATCTAAATGTATTGCAGATACACAGGCTTATCACAGAGACATTTTGGTTTCACTTCCAGACCACCATAATAAAATGAATATTTCAATAAAACAGGTCACATGAATTTTTTGGTTTCCTAGTGCATAGAAAGGAGAAGGCAATGGCACCCCACTCCAGTACTCTTGCCTGGAAAATCCTGTGGAGGGAGGAGCCTGGTATGCTGCAGTCCGAGGGGTCGCTAAGAGTTGGACAGGACTGAGCGACTTCACTTTCACTTTTCACTTTAATGCATTGGAGAAGGAAATGGCAACCCACTCCAGTGTTCTTGCCTGGAGAATCCCAGGGACGGGGGAGCCTCGTGGGCTGCCGTCTATGGGGTCGCACAGAGTTGGACACGACTGAAGCGACTTAGCAGCAGCAGCAGCAGTGCATAAAAAAGTTACATTGACACTATATTTTAGTCTATTGAGTGTTCAATCACATTGTGTCTAAAAATGTACATACCTATTTAAAAATGCCTTACTGTTAAGAACTGCAGCTGAGCCTTCAGCAAGTGGTAATCTCATTGCTGGTGGAGAGTCTTGCCTCAATGCTGATGGCTGCTTACTAATCAGGGTAGTGGTTTCTGAAGCCTAGAGTATCTGTAGTAATATGTTAAAATAAGACAATAATGAGATTTTCTATGCCAGTTGACTCTTGCTTTTATGAACGATTTCTCTGTAGTGTGCAATGCTGTTTGATAGCATTTTACCCAGAGTAGAACTTCTTTCAAAATTGGAGTCATTCCTCTTAAACCATATTGCTCTTTTATCAACTAAGATTCTGTAATATTCTAAATCCTTCATTGCCATATCAACAGTCTTTACAACGTCTTCACTGAAAGTAGATTCAATCTCAAGAAACCACTTTCCTTGTTCATCCATAAGAGGCACCTCCTCTTCTGTTAAAGTATTATCCTGAGATTGTAGCAATTCAGTCAAGTCTTCAAGCTCCACTTCTAATTCTATTTCTCTTGCTATTTCTGCTACATCTGCAATGACTTTCTCCACTGAAGTCTTGAACCCCTCAGTCATCCATGACGGTTGGAATCAACTTCCGAACTTCTGGGAATGTTTCTATTTTGACCCCTTCCCTTGAATTATGCATGTTCTTAAGGTCTTCTAGAATGGTAACGTAACTCCTTTCCAGAAAGTTTTCACTTGAATTTGCCCAGATCCATCAAAGGAATCACTATTTATGGCAGCTATGTTGTTGTTCAGTCACTCAGTCCATGTCCAACTCTTTGCAACCCAATGGGCTATAGCACGCCAGGCTTCCCTGTCCTTCACTGTCTCCCTGTTTGCTCAAACTCATGTCCATTGAGTTGATGGTGGCATCCAACAGTCTCATCCTTTGTCACCCCTTCTCCTCACAGTCTTATGAAATGTATTTCTTAAATTGTAAGTCTTAAAATTAAAAATGATGCCTTGGTCTGTGGGCTGCTGTTGTGTTAGCAGGCATGAAGACAACTATAATCTTATTGTCCATCTTCATCAGAGCTCTTTGGTGACTAGGTTCATTGTCCATGAGCAGAAATAGTTTGAAAGGAATCTCTTTTTTCCTGAGCTGTAGGTCTCAATGGTGGACTTAAAATAGTCAACAATATTGTAAACAGATGTGCTATCATGCAGGCTTTGTTGTTCTATTTATAGAGCACAGGCAGAATCAAATTAGCATAATTGGAGAAGGCAATGGCACCCCACTCCAGTACTCTTGCCTGGAAAATCCCATGGACAGAGGAGCCTGGTGGGCTGCAGTCCATGGGGTCTCGAAGAGTCAGACACGACTGAGCGACTTCCCTTTCACTTTTCACTTTCATGCGTTGGAGAAGGAAATGGCAACCCACTCCAGTGTTCTTGCCTGGTGAATCCCAGGGACAGAGGAGCCTGGTGGGCTGCCATCTATGGGGTCGCACAGAGTCGGACACAACTGACAGACTTAGCAGCAGCTGAAGGGCCCTAGGATTTTCAGAATGGTTAATGGGTATCAGTTTCAACTTCAAGTCACCAGTTGCATTACCCCTAAGAAGAGTATCATCCTGTCCGTTGAAGCTTTGTAACCAGGCATTGACTCCTTGCTATGAAAGTCCAAGGTGATGTCTTCTTTCAAAATAAGGCTATTTGTCTATCTTGATAATGTTTGCTTAGTTTACCCACCTTCATTAATTATCCTGCTGCTGCTGCTAAGTCACTTCAGTCATGTCCGACTCTGTGCGACCCCATGGACGGCAGCCTACCAGGCTCCCCCATCCCTGGGATTCTCCAGGCAAGAACACTGGAGTGGGTTGCCATTTCCTTCTCCAGTGCATGAAAGTGAAAAGTGAAAGTGAAGTTTCTCAGTCATGTCTGACTCTTAGCGACCCCATGGACTGCAGCCTACCAGGCTCCTCTGTCCATGGGATTTTCCAGGCAAGAGTATTGGAGTGGGGTGCCATTGCCTTCTCTGCATTAATTATCCTAGCTATATATAACTTTCTGTAGCTTTTACATTAGCACTTGCTATTTCACATTGTACTTTTTATGTTATGGAGACAGTGTCTTTTCTTAAACTTCATGAACCAGTCTCTGCTATCTTCAAACTGTTCTTCTGCAGCTTCCTCACCTCCCATTCACTGCTGGTGGGAATACAAAATAATACAGCCACTTTATAAGAGAGTTTGACAGTTTCTTACAAATCTAAAAATAGTATTATTATACAATCCAGTAATTGCTCTCCTAGGTTTTTACCCTATTGAGTTGAAAACTTGCGTTCATACAAAAACCTGTGCATGTATGTTTATAACAATATTGAAAACTTTTTCAATATTGGCAAAAATTCAAGCAACTGAGATGTCCTTCAACAGGTGAATGAGTGAGCAAACAGTCATATATATCTATATATAATATTATTCAGTGAAAAGAAAGAAATGAGCTATTGAGCCACAGGAAGGCAGAGATGGATCTTAAACACATATTGTGAAAAAAGCAATTCTGAAAAGGTGACATGTTGTATGATTCCAGCTAAAAGACTTTCTGGAAAAGACAAAACTAGAGAGACTGTAAGAAGGTGGGTGGTTTCCATAGATCAAGGGAACAGGAGAGGTTTGATTAGATGAAGCACATAGAAGAGTTTTTACAGAGGCAAAACTTTTCTGTGTGATATTGTAATGGTGGACTTTATTTATGCATTTGTCAAAACCCATAAAATTGTACAACACAGAATCAAACTTAGTATAAATGTAAACTACATCTTTAGTTGATAATAGTCTAATGGTATTGGTTTGTTAATTATAACAAATGTATCACACTAATACAAGATGTTAATAATGGGGCATATTGTGAGAGGTGATGTATGGGAACTCTGCACTATATGCTCATTTAATTTGTAAAAAATAAATTGCAAAAACCTAAACTTCCCTGTTGGCTCAGATGGTAAAGCATCTGCCTACAATGCAGGAGAACCAGGTTTAATCCCTGGGTCAGGAAGATCTCCTGGAGAAGGAAATGGCAACCCAGTCCAGTATTCTTGCCATGGATGGAGGAGCCTGGTAGGCTACAGTCCATGGGGTTGCAAAGAGTCAGACATGACTGAGTGACTTCACTTTCACTTTTCACTTTCAAAGAGGTATTTAAAAGGAAAATACTTACAGTTTTTCTCTATGTGACAGAGAAATAGAAGCTTTCTCACTCACATGACTCTGTTAGCCACAGAAGCAAGACAAAACTTTAAGTGTCAGTGTTGAAATGGGAGGAAAAAGTTGTTTTGTGGGACTTCCCTGTTGGTCCAGTGGTTAAGACTCAGAGCTTTCATTTCAGGGGTCATGGGTTCAATCCCTGGTGGGGAAACTAAGATCCCACATGCTTTATGGTATAGTCAGAAAAAAAATTTTTTTAATGTAAAAAGTTGTTTTAGTTAGAGAATAAGTAACTTAGAAGAAATGTTCAAGGTTTCGTATATCTTGGAGACCAGATCTAGATAGATGAAATTTTTTTTTTTTTTTTTTTTTTTACTATTTCGGTGTTCTAAGTATTTTTTCTGAGTGTGAGATGTCATAGTACATGATCATATATTGACATGACATATTGTCAGTTTTACTTCCAGTTATTTCTATAATTTTTGTTTTTCTTTATGGGCCTAATTTTCCACTGTAAAATGAGGATGTAGGGCTATACAATCTTTATGAGCTTTTCTGACCCTGATATTTTAGTGATCTAAAATTGATAGTTATATCAATAACTCAGTACTTTATTGTTTATAAAGGAAAGTAACTCTTTCTTATATCCTACAGAAGCACACAGGAAACTTAAAAGGGACAATTACATAGTTGTGATTAAGGTTATTTAGTGATTCCATTTTAGCATGTATACACTGAATTAAGTAGTTTACATAAAAACTCTAGTGGGAACCTAACTAACTAGGGCACCAAATCTCCTTTTAGTTTGACATTATCTTTAGTTTTAGAAGAAATAAAATAACCGGGAAAACAGGAGAGCCACACTCAAAATAAATATGTTGCAATGTTGCAGCCAGGTACCTATTCACTTCAGTACATCATGTTACCTGCATTTCTACCTATAATCTGAATAATGTGAAAAAGTGACTTTCAGGTGATCATGAAATTCAGAAAAATCTTTGAAATTTAAAGCATTTAATCATGCTCACTTGATTCCACTTGATAAGATAGAAGGGCATATTAAACAGATTTTTAGTATTAAATTTAAAGGAATGGGTTTTATATTTAAAACAATATATTCCCTACAATCTAAAGTTAAAGGTACAGGTTTTATACTTAAAATGATATTCCCTACAACCTAAAGTTGCCTGGATAGTTTTTATCATAAAATTTATCCCACCATTTGGATGGCTTCAGTGACCCCTATGGAGCTCTTCTTGACATGAATTTGAGTCCTTTTATTCCAATTTGAAGTCAACACACATTAAAAATTCTCAGGTATGTAATTTCTGTGTCTTGTGCTGGTACATGCCCAAGCTCAAAGAGATGCATATTTGAGCGTACTTATTGTAATGATGTATTTTGTCTCTGTTAGCATTATTTCTTTGAGCTGTTATACATTTCAAGGAATCTTTAGCTGCCTATGCTCCATCTTTTACAGATAAATTCACAAATGGGTGTCTTAGAAAAGTCAAGAATGCTTTATAATGCTATCTCGTAATTTCATGTTCTAAAATTGAGTTTTACAAGTAGTTGTGATTCCTGTATTCATGAAACTAAGAAATTGAATTGGAAACTAGATTCACCAGCTAATGAATTGTGGGCAACTTTAGCACACTACTGCTGACCTTAACTATGATCATGTGGAAACCTTTTCTGATAGAGTAAGGAACTCTATAATTCACTTACCTTGTGATTTAATTCTGCTCTGATAAGCAGAAATTGCTAAACACTATCAGATTCTGCTGATGTTATTACATTGGAGACTTTTATCTCCTGGGACAGACCTGAAACCAGTTTGAGCTAGTTACTTACCTCAGTTGGTGGGAAAATGGTATTAATGGTTCATGAAGTTAATATTGTAGCTTTTTTGCAACAAACATACACCGGTTGTCATGTAAGGGAAAACATCTCTGTTGCAAAGACAGCTGAACATTTATTGGAGTTCCTGCACCAGCCATCTTTTAGATTTTGAGACTAAGTGAACAGAATATGAATGATTTCCTGAAATCTTAACTTTACTGTTTCAATATTCAAAGCCCATTTTTACCTTTGGTGAGTTACTGGAAGTATCTACAGGTATGAACCTTTTTGGATTGTCCAAAAAAAAAAAAAAAGGCAATTGGGGTCATATCCCTTTGTTAGTCACCAAGAGTCACCAGGAATTGTAAGCTGGAATTCCTACTTGCAGGACCTGGACTAGAATGAGGTAAGTGAGGTGCCTCTGGCATAGAGTTTAAGAGGACACGCCTTCTCAGGGTGAGGCATTCTTCAGTGTGTGCTTCTGTCAGTTTTGTACCCTAGGTGCCTCACTCAGTTCAGTTCAGTTGTTCAGTCCTGTCCCACTCTTTGCCACTCCATGGACTGCAGCACACCAGGCCTCCCTATCCATTGCCAACTTCTGGAGTTTACTCAAACTCATGTCCATTGAGTCGGTGATGCCATCCAACCATCTCAACCTCTGTTGTCCCATTCTCCTCCCGCCTTCAATCTTTCTTAGCATCAGGGTCTTTTGAAATAAGTCAGTTCCTGTAGAATGGACTGATTAGATCTCCTTGCAGCCCAAGGGACCCTCAAGAGTCTTCTCCAACACCACAGTTCAAAAGCATCAATTCTTCAGCGCTCAGCTTTCTTTATAGTCCAACACTCACATCCATACATGACCACTGGAAAAACCATAACTTTGACTAGACGGACCTTTGTTGGCAAAGTAATGTCTCTGCTTTTGAATATGCTATCTAGGTTGGTCATAACTTTTCTTCCAAGGAGCAAGCGTCTTTTAATTTCATGGCTGCACTCACCATCTGCAGTGATTTTGGAGTCCCCTCCAAATAAAGTCTCTCACTGTTTCCATTGTTACCCTATCTATTTGCCATGAAGTGATGGGTCCAGATGCCATGATTTTAGTTTTCTGAATGTTGAGTCTTAAGCCAACTTTTTCACTCTCCCCTTTTACTTTCATCAAGAGGCTCTTTAGTCCTTCTTCACTTTCTGCCATAAGGGCAGTGTTATCTGTATATCTGAGATTATTGATATTTCTCCCAGCAATCTTGATTCCAGCTTGTGCTTCATCCAGCCCAGCATTTCTGATGATGTACTCTGCATAGAAGTCAAATAAGCAGGGTGACAATATACAGCCTTGATGGATTCTTTTCCCGATTTGGAACCCATCTGTTGTTCCATGTTCAGTTCTAACTGTTGCTTCCTGACCTGTATACAGATTTCTCAAGAGGCAGGTCAGGTGGTCTGGTATTCCCATCTCTTGAAGAATTTTCCAGAGTTTGTTGTGGTCCACACAGTCAAAGGCTTTGGCATAGTCAATAAAGCAGCTGCTGCTGCTGCTCCTAAGTCGCTTCAGTCGTGTCCAACTCTGTGCGACCCCAGAGACGGCAGCCCACCAGGCTCCCCCATCCCTGGGATTCTCCAGGCAAGAACACTGGAGTGGGTTGCCATTTCCTTCTCCAGTGCATGAAAATGAAAAGTGAAAGTGAAGTCACTCAGTCATGTCTGACTCTTCGTGACCCCATGGACCGCAGCCTACCAGGCTCCTCCATCCATGGGATTTGCCAGGCAAGAGTACTGGAGTGGGTTGCCATTGCCTTCTCTGCAATAAAGCAGAAGTATCTATTTTTCTGGAACTCTCTTGCTTTTTCAATGATCCAGCAGATGTTAGCAATTTGATCTCTGGTTCCTCTGCCTTTTATAAATCCAGCTCAAACATCTTGAAGGCTCACTCACACTGACCTAATGTTGGCCCTGCCCTATAGCCACAGATCTATAAAACTGATACTATGGATTTGGATTGAAAGCAAACTAAACTAAGAACCTGGTTCATTTATGGGCCATTAAAGCATTTTGAAATCTTGCATCAATTGAGTTATATAAAAATTTAAAGCATTCTAAGAAACAAAGCAAATCATAAACAAAGTCCAGTTGAACCAGCTCTGACTGTATCCAGACATACATGCTTTTGAAAAATATTCGAATTAAGGAATAGCAAAGAATAAAAATATTATTTATACCAAAAGGAAATGAAATCATTCTCACATTTTGGATTGAGACCCTAATTCTTTTTGATTGTCTCTTCCATACAGTCATAAGCATGCAGCTGTATGGATGGCTTTACTTGGAATCAGTAGATTCTTCTACTATAACGCTTAATCATTGTGCATCCCAGTATCTAAGAGGTGAGTGCTGGGAACTGTCCTTTGACTTTGTAATGTTGAATATATATATATATATATATATATATATAGCTCTGTTACTGTATAACCTTGATGACTTTATTTGGCCTCTGTAGATCTTGGTTTCCTCATCTGAAAAGTGACTAATATCTACAATATAGGAGTTTTGAGGGGTTAATGAAATAACAAATCTAAAGAAACCAGCATGGTGTCTCATACATGGTAACTTCTAAAAAAATTATAACTAGTGTAATAAATGGTGCCAATCATTTGTGAGATGTCATAATAGCAGATGTCACTATGAGATAAGATCCCTGAAACCAGCTGTTTTACTTTAAGGAAGCACTGCAGGGGAATGGGACAATGAAAAATGGCCAGTAGTTTTTTTTTTTTTTTTTTTTTAATTAAAAAATTATTTATTTTTCGCTGTACTGGGTCTTTGTTGCTGTGTGGGCTTTTCTCTAGTTGTGGCTAGTGGCGGCTACTCTCTAGTTGCGGTGCTCTGGCTTCTCATTGTGGTAGTTTCTCTTGTTGCAGAGCACGGGTTCTAGGGTAGTGCAGGCTTCAGTAGCTGCAGCACATGGGCTCAGTGGTTGTGGCTCCCAGGCTCTAAATCACAGGCTCAGCAGTTGTGGTGCACAGGTTTAGTGTCTCCATGGCACATGGGACCTTTCCAGACCAGGAATTGAACTCATGTCTCTTGCATTTAATCTGCAGGCAGATTCTTTACCACTGAGCCACCAGGGAAGCTCTATAGTGGTACTTTTTAAATATGTATACAAGTTTACTTCTACATCATTTTCAAAAGCCCCTTTACTAATTGAATTGTTTTTTTGTTTTTTTTTTTTTTTCTTCTTCAGGATGACTTTCAGCACTTACTTTTTAGAGGGAGGAGAAGACTCTTTAGAGAGGGGATTGTACAGCAAAAACAGATTTCAGGGAGAACTGTATCTATATCATCTCTCAGGATGGTCTATTACCAAAAGACTTCTGTGCTAGAAAACAGAATCTCTTGTGATTGTTTTCTCTGAAATAAAAATGATTCATTAATTTTGATGGGTATCAAACAGCAAACAGAATACATTTCACAACTCTATTGTCAGGTTAAGAGTGGTCCTTATTGATTTGTGTTACACCTTCTCCTTGGATATCATACTTTTGCTTTAAAGACTTCTACATAGGATTTGGAGCTCAATGAATCTATTGATTTCATACCACTGACTAGTTTATTGCCCTAATTTTGGTTACCTCTGTGACTCTGTAGAACTTACATCCTTTTGTACTCTCTCTGATTGGAATGCAATGTTTTTGCAATGATGGCAAATTGCAGTGGCATATGTTATTGATTTTAGTTAATGAAAAACTTGTTACTCTCTTTTCTTTTAATGGCTATTGCCAGAATTTCATAACCGTAGGCCCATTTTTCTTTTGAAGATTCTCTGTACTTTAAGAGGTTGGAGACACACATAATGTTACAAGTGAAAATATTGAAGCAAACTTATCAACATGGTCCCAAGGACTTGTTTATAACTAAGCAGGGCTGGCAGAATAACATTGAGAAAACAGACACCATTTGATGAATAAGCAATTCTCCAACAGATTCCATTCTACTGTTTGTATGCTTTTGTGCTTTACAAGTGTGTGATAAGCAATAAGTAGTACTTATTTAACTGAAACACAGCATCAGTCTTGTTTATCCAATTAAGTGGAGGCAGGAAAAAAAAATAAGAACATGACTTAACTTAGATGAGACCCTCTAGATCAGTGTTTCTTAAAATGTAGTTTGTGGATCACATTTATCAGAGTGAAGCTCATTTTCATAGTTGGTAGTTCTCTCTAGTGTCAGCTCTAGGACAATTGTCAAGTCATCAAAGCTTCTCTCACAACTTCCTTACTTCTTTTCACTTTTTCATATGCCTGGTGCCCATGACTTGCTCCTCACTTCTCCCAAAGGCCTTCTTTTTTATGCAGTACTCTGTGTTTTGGATTGATTCTTTAGTCTATCCCTCCTGTCTGTCCCTACCCCAAACTTTCATCATCAAAACTTTCCTGTCTGGTATTCTACTGTCTGTCAGTAAAGTAAGAAAGCTGGTTATATCCTTGGTTACTGAACAAACACATGTCATGATTTGCTCCTGCTGCTGCTAAGTCACTTCCGTCATGTCTGACTCTGTTCGACCCTATAGACAGCAGCCCACCAGGCTCCCCCATCCCTGGGATTCTCCAGGCAAGAACAGTGGAATAGATTGCCATTTCCTTCTCCAATGCATGAAAGTGAAATGTGAAAGTCAAGTCGCTCTGTCGTGTCTGACTCTTAGAAACCCCATGGACTGTAGCCCACCAGGCTCCTCCGCCCATGGGATTTTCCAGGCAAGAGTACTGGAGTGGGGTACCATTGCCTTCTCTGGTCATGATTTGAGAAGAGATAAAAGCCTTTCTTACTCTTCCTTCAAGATACTGTACTAGATCAGAATTGTTGGCCCAGCAGTATGTGTTATCTAGAAATTGTTTAAGTATGTGTTAGAATATGGTTTTATTGTCCCATAATTATTCTTTCTCTGGGAGAGTAATAAGAGACCTACAAGGCATACCCAGGGCAGGTGACAGTATAGTAGTAGGGTATAGAAAATATTTACTACAGTATTATTCTTCTCAATGTCTACCATAAAAATTACAAAGCCATTTGTCTTCAGAGTCAATTATGGCCCAATGACTTGTCACAAGACAAGATTAAAAACTGTTTGGAATTGCTAATTGATGTGGGGTTTCTTTTGAGAGGAATAAAGGGGTGTCTCATGGCCCCTTTGAGGCCTATATGAATGCTTAGCACCATTATTATATTGATGTATTCTTTTTCTAATATGCTCATCCTCATTGTTTGAAGGCAGCTAAACCCAGGTATTTCTATTCTCATTGCACAAGTAGAAATATAGAGAATTAGAGAATCAGATAAAGTATTCAAAATTTCTTATATTTCCTAGTTTATTATCCATCTGTAAAGCAATAATATTAAGTACCTAGTAGAGGTGGTGTCGGAGAAGGCAAAGGCACCCCACTCCGGTACTCTTGCCTGGAAAATCCCATGGACGGAGGAGCCTGGTAGGCTGCAGTCCATGGGGTTGCTGAAAGTCGGACACGACTGAGCGACTTACTTTCACCTTCACTTTTCACTTTCATGCATTGGAGAAGGAAATGGCAACCCACTCCAGTGTTCTTGCCTGGAGAATCCCAGGGACGGGGGAGCCTGGTGAGCTGCTGCCTATGGGGTCGCACAGAGTCGGACACGACTGAAGTGAGTTAGCATAAAACTACTTATTTTTGAAAATGTTATCATTGGTATTTAAGTCTGATCTCTAACATTTTAAGTTATATAGACTAAAAGTCTGCTATAATTGCACTTGTATTTTGTGTGTGTGTGTGTGTGTGTGTGTGTGTGTGTGTGCATTGTGTTAGTTGCTCAGTCACATCCGACTCTTTGCAATCCCATGGACTGTAGCTCTCCAGGCACTTCTGCCCATGAAATTCTCTAGGCAAGAATACTAGAGTGGGTTGCCATTTCCTTCTCCAGGGCTCCTGTAGGGGAAATTAGAATTGAATGCCTCAAATATAAGGGTGCCCCATCCAAACATGTTCATTATCAGAGTGTTACTTACCTTGAACTAAATTAGACGCTTACCAGAGGATCTAATCATTGATTCCAAAATACGGTAAAACAAGTGAGCCTCAACCTGTGTCTAGAAACCCAACCCTTTGTCCCAAATTCCTAGATACTAAGTCAGCCTGCTTTAGGAAAGAAGCCTGCCATTGGCTAAAACTCTTTTGAGTTTTTTTTTTTTTTTTTTTTAGGTCTGTGTGTGTGTGTGTGTGTGTTTTGCCTATCCTGTGAACAATTTTATATGTCTTTATTGGGTTTGCTCTTTCTCTTATAGCCACTCCCTTTTGCCACTTTTCTGAACACTGCACTTCCATTTGGTAGATGGCAGGTGTTACATAGCCAAGGTCAAGCTCATGCCTTGAAATAAGCTTTCTTGAATATAAATTATATCATAGACAAATAAATTTTTAAAAATCTCTCTTGAATAGAAAAAGTTACTGTATGTTGACAAAATGTAACTAATTTTGCATATACTTGTAGTGATTGCTTTTGCAATTCAAAATATCTGTGCTCTTAAATTTGTGTATGTTAAAGTAAAGCCATTTTCCTCTGATGAGATGCTTCACATTCAATTATATCAAAATTCCTCATCTGTGACTCTTGATTTCAGACTTCACTGTTTGTGCATCTATTGAATTTGAGACAATATGCAACAGAAATGTTGTTTTCAGTGTTTGGTAATTAAAACATAGGAGGGGAGTTATAAGCAAACAAAAGCCACTTATAAATGTTTTAGACTCTTTAGAAAATATTAATGTTAGAACTAGGAGTCTCACATGATAAGTTGACTGTTTCTGTTTTTTTGTTTTTTAAAAACTTCACCTGCTACTACCGACTGAGTGAGATTAAATGTGGGAATAAAAAACAGAGGAATTTGCTGTACTTTAGAGTGTCCTTTTAGTGCCACCAATGTCAAGAAGTTTGGGGAACGGAAAACCTAAAGGTAATAGGTCTTTATGATAAATGCAAAATATAAAATGCAGTTGTAATCTGTCTTATCCGCCAATAGGCATAACTATAGGATTTAGCAGGTATCAAAGCTCAGTGTTGATGCAGAGCAATATTCATCTCCAGTATTTCTGAAAGAATACAAGCACAAAGCTGCTTTGTCATCTCTATAGAGCCATGTAGATGGAAGCATCTTGGGCTAATAAAGCTAAGTATATTTGCTTTTAAAGAGTAAATATTGTTTTACTTATGACCTTGGAGAGAGTCACCTGGACCATATGCCTTCCCAGCCTCTCCAAAGCTGAGTAGGTGGAGGATCAGTTTGAAAGTTTCAGTGATGTGGGGTTGGTTTTCCAACTCACAGCTAAATAAAAATTAATTTTTTAATCTATGAAGCAAATTTTTTTGCAAACGTTAAAGTATTACAGTATGGAAACACATGTTTTAAAGAATCACTATTAATAGTGGGTAGAATAGTGCCCCTCTTCTCCAAATGATCTTCCCACCTGGAACCTCAGAAAGTTAACCTTGTATGGAATAAGAGTCTTTGCAGATATATTTAAGGTATATATACCTACCTTAAATATATTAAAGGTATATTTAAGGTGTATATATACCTTCCTTAAGGTAAGGAACTAGATATGAGATCATCCTGGATGTGGGTGAACCCTAACTCCAGTGGCAGTCATCTATACATGATACTGAAAAGAATACACAGAGACACAGGAAAAAGCCATGTGAAGACAGAGGAAGAGATTGGAATTATGTTGTCACAAACTACAGGAGGAGATAAATTATCAGGGAAATATTACTGTGTTGTATTTGTTTTCTGTTTTTTTTTTTTTTTTTTTTTTTTATAGCAAGCAGATATGAGCTCCAGGAGGACAGGAATCATGTATGTCTCCTGTTTGATTTTATTCCATGGCAAAGAAATAGAAGAGAAAAAAAAGAAAAACATTAGAAGCATATAGAAGTTCATCCAGAAGTCCCAATATCTATCTAATAGTTTCAGGAAATGAGAACAGAGAAAATGAAATAAAATAATCTAACTGATAATAGAATAAAATTTTTGTTACCATAAAAAAGACACAAATATTCAGATTGAAAAATATTATTTCAAGGGAAAGATTCTTTATATACACGTTTAAACACATGTTGATAAATTTTTGGCACCCCCCAAAAAATATTCTAAAGTCTTCCAAGAATGAAACTTGTAACTATCTACAAAAGAAAGAGAAATATACTCAGCACAACCATTTTGAGGACACAAATATATATATATATTTTTTTAAATTTATTTTATTTTTAAACTTTACATAATTGTATTAGTTTTGCCAAATATCAAAATGAATCCGCCACAGGTATACATGTGTTCCCCATCCTGAACCCTCCTCCCTCCTCCCTCCCCATACCATCCCTCTGGGTCGTCCCAGTGCACTAGCCCCAAACATCCAGTATCGTGCATCGAACCTGGACTGGCAACTCGTTTCTTACATGATATTTTACATGTTTCAATGCCATTCTCCCAAATCTTCCCACCCTCTCCCTCTCCCACAGAGTCCATAGACTGTTCTATACATCAGTGTCTCTTTTGCTGTCTCGTACACCGGGTTATTGTTACCATCTTTCTAAATTCCATATATATGCGTTAGTATACTGTATTTATGTTTTTCCTTCTGGCTTACTTCACTCTGTATAATAGGCTCCAGTTTCATCCACCTCATTAGAACTGATTCAAATGTATTCTTTTTAATGGCTGAGTAATACTCCATTGTGTATATGTACCACAGCTTTCTTATCCATTCATCTGCTGATGGACATCTAGGTTGCTTCCATGTCCTGGCTATTATAAACAGTGCTGCGATGAACATTGGCGTACACGTGTCTCTTTCCCTTCTGGTTTCCTCAGTGTGTATGCCCAGCAGTGGGATTGCTGGATCATAAGGCAGTTCTATTTCCAGTTTTTTAAGGAATCTCCACACTGCTCTCCATAGTGGCTGTACTAGTTTGCATTCCCACCAACAGTGTAAGAGGGTTCCCTTTTCTCCACACCCTCTCCAGCATTTATTATTTGTAGACTTCTGGATCACAGCCATTCTGAATGGTGTGAAATGGTTCCTCATAGTGGTTTTGATTTGCATTTCTCTGATAATGAGTGATGTTGAGCATATTTTCATGTGTTTGTTAGCCACCTGTATGTCTTCTTTGGAGAAATGTCTATTTAGTTCTTTGGCCCATTTTTTGATTGGGTTGTATATGTAAGCAATTAAAAAAATTTCCATGTATATACTCTCTTTGAAAAACTTCCCAAGAAAGAATGCCAACAAAATGAAAAATAAATCTGTAAAAGATGACATAAACGGTATATAGGGTCACAAAGAGTTGGACACGACTGACATGACTTACACTTGGATGCAATCTAAATACAGGTTAAATAATAGTGTAAAATAAAATTAATAGCCATTTGGAATTAAAATCTCAGATTTTAAAATGAACTGTGCCCAACATCCAGAATGTTTCATGACACATAGTTGGCACTCCATATAAGTTGTTGGTTGAATTATAAGAAAGAAAGAAAAAGTAAGCCAATTTTTTTTTTTATATTTAGTTGGAGGATATAGATAATGATTAATTCTGGCCAAAGGTAGGCACATTTTTTATTTAATAGATAATAAATATTTTGGGTTTGGGAGGCCAAGAGCTAATCAAGAATATTATGTAGGCATCTATATAAAATACTTACATAATGTCATTTTAAAGTATGCATGGGCATTTAAAAAATGGTGACCTGGGTTTTAATTTGACCCATAGGCTGTAGTTTACCAACCCATGCTCTAGAAAGTGATAGTTATGTCTGTTTAAAGCTGGATAACATTAAGAGAATGACAATGGAAAAAATTGAAATAAAAAACCATTAACCTTTTCACACTAGTTGGGGAAAACCAAACAAAAGGATGGTATGATAAAACAACAGCATCAACAATGTAAAGCAAAGATCTTTATAAATAGAAAAAAAATGGCAAGAATCACATCACAATGCTGGAGTGATTTAAAAAAAAAAAAAAAAAAGAATTGGTATGTGACCATCTGTGCTACCATCCAAGGCAGAGAAATGGATGTTCAACCAGAGGAAGCTTCCACACATTGTTCACTATGAATCTTGCATTAGTGTATCTGGTAGTACTTAATTGTATGCCTGTATACTAGCTGCACAGAAGCCTGAGGAAGAGAATTTACAGTATGCCACCTTGGGGATATAGGATTTGTGATGTGGAAAACTATGTTATAGGATATTAGGCAGCTAAGAATAGCACAGGTTCACATTCATTCCTGCTATTCAAAACCATCTATAGATTCAGTGGACTGCCTAACAAAATTCTAATTGCCAAGGCAATCCTGAGAAAGAACAATGCTGGAGGCAACATACTTCCTGATTTCAAGTTATAGTACAAAGCTACAGTCGTCAGCAAAACAGTAAGATACTGGCACAAAAACAGACACAAAGGTCAATGGAATGGGATAGAGAGCCCAGAAATAAAACCACAAAATTAACCTACAACTAAGGTGGCAAGAATATACAAAGGAGAAAAGACAGTATCTTCAACAAGTGGTACTGGGAACACAGGATGGCTACATGTAAAAGAATAGTTCATGCAACTTCACAACAAAAAGCAAAGAACTTGATTAGAAACTGCGCAGAAGAATCATGAAAAGATACTCAACACACTAATCATCAGGGGAATGCAAATCAAAACCCTGATGAGATCACCTCACACTTGTTAGAATGGCTGTAATCAAAAACAAAACAAGCAACAAATGTTGGCCAGGATGTAGAGGAAAGGGAAACTTTGCATGCTGTTGGTGTGAATGTAAATTGGTGCAGCCACTGAAAAAAGTATGGGGATTCCTCGGAAAACTAAAAACAGAGCTACCATATGACTCAGCAATCTACTTCTGACTATATAGCTGAAAAAAAGCAGAAATGCTAATTCAAAAAGATATGTGCACCTCAATGTTCATAGCGGCATTTTTACAATTTGTCAATATATGAAAGCACACTAAGTGTCCATCAACAGATGAAAGGATAAAGAAGATGTGATATACACACACACACAGTGAAATGGAATACTACTCAGCCATACCATAAAAAGAATGAAATTTTGCCATTTGCAGCAACATGGATGAACTTGAAAGGTGTTAGGCTAAGTAAAATAAGTCATAGGCAGAGAAAGACAAATATTGTATGATGCCACTTATATGTGGAAGCTAAAAATACAGCAAACTAGTGAATATAACAAAAATCAGACTCACAGATATAGAGAACAAACTAGTGACTACAAGTAGGGAGAGGAAAAATGAGAGGGTCAATATAGGGGTGGTTGGTTAAGAGGTAAAAAATTAAGTAGAAAATAAATTACCTGGATATATCATACAACATGGAGAATATGGCCAACATTTTATAATAACCATAAATGAAGTATAACTTTTAAAAATTGTGAATTACTAGATTGTAATATTTAATAATATAATGTTTAAATACTGTTTGTACCTCAAAAAAATGACTTACTACTATTTCATCAAAAAATGAAGTCTGTCTACCATCCCTCTGATCTTGGGAGGACCTTTTTGACTGACTATCAGTAAAGTAGGGCAGAGATGACACTGTGTGCATTCCCAGGGCTAAGTCATAAAGAGTGTTGTTTTCTTTTGGAATCCAGTAATCATGCTATGAGGAAGCCAAGCAGATCATGGAAAGGCCCACATGGATAGAAACTGAAGCCCCCAAGCTTCAGCCACAGCTCAGTCCCAGCTAGCTGTGATTGCCAGCTATGAATGAGGCATATTAGAATTTGATATCCCAGTGCCATTTTGACCTGACCCAATTGATATTACTTGAAACAGAGGATACTTCTACCTAAATCCATGCCCAAATTGCAAATTTGTGAGCTAACTAAATTATTTGTATTTTGAGCCACTTGGTTTTGGTACGGATCATTTTGCAGCAACAAATAACTTGAATAGTAACTGAACAAGGGTAGTCGTGAACTTGGCTTGGCAGGGTGAGACTATAAAGAATCATCATCCTTACTACTATGAACACTTTTGTTGTTGTTCGGTCACTAAGTTGTGCCTGACTCTTTGCAACCCCACGGACTGCAGCACTCCAGGCTTCCCTGTCCATCATCTCCTGGAGTTTGCTCAAACTCATGTCCATTGAGTCGATGATGCCATCCAACCATCTCATCCTCTGTCACCCCCTTTTCCTTTTGCCCTCAATCTTTCCCAGCTTCAGGGTCTTTTCCAATGAGTCAGCTCTTCACATCAGGTGACCAAATTATTGGAGCTTCAGCTTCAGCTGAACGCTTTATTGGTGAGCTTATTGAGAAAACATTGTGGAGACTAGGGAAAGAGACTGCTATCTGCATGACTTGTCATCTTGTTCAGTGGACTGAACACTTTTCCTGTAAAGATATGTCTTTTAGTAACAATTCAAAAAGGATACCTGTGGTGGATTCATTTTGATATTTGGCAAAACTAATACAATTATGTAAAGTTTAAAAATAAAATAAAATTGGAAGAATAAAAAAAATAAATAAATAAAATCAATCAATCAAAAAAAAAAATAAAAAAATAAAAAAATAAAAAAAAACAAAAAGGACACAGATACAGTCACAGGCTTAGCCTATTATAAAATGCCAGTTTACATACTTCTTCTCAGATTTCTTTGTTACTAATGCTTCAATCCCTGACATTGTGGCTAAATCCCACACAATGTGATGAAACCATTATCTACTGCCCATTAATTAGTGTAGATCCATCTCTCAGATTATCTCTCCTTACAAGCAGAGTGGAAAACTATATTACTGCTAAAATTCTCACTATGGGAGGAGTTACTTCACTGTTCTTCAGATCAGTGCCACCATTGAGTGGGACTGAACTGTTGGCACTTTAGAAAGTGCTAACATATTGTGCAGAGTCACCTTTAAGTGAGACTTGATTTTTTCTTCTTCCTAAGGAATTCCCCATTGAGTCTACAGGTATAGGTGGAAGTGACGGCAGTGTGATGGATGTAGGCGTACTGGTGTTTTAAGAATCCTCCTGCTGCTCTTGCAACTAACATGTGTCTCCAAGCATAGTCCCTCCACTTCTCCTTTGGTGATGGACTTGTCCTTGGCATACATAATTTGTGATGACTGCAATGTCCAGAAGGTTTTTTGTCATCAAGCATTCAGTGTCTAGGAGAGCCCATCAGTAAGTAGAAAATAGTTTTCATAAACAGATGAGGTATTTACTAGTGGAGGCAGTAGTTTTGCTTCAAAACTCTAGGAGTGTCTACTGTGCACCTCTAAGCAGGGACTGGTTTTGATTTTGTATAGAACTTCATACAGTCCAATACACTTCAAAACATGGATGGGCTAGGATATAGTAGCCAAGTGGTGAACTTGCTTGCATAATATTGTAGTCTAGGACATCTGGAGATCCTTCGATACTTTTTGGTCTCTAATTAAAGGTTTTTGGTTACTTGTTATATGAGTTGGAGCAGGATACCCAAATGTGTTTTGTTTTGTTTTTTAAAGTTTTTATTGAAATTGTTGCAGTATTGCTTCTGTTTTATGTTTTGGTCTTTTGGCTGCAAGGCATGTGGGATCTTAGCTCTCTAATCAGGGACTGAACCCACACTCCGTGCATTGGAAGGCAAAGTCTTAACCACTCTACCAATAGGGAAGTCCCCTAAATGTGATTTATATAAGAAGTCTTACCAAGTATTGTTCCTCTTTCTTAAAATTTAGAGGAGTAAGTTGGAGGGACTTGTGTTTCACTTTGGAAAGAACATCATATCATTCCTCAGGCCACTGGACCCCTAGTAAACTTTATCAGTGTTCAGATTCCTAGATTTTCTTGGGATTTATCCTACATTTTGATAAGCATCTGTGTCACTAAGGTATCTAAGATAACTGCTGCTACTTCCTGCTTACAGTCCTCTTATCATACTGTCATCATTAGTATCATAAGCGTGATGCCCTGTGGCATGATGAAATGATCCATGTCCCTGGAAATAAATTCTAACACAAATCTGAAAAGTTAATGTACCCTTGAGGTATGACGGTTGGTAGAGTGCTATATCTACCAGGCAAAAGCTAACTTATTTTCTGTTGTTCTCTGTTTATTGGGATGGGAGAAAAAGTGTTTACTAGAGCCATAGTGGTGTACCAGGTGCTGGAGATTATGTTGATTTGTTCCAGAAAATTGACTTGACTAAACAGCAGCTGCAGTTGGAGTTACCACCTGATTAAGGTTAAAATAATTCGTTGCTCTGCTCCAAGATGACTTTTTCTTATGCTCAGGCCAGATGATTTAAATAACAATAGGAAAGGTTTTACAGATTTCAGACATTTGATGGTGCCATCAGTCACTTTCATTCCCCTATTTTACTGTTTTTTTTTTTTTTTTAAATTTTGGAACATTTGATGAATCCAGGAGTTCTCCCATGACACATCTCCCCATGAGTCAGGGAGACAGTGTGAGCATTCTGCTCACTGGCTGTTTCGAATACCTATCAGTAACTGGAATAGTAACCGCAAGACAATTTGGAGATCTACTGAGCTCCAAAACTCCATCTATCAGCTGAACTTATAAATCCCTCTTTGGCCAGAGGACTATAGTGATGTACTGAGATATTAACTTTATACTAGGTCTAGTGTTCACTAATGGAGAAGGCAATGGCAACCCACTCCAGTACTCTTGCCTGGAAAATCCCATGGGTGGAAGAGCCTGGTAGGCTGCCGTCTATGGGGTCACACAGAGCTGGACATGACTGAAGTGATTTAGCAGCAGCAGCAGCAGCAGTGTTCACTAATACCTGAAAGATATGAGTAACCTCTTTTCTCTAAGCCACAGGCTTTTTGATAACGGCTTAAGTCCTTGTGATTTTATTACAGAATCTTTCCTCAAGGATTCCCATCCTCCCTTTCATTCAAAAGTAGTGAATTTGTTAACTGGCCATGAACCGTGAACTTCCAGATGTTCAAGCTGGTTTTAGAAAAGGCAGAAGAACCAGAGATCAAATTGCCAACATCCACTGGATCATCGAAAATGCAAGAGAGTTCCAGAAAAACATCTATTTCTGCTTTATTGACTATGCCAAAGCCTTTGACTGTATAGAACACAATAAACTGTGGAAGATTCTGAAAGAGATGGGAATATCAGACCACCTGACCTGCCTCTTGAGAAACCTATATGCAGGTCAGGAAGCAACAGTTAGAACTGGACATGGAACAACAGACTGGTTCCAAGTAGGAAAAGGAGTACGTCAAAGCTGTATATTGTCACCCTGCTTATTTAACTTATATGCAGAGTACATCATGAGAAATGCTGGGCTGGAAGAAGCACAAGCTGGAATCAAGATTGCCAGGAGAAATATCAATAACCTCAGATATGCAGATGACACCACCCTTATGGCAAAAAGTGAAGAGGAACTAAAAAGCCTCTTGATGAAAGTGAAAGAGGAGAGTGAAAAAGTTGGCTTAAAGTTCAATGTTCAGAAAACTAAGATCATGGCATGTGGTCCCATCACTTCATGGGAAATAGATGGGGAAACAGTGGAAACAGTGTCAGACTTTATTTTTCTGGGCTCCAAAATCACTGCAGATGGTGAGTGCAGCCATGAAATTAAAAGATGCTTACTCCTTGGAAGAAAAGTTATGACCAACCTAGATAGCATATTCAAAAGCAGAGACATTACTTTGCCAACAAAGGTCCGTCTAATCAAGGCTATGGTTTTTCCAGTGGTCATGTATGGATGTGAGAGTTGGACTGAAGAAAGCTGAGTGCTGAAGAATTGATGCTTTTGAACTGTGGTATTGGAGAAGACTCCTGAGAGTCCCTTGGACTGCAAAGAGATCCAACCAGTCCATTCTAAAGGAGATCAGTCCTGGGTGTTCTTTGGAAGGAATGATGCTAAAGCTGAAAGTCCATTACTTTGGCCACCTAATGCGAAGAGTTGACTCATCGGAAAAGACTCTGATGCTGAGAGGGATTGGGGGCAGGAGGAGAAGGGGACGACAGAGGATGAGATGGCTGGATGACATCACCGACTTGTTGGACATGAGTCTGAGTGAACTCCAGGAGTTGGTGATGGACAGGGAGGCCTGGAGTGCTGCAATTCATGGGGTCACAAAGAGTTGGACACGACTGAGTGAGTGAACTGAACTGAACTTGAGGTTTATGATCTGAGGGGAGACAGTGATTCATTATTTTGATAGTTTAAGTTAGGATCTTTTAAAGATTTAGAATTCTTTTCAGATTTGTGAGTCAAATAAGACACTAATGGGTCTGTGACTTGTTTCAGTCCTGGGAACTCAATAATCAATTTTCTTCTATCAGAGATCCGTCAGGGTCATTTCAGTATGATTGAAAGACGGCCTTGTCCCTTGCATTAATTCTGTCTGTATTGCCTCTAACTATTAAGGTGCTGTTTGGTATCTGCCATCTTTAGATTCCACCATTCCCACTGAAATTAGGATCATGCTTTGTGGCCAAACTTGTTCTCTTCATCCTAAACGTAGGGAGGACACCTGCCATTGCACTTTTCAAAGATGCTGTTTCTGCCTTCACTGGTGGATTTCTCTATATCATGATGAAGAAATTGTCTTTTGAACCCTCTTGTAGGACAGAATTAATGTGTGGTTTAATATGTTACACATGACAATTTCATTCCAATGCTCCTATTTCCATAAGAACTTTTATGTATTTCTTTATTGTAGCTAGGAATTTATGGCATCTTTATTTCATGTAGGCCAAAACTCAACCAAGCACACAAAAGTACAGTTCTTTAACTCAGCACCTGTAATCTAGAATCTTGGATAAACGCATCCATTTTGCAATGAAGGTTTCAGGTAATTTTATAGGGATCTCTGGAGGTTGAAATGCGCTTCTCAGTTGTATCCCATTGGGGGAAAAGGCCTGATTTTTGTACCCCACAATGTTTATTCACTAGATGCAAGCTACCCTAGGGCTTCCCAGCTGGCACTAGTGGTAAAGAATCTGCCTGCCAGTGCAGGAGATGCAAGAGATGCAGGTTCAATCCCTGGGCCTGGAGGAGGGCATGGCAACCCACTCCAGTATTTTTGCCTAGAGAATCCCATGGACATTGATGGGAGCCTGGTGGGCCTCAGTCATGGAGTTACAAAGAGTTGGACATAACTGAGCAACTGAGCACACACATAAGCTTCCCTGGGAAAGGGATGCAGCCTTGGTAAGATGGCTGTTTTTAGTCAAGGACAGTCCTGGAGAAAGAACAAGTGAGACAACTTTCAGTAACTGATAATAAATATTTTAGTTTTGGTGGGGATGGTCCGATGATATGATTATTGCATCATAGGATCCATTCTGTGTGTGTGCTCAGTCATGTCCCATGCTTTGTGATCCCATAGACTATAGCCCACCAGGCTCCTTTGTCCATAAGATACTCCAGGCAAGAATACTGGAATGGGTTGCCATGCCTTCCTCCACGGGATCTTCCTGACTCAGGGACCCAACCCATGTTTCTGATGTCTCCTGTGTTGGCAGGCGAGTTCTTTACCATGGTTGCCACCTGAGAAGCCCATCAGAGTCTTACAATAACATCATAAATAGTTTTCCTAAGCAATTCCATCTCTGCTTATAATCCAGAAAGCTCTTTCTTCAGTGTAAGCCAGATCATAGCATGCTTTTCTTTAAAACCATTCGTCTTAGGATAAAATGTAAACTTCTTATTAAGGCTTTTATATCTCTGCAGGATCTTGTTCAGCTTAACTTACTATTTATATTGTCACGGGTTCATTATGAACACTTACACGGTCTAGCAAATTTGTTGAATGAATGAATGGAACTTTAGTTTTAACTTAAATAATCAACATCAAATAGGAAAGTTGTTAAACTGAACATTCAGGATCCTTAGATGAGCCACTTATTCTGTTCATCAGTGAATTGGGCTTAAAACTACCTAAACTGCTTATAAATTTCCTCTGAGACACATATAATAAGATATATTTATAATGTGAAAAATACAAGCACTCTACTAGCGTTAGGCAACTTGCTGTATTTAGTAGTAATAATGTTGATGATAATATAATAGCAGGTGGCTCAATGGTAAAGAGTCCGCCTGCAATGCACAAGACTCAGGTTCGGTCAGGAAGATCCCCTAAGAAGGGAATGGCAACCACTGCAGTGTTCTTGCCTGGAGAATTCCATGGACAGAGGAGGCTGGCAGACTATAGTTCGTGGGGTTACAAAGAGTTGGACCCAACTGACTAAGCACAATGATATTAAACTTTTCTCTGCTAGAAAGTGATCTGAGTTTGGCATTTATAATTTTAAGGCTGAGTTCCAGCTCTTCCACTTCATGTGGCTTCAGGAGTGAATCTATCTTCCTCTCTCCTTTCCTTCATCCCTTTTACATATGCATCCACCTATCCATCTGTATACCTATGGGTTTAATGGAATTCTAGTCTTTCTGAATTTGTTTCCTTATCTGTGAAATGGAGATAATAAAACTTCCCTTCAGTAATTTTAGCAACATTGTTAGAAAGAATAAATGAAATATTATATATTAAATTATTTCTTGAACTACAGAATGCTTTGATATTTTAATTTGATTTAGCTTAATTATATTCATGTAAAATGAAGTACAAAAATGTGTTTTCATTATCAAGTTTTGGTGATTATGTATGCCATCTCCCCTCTTTTCCACTTTTTCTGATCTTTCATGAGGTGACTCTTAGGCCAACATCATTAATAAAATTTACTGAACATGTACTGTATTTTAGACTTTGTTCTGTGCCCTGTGAATATCTACTGAATCCTTATGTGGGCCGTAGCAGTCAATTAATTTATATATTGGTTCAGGCAAAATAGAATATTATTTTATTAATGTGGGGGCTTAGTGAAGAAGAATTAGGTTAAAATCCAAATGAACATAGAATGTTAATTTTCTAAGAATTATCACTACAAAATTTTATCATTATTCAGACAGGTATACATCTTTCTGCAAAGACAAATCATATTTACCACATGTCAGTCAGAATGACTGGGTTTCTGATTTTAGGGAAATGAGAAAGAGTTTCAGCTTTACTGATAGAAAGCCTCCAACAAATTTTATTATTAAGACTCTTTTATTCAAATCCATGACTTTTGACTAACTCTCCCTGTTTCAGATCTTTTTTTTTTTTAATTAATTAATGTCTGTTGAGGATAATGTATAACATATTGAGACATATTTGGTCTTAGGATAAGAATCTTTTAATCAGTACATGTCTCACAAGGTCAGTACTACTTTTGCTGAAGTGAAAAAAATTCCCTATTATCACTGATTTAGGAGAAATAAAACCTCTTTTGGTTGATTGATATGCTAGAGACCCAGGAAATGTGACAGTCTGATGAACTTCACAAAACCACTTATGGTTATTATCTTATTGTGATAGGGTCATATAGAGCATTTGTAGCTAATATAAATCAAATGTAAATTCCATCATTGTTCAATATTAATCTGTTTCTTTGTTCCACTGTCTCCAGAACTTGATTGCCCTTCTAGCTTACTCTTCTCCTCAAGAGCTTAATTATTCTTAGTGATTCTAATTTCCTTACAACAGCAGGAGAAATACTTGACTTTCCAATAGGAAGTATTTTTTGAATAATATCTTCCTTCTGTGAATCTTTTTTTATAAATCAAATTCTTTTCTCCTATTTACACTGCAGTTTTCATGAAAAAATATGATGAATTTATGATCTGGGCTTTCAAATAATTTATTTTTAATTTGAGCATATAGGGAAAAAAAGATTCAGCTAAATGTTCTCTCCAGAAAGGTCTTCCCAGAAAACTTTATCTAATCAGCCCCTTCCCCTTATTCTCTGTCATAGCTAGCTTTTCCGTTTTATAACCATTCTTACAAAGTTTGTCGACCATTTGTTTAGTATTTTCCCCTGATGGGAATATTAAGTGCATGATCACAGAAGTTGCTCTTTTTTTCCCCTGCATTATCAAGAACACCTAGTTCATGGCTGGTAAGCAGTTTGGTGAATAAATGAATTAATCAATTAATGAAAAGAGGGAAGCAAGGAAGGGGAATATGGATGGATGAGTAGCTGAGTAAATGAATGGTTAAAGGGTTTTAATTGACTAAGTTCAATAAGAGAGAGTAGTGTGATATGGCTGCCAAAGTAATGATAGGAGGGCTGTTATAGACTAGAGGGATTAAATTGCTCCTGACTAATTTCAAGAGCTAGAACTAGGGTAAGAAAGTGAGGTACAAAGGGATATTAACAATAAATTAACTTTGGAAATATTTTTTTTCTTTCCTGAACTTTCCCCCCCCAGCTTTGTTGAGGTAAAATGGAAATAATAGTAATACCTACTATAATAAATAGAGCTAAGCTGAAGCTTACATAGGTTAAGTAACTTAATCTGTGCCCAAGTTTACACAGATAGTATGAAACAAAGCTAGAAGGTAACCCTATACTTTTTTTTACTCCAAAGCTGGATCTGTTCACCTCTTCACTACATTGCTATACTTCTTATCAGCCAAGTGCTGTACTAAGTATTTACCTGAATCATCTCATTTAGTGATCATAAACCATTTTGAAGTAGGTGTTTACTGTTAGCCAGATTTTAAAACTGAAGCTCAGAGAAATTAACTGGCTTAAGTCAGTTAAGGAAATCAGAGTAAAAATTCTCATCCAAATTCTTCTGATTCCAAAGTTCATGCTGCTACCACACAGCAACTCACTCACTTTTAGTGCTTGGTCTCTCAAGAAAGCGAACATTTGCTTTCATGGAACAATTTGAAAGGACCTGAAAACTCATCTTGTCTGATGGTTGGTGGACCAAAAATGTCCTAGTTGTTGCTTAAGGGTCATCCCAAGGAAATTTGTGTTTTTAACTTTATTGTGGTGATGGTAATATTTATCACGGAATCTGTTTTAATTAAATTGTTCAATAACATGGTACCTGTTGGAGAACGTGGTCCACACTGTGCTGTATCCTTCAGAACCTCCTCAGGGATGAAGGAGGAGGGAAGAAAAATGCCTCATCCCAGGGGCAGCTCCTACTAAAGGCTGACCAGTTTTCAAGGCTTGTGCCCCACCACTCTGGGCTGACTCTGAAAGTCCATCTTGGTGGGCTTCTTTGAGATTTTTGTTGACATTATGCATGCTAAGTCTCTTCAGTTGTGTCCAATTCTTTGCGACCCTATGGACTGTAGCCCTTCTGGCTCCTCTGTCCGTGGGATTTCCCAGGCAAGAATACTGGAGTGGGTTGCCATTTCCTCCTCCAGGGGAACTTCCCCACCCAGGGATCAAACCTGAGTTTCATTATGTCTCCTGCATTGGCAGGTGGGTTCTTGACCACACACGCCACTTTTATGGCAGCCCAACGTTTCTTCTATCTAATCCTGCTTCCTTTTATTTCCTCCCTTCCATAGGTATTCATTCAAAGAGTGTTCTGTATACTTCCTGCATCCTAATCTCAGGGTTTGCTTGTCAGAGAACCCTATTTGCCATTGAAAGTATAGGCTAGGAGATGAGGAGGCATGAGAAGACATAGAGGATGAGAAGACTAGGATTAATAAGGAGCTGAATACAAAGGCACAACTAGTCAGTGAAGCACTAAAAGAAGGGAAGCAGGAGGACAAGTTGCTTATTTCCCAACTTTTTTGAGACCTAACCACACTGACCTACCAAAGTAGGGTTTAAGGCTATGCTTCCATGATGCCAATTCCATCAAATATTTAGGATATATAATTATATAGTTTATACATACATGTCGGAGAAGGCAATGGCAACCCACTCCAGTACTCTTGCCTGGAAAATCCCATGGACAGAGGAGCCTGGTGGGCTGCAGTCCATGGGGTCACTGAGGGTTGGACACGACTGAGCAACTTCACTTTCACTTTTCACTTTCATGCATTGGGGAAGGAAATGGCAACCCACTCCAGTGTTCTTGCCTGGAGAATCTCAGGGAGGGGGGAGCCTGGTGGGCTGCCGTCTATGGGGTCTCACAGAGTCGGACATGACTGAAGTGACTTAGCAGCAGCATACATACATGTATACATATCTTATCCATATACAGATACAAATGAACACACATACATATGTGTTTGTGCATCCTATTGGCTGATCAACCAGTTGATTGACTGATGTGCTACTTTTCCACCAGGTGTTTGTTTTGGCTTCCTATTGTAAACCTCAGAAAAGGTAAGCCTTTCTGACTAGGTAGCAGGGGAAATAATTAAGTTTCATTCTTCTGAGAGGCTGTGTCAGCAGCATTCAGTAAAAATGCAGGGTAAGGTATAGGATATGAAAATTGCAACATGCTAACAAATGGAAAACCTTTTCACTGTTAACAAATTAGAGGGATCCAATACTGTTTCAAATACTTGCTGATTATTTTAGCATTTCCCTTTGAATTCTGAGACCATTCTGGAATAAGGAGAGACAGGAAGCAGAAGGAGAAGCAAATAACAAATTTCCTGTTCTTTGGAAAACTGTCATAGTGTCTTGTGGAACATCATGTGATGACGTGTGCTTTCCTGTCCCACTTTGTGTCAGGGCAGTGAGTTAGCTAGTATTGCTAGAAGCCGATTTTGCATAAAGCAGTGACAGTACATAAATATCCATGTATCTTGCAGTATGTGTGTTTCATTACTTATAATGAAATAAACATGGTTAAGTCTGTTGTGTATTGTTGTTTAGGAGCAGATCTCACCTGAAAAAGCTGGATTTATTGAGACAAATCGATAGTTCATAAAGCAGCTTTGACCTGGAGCTTTCACATAAGGAACTCTAGTGGAGATACAAAAGAAACGGAAGACACAGCCCCTGCTCTTGAGAAACTTACAGTCTAACTGGCATCATCAAATATAGACACCTGAGGAAAACTGAAAATAGATAATGATTAAACACAGTACTGCTTAAAGTTGTCTGCAGGATAAGTGAACTCACACACCAGGGAGTCAGTTGGAACTTTTCTTAAAAATAACAGTTTCATATGTGAAATAATGCTTGTTTTGTCTAAAACTTATGCAAAAATCTAATTCATTTCTAAATCTACCTAAGTGTGTTTTAGTAGAAGAATGATGCTCTTGTCTCTTCCCCAGTCTTAAGGTAAAATGAACACTCCAGAAAGATGTAGTGTGTTTGTATTCTGGTCTTGCCTGGTGGCTCAGTTGGTAAAGAGTCTGCCCACAATGCGGTAGACCTGGGTTCAGTCCCTAGATTGGGAAGATCCCCTGGAGAAGAAATGGCAATCCACTCAGTATTCTTGCCTGGAGAATTCCATGGACAGAGGAGCTTGGCAGGCTACAGTCCATGGGGTCACAAAGAGTCAGACATGACTGAGAGACTAACTCTTTCTTTCTTTCTTTGTGTGTGGTTTTCCTAACACCTAGAATTTGAAAAGTATGGAGTTAATTTGTATTTCTTCAGATGACCTGTTTGTGTATTTGAGTACAGGCTGTCCTCTTCTTGAAAAACTTTACATAGGTAATATTAAGCAATGTGACAAGCTGTTAAAAATATTTTTGTGCAAGGTCTTTGCTATCTCTCTGATAGCGTGATCTAAATGTTATTGTAAGCCCTGTGAGGACCTCTACTTGGAAACATGTTAGTCAGTTGGCTGGCAATAACTAGAAATTCATCACAAAATATGTCTCCTTCACTTACTATTAAAGAGTGAAATATTTTATGCCTGTGCCTTTTTTTGGTGAAATGTATTTTATTAGTTTTCTATTGCTGCTGTAACAAATAACCACAAACTTAGTGGCTTAACACAGCTCAAAAGTTGTATTAAAGATTGGATGGTCAGAAGTCTGAAGTGGCTGTCACTGGGCTAAAATCAAGGTGTGAGCCGGTCTTACTTCTTTTTGGAGGCTCTAGGGAGCCGACTTGATGGACATGAGTTTGAGCAATCTCCAGAAGTTGGTGATGGACAGATAAGCCTGGCAAGCTGCAGTCCATGGGTTCGCAAAGAGTCGGACACAACTGAGTGACTGAAGTGAACTGACTGAGGGAAGCATCTGTTCTTGTCTTCTAGTTTCTGAAAGCTCCTGCATTTCTTAGCTCCAAGGCTCCTTTCTTTCTCAAAGTCAACAATGACTAGTCAAGTCTTTCTCACATTGTGTGATTCTGCCACTGACTCTTCTGCCTTTCTCTTTCAAACTTTTAAAAATGAAACAATCTTTTAATTAATTTACTATTATCATCATTATTATTATTTTACTGTGCTGGGTCTTCATTTCTGCATGTGGGCTTTCTCTAGTTGCAGTGTGCAGGCTTGTCATTGCAGTGGCTTCTCTTGTCATGGAGCACAGGTTCTAGGGCATGTGACTTCTGTAGCTGTGGTTCCCCGGCTCTAGAACTTGAAGTCAGTAGTTGTAGCACATGGGCTTAGTTGCTTCGTGGCATGTGGAATCTTCCCACACCAAGGATCAAACCTGTGTCTCCTGCATTGGCAGGTGGATTCTTAACCACTGGACCTCCAGGATAGCCTCCTCTTTCACATTTAAGGATCTTTATAATTATGTTGTTGCAGTATTCCCTGGTGTTTCAGATGGTAAGGAGTCTGCCTGCAATGCAGAAGACCCGGGTTCAATTCCTGGGTTGGGAAGATCCCCTATAATTATGTTACGGCCCACTCAGATAATCCAGAATAATCTGTTTTTCAAGATTAGCAGGTGATTAGTGACCTTAATTCCATCTGATACCTTAATTCTCCTCTGCTGTGTAATTGACAGTCACTGATTCTGGGGATTAGATCCTGGCCATCTTTGGGAGGCCATTATTCTGCCTACCACATACATTGGAGCTGACCTTCTCTTTCTGAGATTGGAGGTAAACCTCTTTTTCACCCCTATATGTGCCTCTTCAAAAATGTGGTAAAACGTCTCCAATGAAAAGGATTCCTATGAATGTGTTTGTAAGTATGCTTGTGTTCTGGTCATGCATAAATAGGGAAATAGGATTGCTTTTGTCAAATTTAAGGAAGTATATGTAGAAGAGAGAAAAGTGTTTAAGGATTTAGTGAGTTTTCATTTCATTGTTTTGCTTTAGTTGTATTTTTTCAATAGGGGGACTTCATGGTAAGGGGCTTCCCTTGGTGGCTCAGACAGTAAGGAAGCTGACTACAATGCAGGAGACTCAGATTCAATCCCTGGGTTGGGAAGATCCCCTAGAGAAGGAAATGGCAGCCTATTTCAGTTTTCTTGCCTGGAGAATCCCATGGACAGAGGACCCTGGAGCTACAGTCCATGGGGTCACAAAGTGTCAGAAAAGACTGAGCAACTAACACTTTTCATTTTCTGTCCTGGGTAAGAGGAAGGAAAGATCAAACTCATTCATTACCCCCAGTGTGCCATGCAGATGTTAGCACTCTTATGTGTGGATCATGTGAAGATTGTTGGGATGTGCTGCCTTAATCTGCATCTGGTCCCACTTGTGCTTTCATGTACCCTAGACTGAAAAGCTGCTGTTGCTTTTGTGAACACCTGTGGTTTTCTGTAGATTGTTCAAATGCTGTGTCATCAACTTTGCTAATTTTTTCTGATTCTAAACCTTAGTGTTCTTATCTCAGTTTGTTCAATGAGTCAATGTTATTTTTTTTTAACTCACATTGCAGAATCACAACATCTGCCTTGAGAGGAGCGTGCGGTGAGTTCACTCTTTCTGGCTCCTCTCTCTCTCTTTTTTTTGCCATGTAACTTATGGGATCTTGTTTCCCCAACCAGGGATTGAACCTGGGTCTTCAGCACTGAGAGCTCAGAGTCCTAATCACTGCTCCACCAGGGGATTCCTCAGGGCTCACTCTTAAGATTTTGATGCCTGCCACTTTTGTGTTGTTCAGTGACCATGTGTCTGAATGAAAGAGTCACACATTATGGTTCACTGCTCATAGGCTAGAAATACCAGTCTTAACACTTGAGGAGCCTTCCCGATTAGTATGATGTAGGAAATTGTTACCATCCAACATGATTCCCCGAAGAAGGCAATGGCACCCCACTCCAGTACTTTCGCCTAGAAAATCCCATGGACGGAGGAGCCTGGTAGGCTGCAGTCCATGGTGTCGCTAGAGTCAGACATGACTGAGCAACTTCACTTTCACTTTTAACTTTCATGCATTGCAGAAGGAAATGGCAACCCACTCCAGTGTTCTTGCCTGGAGAATCCCAGGGACAGGAAGCCTGGTGGGCTGCCATTTATGGGGTCGCACAGAGTTGGACACGACTAAAGTGATGCAGCAGCAGCAACATGATTCCCTGCATGGATGCTATCATAATCAGTGTGGCAGCTGACTTCCAGTCAGATTTCAGTATGTCATGCTCTGCTGTTGACTATGCGTTCATTAGGCATCCTTGTCAGGTTTAGAAGAAACACTTAAGTACGTGCCAAATTATCTTTGTTGCTAGGCACTTTTAGGTTGGCAAGGTTGGAGGAATGTGGAAGAATGGGCATATCATGCAGCCTAGGCTAGGTAAAAGCTTGTTATGTGAGTCCTATGTGACTATCACTGATTGACAACTTAGATGCATAGCTGTATTTATAATCAACATTCTTTTTCATACCTTATTATAGGCTAGGCAGCATGCTAAGCATTTTACATACATTATTGTATCTAATATTTTCAACAGCCATGTGTATTAGGCTCTATTATTATGCCCATTAACAGTTAAAGAAACTGATAGAGAATTTCAGTAAATTGTCCAAGGTCACATAGCTAACAAGTGGTAGAACCATAATTTTAGCTGTGATCTGTATGAACTTGTCTTAATTTAGGTCCCCCTGAAAGCAGAGTCTGTGACAAAGACTTGGATCAAGGTAGTTTATTTGGACATGATCCCTGAAAGCAAAGTGGGAGGGTGCTGCTGCTGCTGTCGCTTCAGTCATGTTCGACTCTGTGCGACCCCATAGACAGCAGCCCACCAGGCCCCGCTGTCCCTGGGATTCTCCAGGCAAGAACACTGGAGTGGGTTGCCATTTCCTTCTCCAATGCATGAAAGTGAAAAGTGAAAGTGAAGTCGCTCAGTCGTGTCCAACCCTCAGCGACCCCATGGACTGCGGCCTTCCAGGCTCCTCTATCCATGGGATTTTCCAGGCAAGAGTACTGGAGTGGGGTGCCATTGCCTTCTCCAAAGTGGGAGGGTAGGGAGACTAATTCAGGAAATAAGGAAAAGCTGATACAGGAGTGCATTTTTAAGTCAATACCCATGGACAGAGGAGCCTGGCAGGCTACAGTTCATGAAGGCACAAAAGTTGGACACCAGTTAGCAACTAAACCACCACCACTACATGGGTAACAGTAGGACCATAATGAAGGCTGAGCACCAAAGAACTGATGCTTTTGAATTGTGGTGCTGGAAAAAACTCTTGAGAGTCCTTTGGACTGCAAGGAGATCAAATCAGTCAATCAACCCTGAATACTCATTGGAAGGATTGATACTGAAGCTCCAATACTTTGGTCACCTGATGCAGAGAGCCAACTCATTGGCAAAGATTATGATGCTGGGAAAGATTGAAGGCAAAAGGAGAAGAGGGCGACCGGGGAAAAGATGGCTAGATAGCATCACTGACTCAATGGATATGAATTTGAGCAAAGTCCAAAAGATAGTGGAGGACAGAGGACCCTGGTGTGCCTCAGTCCATGAGGTCACAAAGAGTTAAACATGACATAGTGACTGAACAAGAACTTGGGTAACAGGGGCTCAATATTACTGGGGCTTCCTGGAAGTATATAAAATAATTCACCTGAGAACATACTGAAAGATTTATTCAATGACTCCCATCCTCCAATGGCTGAAGGTTGTTACTGAGAGTATTAATTCAATTGTACTTCTAGATTGCATTTATTGGAAGACTAAGAAGCATGAGAGAAGGCCTTGGGGGTAAAAATCAGAAAGAGCTCAAGCTTTATGGGCTTGATTTGGAACAGCTGCCAATAGGAAGTTGTCTGAACTCCCCTGGACCTGTCTACCACAATAGCAGTTGAAATCACAGCTATGCCAAGAGGCTATGACACGGGGCACCAGAGGCATCCATTCCAGAATTCTAAATCTTTTTCTTTTAATATAAATTTATTTATTTTAATTGGAGGCTAATTACTTTACAATATTGTATTGGTTTTGCCATACATCAACATGAACCGCTATGGGTGTATGTTCTAAACCAGAATTCTATATATACAGACAAACTATTCCACAGATAAGGTTTCACTCCACATGTTTTGTGATATTATCCCACCATATTAATTATCTTCCTACAAATATTAGTTGAGCTCCTATTATGTTCCAGATGTGTGAGTGTGTGCTAAGTCACTTCAGTTGTGTCTGACTCTGTGCGACCCTATGGACTGTAGCCTGCCAGGCTCCTCTGTCCATGGGGTTCTCCAGGCAAGCATACTGGAGTGAGTTGCCATGCCCTCCTCTAGGGGATCTTCCCAACCCAGGGATCAAACCCATGTCTCTTGCATGTCCTGCATTGACAACTGATTCTTTACCACTACCGCCACCTGGGAAGCCCATGTTCCAGATAACCTGGCAGCATTCCGAAGACCTAGAGATAAAAAAGTGAAAGTCTTGCTCTCAAGGAAATGTTCACTTATGTGATTATCTGACAAAAAAAAAAAGTTTATTACTTAATGTTAAATAAGCACCATTACGGGACAATGGAATGAAAATAGTTACTACTCAAACCTTGTGTGTGTGACATATTCAAGTCTGTAATGTTTCCTTTTCAAATTGCATATGTGAAACTGATCAGGTTCAGAGTTAGAATGTATTGGGATGAATATTAAGATATTAAGAATTCAGTAAGCAGGCAGTTGAACATGGAGCTGGAGTATTCAGTGTAGGCAGAGCCTCCTATCAGCATGTTGATAGTTGGTATTTTCCTGGCAGCTGAAGCAGCATACATTTGCTTTTACCTTCCACAACCTTGAACTGATGTTGACACAGCATTGAGAACCAAGCATCTGAATAGCCTGCATCATAGCATTAAGCCCCAGTGTCTGATTTCCTGATAATTAACAGACCTGCAGTGTATATACAATCATGAGATGTGTGTGTGTGCTCACACTTGCAGACATGCATGCATGCACATATGTCTACATTTCAGAAGATGAAAGACAGACCTGAAACAGATATGCTTGAAATACTCAAACTGTCATTCACAGTATATTTTATTATTCAAGGCCCAGTAAGGGCAAAAATCTCAGCAATGTGTTCTTGGCTATGTTTTGATATTTGAAATCCTTACCAAGATGCTCCTTTCTTATGCATCAACAGAGTCAGCTTTAACAATTTTTTTTATTTTGTATTAGAGTATAGTTGATTTACAATGTTATGTTATTTTCTGGTGTACAGCAAAGTAATTCAGTTATACATATACATATCTCCATTCTTTTTCAGATTCTTTTCGCATACAGGTTATTACGGAATACTGAGTAGAGTTCCCTATAATCAGAGTCATTGGTGTGTCATTTGAAGAGGGAAAGAATAACTCCTCTTTCAAAGTACATAATCTGTTTCACTAGAGTGAAATTGACCTTTAGCCATTCTTTCTTTTGTCACCATTTTTCTTTGGGATAGGGACACTGAAATCCCTAACTTTAATTCATCAAAGCAATTTACAAAGGTAAGGTGATAAAATGAAAACAGTAAGAGACTTAAGTTCAGATTCCATGGGTTTTGTACACCAAAACTGCCATTTACTATATAATTCTCTGTCATTTTACTTCTTCTCTCTGAGAAGGGTCCTTTTGTATCTTTGAGAAGAAAGATAGATCATGCCCAGTAGGTAGAATTCATGAGCAAATTAATGAAATGATGTATATGATAAAATACCTCTCTGGTAAGTGTCCAGTAAACACTGCTCATATTTTCTTTCTTGCATTCTGTGAAAGGAAGGCTGACAGCAGTGTGAGTGCTGCTGAAATGGGGGAGTAAAGATCCCAGAAAGAAGGGATTATTGTATTGCTGAGGGCTAATCCTGCCTTCCAGCTCTCATTAATGGCCAGTATAGCTAGAGGAAGACTTGTTTACCAAGGATGTGGACTCAAAAGCCTTTTGCCTTTTTCTGCTGATTGTCTTTTTCAAACTGAGCTCTGTGCCTCAGTTTCTTTGTCATCAAAATGTGGATGGTATTACTTCAACTATTACTTCGACTTAAGTTTATAGAATGTAGCAAGGATAAGACAACCAGCCAAGCCTCGGAAGTCCTGTAGCAGGTGCAGACAGGTGGAATGACGGTGGGCGAAGAGCCAGCAGCTCCACAGCAGGTTGTTGCATTTCCTTCTCCCGATTGCCGCCTTTCCTCTGCAGGCTTGAGATGTGTGTTCATTTTGAGAAAAGGTCCGGAAATAAAGCTTTGGAATTTAGGTCAGCCAACTCCAGTTAATTCTCCAGAACCAGACATCCCATTCCTCATTAGGCTGAGCGGTAGTCAGAGTTCTCAGAGGTGGAGGCATACTAATACGCTTGACAAGACTCTCTGATTCAAAGGGGGGCTTGCTAAAATAGAAAGATAAGGACAGCTGAAAAAACATGAATTAATTTTCACCATGGGGGTAAAGGGATGTAAATAAAAAGAAGGACCCCATTATTTAAAGAGGAGACTGGTACAATATGATGGCCTGAACTATTGAATTTTGTTTAAAATATTCTGATATAAGACATGAAGCAAGTCATAGGCAATTTGGAAAGTAAATAGAGCCTCATTGCTAGGGAGAACAGTATTTATTGATAAGAACTCAAGAGAAGAAATAGGTTTTCTGATTGGGATTGGTTATTAAACTTCTTTTGACTTTTGGATATGATAGAGTAGATAAAAAGAATAGTGGATTGGAAATTGGTATCAGATAATCCCTGATCTACTGGTAACTAGCTATATAGCCTTGAGCAAATATTTTCATCTTCAAAGGCAAAGAAAAAGGATTTATCTAGAACTGATGACCTCTAAAGTCCCTTTTACATATAACATTCTGTGGTTCTTTCTTAGTCAAAGGAATTATGGGTCAAAATGAGATTGTGCATGCATTTGCAATGTGTTATTGAGAATCCCAGAGATAAAAAGAACCCTGGAGTTCACTTTTGATAAATACATCATTTCACTGACTTTAAAAAATATTCAAAGAGGCTTGCATAGATATCTTTAAAATAGGGCAACTGAAATTCTAAAAAGGAAAACACAGAAACCATCAGAAGAGAGAGAAATATGTTTCAGAGCTCTTGCATGAGTTACTCCCACAATCTGAATATGAAATTTGGTTCTGAGCATCCTGGGAGACAAGGGAGAAGTTGAAATAAATTGGGTTACATTGCATTATTACAAAAAGATTATTGTGTGAAATGAAGTACAAAATTTGTCTTAAGAAGGAAACTTTTTTTTTAATACTAAAATTAAAATTTTACAAGGCACTAACTGTCTGGATCCTTACATAAGGAACTGTCAGTAATATTGCACAATGAACAATCTTAAAGAAGTTTTGTAAAATACATAGATAAGTTATTCATCATGGAGCTTCACTGGTGGTTCAGATGGTAAAGAATCTGCCTGCAGTGCTGGAGACCAGGGTTCAATCCCTGGATCGGGAAGATCTCTGGAGAAGGAAATGGCAACCCACTCCAGTATTCTTGCCTGGAGAATTCCATGGACAGAGGAGTCTGGCATAGAGTCTCAAAGAGTCAGACATGACTGAAACGACTTAGCACACACTAGTGCATCATGGCAACCCACTCCAGTGTTCTTGCCTGGAGAATCCCAGGGACAGGGGAGCCTGATGGGCTGCCATCTATGGGTTCGCACAGAGTTGGACACGACTGAAGCGACTTAGCAGCAGCAGCAGTGCATCATAGTTTTCTCATCTGCAAATTAGGAATAATTATCTCAGTTCAGTTCAGTCTCTCAGTCATGTCTGACTCTTTGTGACCCCATGAATTGCAGCACTCAAGGCCTCCCTGTCCATCACCAACTCCTGGAGTTCACTCAGACTTACATCCATCGAGTCAGTGATGCCATCCATCTATCTCATCCTCTGTCGTCCCCTTTTCCTCCTGCCCCCAATCCCTCCCAGCATCAGAGTCTTTTCCAATGAGTCAACTCTCCGCATGAGTGGCCAAAGTACTGGAGTTTCAGCTTTAGCATCATTCCTTCAAAGAACACCAAGGACTGATCTCCTTTAGAATGGACTGGTTGGATCTCCTTGCAGTCCCAGGGACTCTCAAGAGTCTTCTCCAACACCACAGTTCAAAAGCATCAATTCTTCGACACTCAGCTTTCTTCACAGTCCAACTCTCACATCCATACATGACCACTGGAAAAACCATAGCCTTGGCTAGACGGACCTTTTTTTGGCAAAGTAATGTCTCTGCTTTTGAATATGCTATCTAGGTTGGTCATAACTTTCCTTCCAAGGAGTAAGCGTCTTTTAATTTCATGGCTGCAATCACCATCTGCAGTGATTTTGGAGCCCAGAAAAATAAAGTCTGCTACTGTTTCCACTGTTTCCCCATCTATTTCCCATGAAGTGATGGGATCAGATGCCATGATCTTCGTTTTCTGAATGTTGAGCTTTAAGTCAACCTTTTCACTCTCCTCTTTCACTTTCATCAAGAGGCTTCTAGGGGCTATCAGATATGAATATAGATCTAGATGTGATATTTTTGCCTAAAATGGAGAATGTATGACTTAATGTGAATTAAAATTCTAGAGGTGGATCCAGGGCCTCAGATATTATCCTCAGCACTCAGTCTGTCTTTCTCCATCTGGCTTGCAAGCAAAAGCGGCCACAGTATCCATGCAGTCAGTGATTACAGGGAAAAAAAAAAAAAAATCTCTTTCCCGAGTCTAGCCAAAGTCCTCAACATGGCTTTTGTGGGTCAAACTTGTCAAACTTGTATTATGTCCTCATAACTGAACCAGTCACTCACTGCCTCATGGGTAAGAAAATGAATTCATTAGCCACGCATGGGTCAGGTGTCCATTCATGGAAGAAGGAGCTAGAATCAGTTCCTCCAAATCACATGAACTGAGAATGGTGTGGTAGGGTGATGTGGGGTGAGAAAGTGCTTCATCAAAAGCTAGAGATGCTGGAGAGAAAAAGCAACTGTTAGTAATTACAATCAAGTCATAGTCTTAAGTTTCTTTGGTCAGCATGGGATGGTGGCAAGGAAAGTTAATTGAACTGAAATTGGGATGTTCACTGTATCAAGATGGAATAGGCTAAAATATTCATTTTATTATAGGAATACCATTGCCAGTTGGATGAGAGTTTTCAGATTTCAATGGCTGAACTTCCTTCTTCCCTAGAACATTAGTATTTTTCTGTAGCACTAAATGTTATCTACAATGTTTCCACCTGCTGAACTCTTTTAATCAAAGGTCATCCATTAGATAGGTTAACATATCCCAACAGTTTATAAACACTTGATGTCTTAGGAGTTTCCCGCCCCTCAGAAGACTGTAAATTCTCTCTGATCCATTAGGTGTTCATCTCTTTGTTTAATTCTCAGAGGACAATTTTAGTGCCCCCATTTCTTAGTTCTTGGTGGAAGGAGGCTTCCTTCAGGAACCACAACCTGGTGACAAGCTTTCCTTCTTCACAGAGTTGTTATAAGGACCAAATGAGGTAGTGCGTCCTGTTTGTAAATTGCCTAGTTTGGCGATGATAGGCACTCAATATATACTAGCAATTAATATGAATATTGCTCAAACAACAACAAAAAAGGGAGTAAGATCAGATAATGATGAAGCCCATGTTATCCACTCTTTTCTTTTGAACGTCTTCTTGTTTACTGGTACCAGTATCTTCCCAGTGAGTCAGGATTATAAGCTCAGTCATAATAATTCTTTCTTGCATTTGTTTTCTAACATGTCATCAGTTGCCAAATCCCATGGTGCATCTCTGGAATATCTCTTACTTATTGTTTTCTTCTATTGTACTACTACTACACCAGTTCTGACCCTCATTCCCTTGTCAATTTACTCCAGAATAAAGGTCATCTTATTTTTCCTTATTTCTGTATTCTGTTTCTTATAGTCTGCTGCCAGTCTTAATCATCTGATCATGCTATGTCACTGCATAGATATGGACAGTCTCTCTTAGTGGCCTGTAGTGTGAAGCCTATCAAAACTCCTGACATTTGTATCACTGTGTGTTTTTGTGCACATTCAGTGTCTCAGTTGAGTCTGACTCTCTGCGACTCCATGGGCTATTGTCTGCCAGGCTCCTTTGTCCATGGAGTTTTCCAGACAAGAATACTGGGCTGGGTTACCGTTTCCTACTCCAGGGGATCTTTCCAACCCAGGGATTAAACCTGTGTCTCTTACATCTCCTGCATTGGCAGGTGAATTCTTTACCACCACGCCACCTGGGAAGCTTCACGTATATCTACGGCTCACCCCAGTGAGGTTTGAATCTAGGTTTCTTTTTGGCTTCTGAGTATCTTCTTCACAAAATCTATGCCTTAGCAAAAGTGAGCTAATCACATTTTAAAAATAAATTCTCTGTACTTCTGTGCCTATATTCATTTGTTACTCCACTTGGAATGCCCTTATTTCCTCTCATAGTATATCTAAATCCTATTTATCAAGGTCTGTTTAAAATGCTGCCTCCTCCATGGAGTCATCCTTGATTTTCAAAGCTAGAAGTGTTCTTTCCTTTCTCTAATTGCCTTGACATTTCTTCATTTTGCATATTATGTTCTACCTTATAATAACATAAGTATCTGTATGATTTTACTCATCATCTTGTCAGTTTTAAAGGTCAAGATCTATTTCAGTTTATTTATTTAGTCCTCCCAACAGAGAACTCATAGTCATAACTAAATTAATTGTAATTGTATGAATGAATTAATTTGTAATCCAAAATGCAAAAGCAATGGTTGTACTTTTTTACATTAATTAATTTATTTATTTTACTCTACAATATTGTATTGGTTTTGCCATACATTGACTTGAATCTGCCATGAGTGTACATGTGTTCCCCATCCTGAACCCCCCTCTCACCTCCCTCCCCATCCCATCCCTCTGGGTCATCCCAGTGCACCAGCCCTGAGCACCCTGTATCATGCATCAAACCTGGACTTTTTCTTCAAGCCAAATTTCAAACATTATGCTCGGGAAAAATAGTTACTTTGAAATGGAGAAGGGTGCATTCCACAATGATGGTTAACATCTTCATGCAACTTTAATCAGAAGATACTATACTGTGAAATATGTAAAAAAGGCAGATTCATATTAGTAGTTAAGAACTTGGTCTCTGAAACTAGACATCCTGGATTTAAATCTTGATTCTACTATCAATTAGCTGTCTGACCTTAGACAAATTGTTCAACCTCTGTTCAACACATGCTCATCTGTAAAACAGGCATTGTAAAGATTTGATGGCTTGTTACATATAAAGCACTTAGAATGGTGTCTGAAATATTGCAAAGACTCAGAGATGACTACTATTATAAGCTGCTGGAATTATGAAGCAAAGTAGAAAGAAAAACACTTCTGCCAATAAATCTCAACCCAGGAGAGAGGAAGTAAATAATAAATAAGAATATATTTGTCCTGACAATAAGTTTGATATAATTTATTCATTTTTCATTTGTATATTCTACAAACCTGGAAAATCTTTTTTTTTAATGTAATTACCTGAGGTGGGCAGAATGATCCCCAAAGATAACTATACTCTAATTCTTGGAAGCCATGACTATTGTGTTATATATTACTTAGTAAAAAAGACTGCAGAAGAAACTTAAGAGAGAGATCTTAAGATAGGATGATTGTCCTGGATTAGCCATGTGGGCCTAACCTATTCACATGAACCCTTAAAAGCAGAGAGCATTCTCTGGCTGGAGTCACAGAGATGTTGTAAATGAGCTAGGAAGGTGTAACAGAAGCTAGAAAGACTTGAAGTAGGAGAAAGACTTGAGAGCATCATTCATTGGTTTAGAGATGGAGAGGGCCATGTAACAAGACTCATAGTCTAGTTTGTAAGGAAATAGGAACTGAAACTCTGCCAACAATCTAAATAAGCCTAGAAGCAGATTCTTCCAGGAGCCTCCTAGTAAGAGCCCGGTGTGACTAACTTCTTGATTTTGGCCATGTGAGACCCTAAACAGAAAACCAACTGAGCCACACTGTGCTTAGTTTCTGATGTACAGAAACTGTGAGATAATAAATGGGTGTTTGAAGCTACAGAATTTGTGATAATTTGTTACACGGCAATAGAAAACTGATATGGCACCACATTATTTAAATAAAAATGGAATAGATCAAAAAGCAAACCTCAGTGAATTCTCCAGAGTACAAACATCATAAATCAGGTTCTGCACCACAAAGCAATAAAACTAGAAATAAATTTAAATGAAGGTGCAGAACTCCCAATTGCCTGAAAATGTTGATAATCATATACAAAATTCTTTCCTTAAAGTTGTTCAAAGAGAAAAGCTATAAAGTAAAAATACTTAAGAATACTGGTGGAGGGAGGTTCATGGGGAATGAAAATGTTACATGCTAAAACATTTGGGATAAGCAAAACTGTAGTGAAAAGCAAATAAAATATCTGAACATCTCAGGGGCTTAAAAATGAATTAATATTGTAACTCAAGAAAGTTGAAGGACAATAAAAAAGTAAATCTTAGCCACAAAGAAGGAAGATGTTGAGAAAAATAAAAGTGAATAAATGAATTTGAAAGCAGAAGGATAAACAGTAGATATGAAATTTTAAAATAATTTGATAACAATATAAAAGATAAAGCAATAGTATTTCTCTTTGTATAAATTCAAGTATATTTAATTTACAGTACTAGTTTCATATGTACAGCAAAGTGTTTTTTCAAATTATATTCCATTATTGGTTATTATAAGATAGTAAATATTATTTCTGCTGCTACACAGTAAAAGCTTGTTTCTCGTGTTTGTTTATGTATCATAGTTTGTATCTGTTAATTCTGTACTCCTAGTTTGTCTTTCCCTCCCTCTCCACTTTGGTAAGCACATATTTGGTTCCTGTATCTGTTAGTCTGTTTCATGTATGTGTGTGTGTGTGTGTGTGTGTGTATATACACATATACATATATATGTGTGTGTGTGTATGTATGTGCATGTGTGTGTATTCTTATATATATATATATAATATTTGTATTATTTTCAAAGTCAACTTATAAGTGATATCATACAGTATTTGTTTCTCTATCTGATTTATTAAGTATAATATTCTCTAGGTCTACCCAAATTGCTGTGAAAGGCAGTATTTCATTCTTTTTGTGGCTGAGTAATTTACATTGCATATCATCTCTTTTTAACTCAACAGTCTGTTGTTGGGTACTTGACTTGTATCCATGTCTTGGCTATTGTAAATATTGCTGCTATGAACACTATGGTATATGTATCTTTTCCAATTAGAGTTCTTGTATTTTCCAGATATATATATACCCAAGAGTGGGATTATTATATGGTAGCTTTATTTTTAATTTGTAAAGGAACCTCTGTAGTGTTTTCCATTATTGATGTTTAGCTGCTAAGCTGTGTCCGACTCTTTGCACCTGCATGGACTGTAGCCCACCAGTCCCCTCTGTCCCTGGCATTTCCCAAGCAAGAATACTGTAGTGGGTTCTTCCGGATCCAAGGATAGAACCCACATCTCCTGCATTGCAGGCAGATTCTTTACCACTGAGCCACTTGAGAAGCCCTTTCTCACAGTGGCTGCACCAATGTGCATTCCTACCAGCAATGTAGGAGAGTTCCCTTTCCTCCACACCCTTTTCAGCATTTATCCATTGTGGGCTTTTGCTGATGGTCATTCATTATTGCCAAATTCAGACTTAAATTGAAGAAAGTAGGGAAAACCACTAGACCATTCAGGTATGACCTAAATCAAATCCCTTATGATTATACAGTGGAGGTGACAAATAGATTCAAGGGATTAGATCTGATAGACAGAATGTCTGAAGAACTATGGACGGAGGTTTGTGACATTGTACAGGAGGCAATAATCAAGACCATCCCTGCCAGGGACCAGCCCCGGCTGATCCAGGGAATTCGAAGCGGGGATGGCGTTGGCGAGGATCAGGGAACAACTGCTTAATTAAACGTTTATTAAGGATATAAAGAGTGGTGAAATAAGGATAGCTCAGCGAAGAAATTCAGTGAAGAAAAGAGGCTGAATAAAATTCCAAAGCAGGGAATTTACGTCACCTACGAAGGCCGCAGGCGTCCTCCCGTTCTCCCGAAGGAGAGGAGACACTAAGGCCTCCCCGGTCAGATCTTAGAAGCCCAGGCAAAATTAGTAGGCTTGACGAGCTTCCCTGCCTCAGAGGAAAAGTTCAGCTAGAAGGTGAAAGAAAGAACGACATGGGGACACCAAATTCCGGTGAACAAAAGGACATACTTTATTTTCCAAAGCAGTTTTATACCTTAAGTTGTGCATAGAGGATAATGGGGGGAAGGGGTAGAGGCATGCAAAGACAGCAGTTCCTGATCCTTATCGAAGTCAGGCTTTCAAACTTATCATATGCAAAAATTTAGGTGATTTACATCATCTTCTGGCCAGGAAGCCTGTTAACATTTTAAGAAACTTATTTTTCTCTAAAGGTGATTATTCTAAAGTCAGGCGCCAGCCTCCAAAAAGCATTGGAGAAAGTTGCATTCCTATAGGGCAAAGGTGAGGTGGGCTCAATCAAGAAAAGAATTAACTCAAGGGTCCAAGATTACAAACATTGAGGCAACTGCTTACATTTCTTTACACCCATTATATCAATCAATACACCGCCAAGGACACAGTAGGTAAGGGATATGGAGACTTAGCAGCAAACATTGGCCCAACAAGTGAAAAACCCTTCACCAATACAATTTCTAATCAATCTTTTAACTACTCAAAGGAATCTGTGTTTAGACAGTTTAGAACATCTCCTGCCTCTCACAGTTGGGAGGCTCTGAACAATCACATGTTGCTGGAAAAAACCTATTCAGGCAGGCTAGAGGACTTCCAAAGGAGTTTGTAGGTTGAAACACTGTCACACCCAAAAATTATTAACTGCAGCTGTAAGCTAACTCTTTTTTCAGAGAGAGGTAGTGGGGGACAGCCCCCCGTAAAGTCAGAGGTGTAGGTGACAGCACAAAGCAGAAAGTAGGCAGACTCTGGTTTTGGGGGTAGATTGCTCGAGAATTTCCAGGGAGACTCCTGAGGCTTGATCCCGCCTTTGCGTATGTCAAGCCTCCTTCCTCATGACCTTTGCGATGGGCGGAGCTCGCTCCCCACACATCCCCAAGAAAAAGAAATGCAAAAAGGCATAATGGTTGTCTGAGGAGGTCTTACAAATAGCTGTGAAAAGAAGAGAAGCTAAAGGTAAAGGAGAAAAGGAAAGTATACCCATTTGAATGCAGAGTTCCAAAGAATAACAAGGAGAGATAAGAAAGCCTTCCTCAGCAATCAGTGCAAAGAAATAGAGGAAAACAATAGAATGGGAAAGACTAGAGATCTCTTCAAGAAAATTAGAGATACTAAGGGAACATTTCTGGAGAAGGAAATGGCAACCCACTTCAGTATTCTTGTCTGGAGAATCCCAGGGATGGAGGAGCCTGGTGGTCTACAGTCCATGGAATTGCAAAGAATCAGACCCAACTGAGCAGCTTCACTTTCACTTTTCACTTTCATGCATTGGAAAAGGAAATGGCAACCCACTCCAGTGTTCTTGCCTGGAGAGTCCCAGGGACAGGGGAGCCTGGTGGGCTGCCGTCTATGGGGTTGCACAGAGTTGGACATGACTGAAGTGACTTAACAGCAGCAGCAGCAGCAGCAGCAGCAGCAGCAGCAGCAAGGGAACATTTCATGCAAAGATGGACATAATAAAGGACAGAAATGGTATGTACCTAAGAGAAGCAGAAGTTATTAAGAAGAGATGGCAAGAATACACAGAAGAACTATATAAAAAAGATCTTCATGACCCAGATAACCACGATGGTGTGACCACTCACCTAGAATCAGAGGAAGGTGATGTCAAGTGGGCCTTGGGAAGCATTACTATGAACAAAGTTAGTGAAAGTGATGGAATTCCAGCTGAGCTATTTCAAACCCTCAAAGATGATGCTTGAAAGTGCTGCACTCAATAAGCCAGCAAATTTGGAAACCTCAGCAGTGGCCATGGGTCTGGAAAAGGTCAGTTTTGATTCCAATCCCAAAGAAAGGCAATGCCAAAGAATGCTCAAACTACCATACAGTTGCACTCATCTCACACGCTAGTAAAGAAATGCTCAAAATTCTCCAAGCCAGGCTTCAACAGTACATGAAGCATGAACTTCCACATGTTCAAGCTGGATTTGAAAAAGGCAGAGGAACCAGAGATCAAATTGCTAACATCCTCTGGATCATTGAGAACGCAAGAGAGTTCCAGAAAAACATCTATTTCTGCTTTATTTACTATGCCAAAGACTTTGACTATGTGGATCACAATAAACTGTGGAAAATTCTTAAAGAGATGGGAATACCAGGCCAGCTGACCTGCTTCCTGAGAAATTTGTATGCAGGTCAAGATGCAACAGTTTTAACTGGGCATGGAATAAAGACTGGTTCCAAATTGGGAAAGGAGTATGTCAAGGCTGTATATTGTCACCCTGCTTATTTAACTTATATGCAGAGTATATCATGAGAAATGCCGGCCTATATGAAGCACAAGGTGGAATCAAGATTGCTGGGAGAAATATCAATAACCTCAGATATGCAGATGACACCATCCTTACAGCAGAAAGTGAAGAACTAAAGAGCCTCTTGATGAAAGTGAAAGAGGAGAGTGAAAAAGTTGGCTTAACACTCAACATTAGGGAAACTATGACCATGACATCTGGTCCCATCACTTCATGGCAAATAGATTGGGAAACAATGGAAGCAGTGGCAGACTTTATTTTGGGGGGCTCGAAAATCACTGCCGATGGTGACTGCAACCATGAAATTAAAAGACACTTGCTCCTTGGAAGAAAAGTTATGACCAACCTAGACAGCATATTCAAAAGCAGAGACATTACTTTGCCAACAAAGGTCCATCTAGTCAAAGCTATGGTTTTTCCAGTGGTCATGTATGGATGTGAGAGTTGGACTATAAAGAAAGCTGAGAAGTGAAGAATTGATGCTTTTGAATTGTGGTGTTGGAGAAGACTCTTGAGAATCCCTTGGACTGCAAGGAGATCCAACCTGTCAATCCTAAAGGAAATCAGTCCTGAATATTCATTGGAAGGACTGATGCTGAAGCTGAAACTCATATACTTTGGCCATCTGATGCAAAGAACAAACTCATTGGAAAAGACCCTGATGTTGGGAAAGATTGAAGGCAGGAGGAGAAGGGGACGACAGAGGATGAGATGGTTGGATGGCATCACCAACGTGATGGACATGAGTTTGAGTAGGCTCCGGGAGTTGATGATGGACAGGGAAGCCTGGCATGGTGAAGTCTATGGGGTCACAAAGAGTCAGACATGACTGATCGACTGAACTGACTGATTCTGACAAGTGTGAAGTGATACCTCATTCTATTATAGTTGTTATTTGTATTTATCTGATTATTAGCAACATTGAGCATCATTTCATGTGCCTGTTGGTCATCTGCATATTGTCTTTGAAGAAATGTCTGCTTAGGTCTTCTCCCCACATTTTAAGTCTTTTTTTTTTTTTTCAATATTGTATGAGCTGTTTATATATTTTGGAAATTAAACCTTTGTAGGTTACATCTTTTAGAAATATTTTCTTCAGTTCTTTAGGTTATCTTTTTGATAATGGTTTCCTTTGGTGTACAAAAGCTTTTCAGTTTGATTAGGTGCCATTTGTTTATTTTTGCTTTTATTTATTTTGCCTTTGGTGATTGACCTAAGAAAATTTTGCTATGATTTATGTCAGAGAATGTTTTGCTTATGTAATCCTCTAGGTATTTCATGATTTTATATCTTATAATTGTACTTTAAGCCATTTTGAGTTTGTTTTTGTGTATGGTGTAAAGGAGTGTTCTACTTCACTGATTTACATGTGGCTGTCCAGCTTTACCAGCAAAACTTACTGAAGAGACTGTCTTTTCTCCATTGTGTATTCTTGCCACCTTTGTCAAAGAATAATTGATCATAGTTGTGTAGCTTTATTTCTGGGCTCTCTATTCTTTTCCATTTATTTATATGTCTGTTTTTTGTTTTGTTTTGCCAGTTCCATACTGTTTTCATTGCTGAAGTTTTGTAGTATTGTCTGAAGTCTGGGAGTGTTGTGCCTTCAGCTTTGTTCTTGATCCTCAAGATTGCTTTGGCAATTCTGGGGCTTTCGTAATTCCATACAAATTTTGTGATTATTTGTTCTAGTTTATTGAAAATATCTTGGGTTTTCTGATAGGAATCACATGATATCTACAGATTGCTTTTGGTAGTCTTTTGACAGGATTAATTCTTCCAATCCTAGAGTGTGGGATGTCTTAGATGTCTTTTTGTTTCTTTGAATCATCTTGAGCTTCCTTTATCAGTGTTTTATACTTTATCAGTGTGTAGGTCTTTCACCTGCTTAAGTTTATTCCTAGGTATTTTATTTTTTAGGGTGGGATTTTATTTTTTTTGGGGGGGGATGTTTCTTTTTTTAATTTTTATTTTATTTTTTAACTTTACAATATTGTATTGGTTTTGCCATATATCAAAATGAATCCACCACAGGTATACATGTGTTACCCATCCTGAACCCTCCTCCCTCCTCCCTCTTCATACCATCCCTCTGGGTCGTCCCAGTGTACCAGCCCCAAGCCTCCTGTATATGAGACAGCAAAAGAGACACTGATGTATAGGGTGGGATTTTAAATGTGATTTTTAAAATTTTCTCTTTGTGATATGTCATTGTTAGAAATGCATTGTTAAGAAATGTAGCCAATTTCTGTATATTAATCTAGTATCTTGCTATTTTTCTGAATTCATTCATTAGTTCTAGTAGTTCTTTTGTGAAGACTTTTCTTGCTAGCTCAGAGGTGAAGAATCCATTGCAATGCAGGAGACCCCAGTTTGATTCCTGGGTTGGGAAGTTCCCCTAGAGAATGGATAGGCTACCCATTCCAGTATTCTTGGGCTTCCCTGGCAGCTCAGATGGTAAAGAAGCTGCCTGCACTGTGGGAGACCTGGGCTTGATCCCTGGGTTGGGAAGACCCCTGGAGGAGGGCATGGCAACCCACTCCAGTGTTCTTGCCTGGCAAATCCCAATGGACAGAGGAGCCTGTAGGGCTACAGTCCATGGGGTCACAAGGAGTTGGACACAAGTGGATGACTAAGCACATTGTGTTCTCTTATGGTAGTTGTGGTTTACTTGCTAAGTCATGTCTGATTCTTGTGACCCCATGGACTCTAGCCCACCAGGCTCCTCTGTCCATGGGATTTCACTGGTAAGAATACTGGAATGGGTTGCCATTTCCATCTTCAGGGGATCTTCTGACCCAAGAATCAAGCCTATGTCTCCTTTATTGAAGGTGGATCCTTTACCACTAGCTGCCAGGGAGGTCTTTTTGTTCTCTATCCAGAGTAATATCATCTGCAAATAGTAATAGTTTTACCTTTCTCCTTCCAATTTGGTTACTTTTCATTTATTTTCCTTGTCTGATTGCTATGATTAGAATTTCCAATACTATGTTGAATAGAAGTGGTGAGAGTGTGCATCCTTGTCTGGTATTGCATTTAGCATGAAGACTTTCAGCTTTTCACCATTGACAATCATGTTGACTGGATTTGTGGTGGATGCCTTTTATTATGTTGAGATATTTTCCCTCTATACCCACTTTGTTGAGAATTTTTTCATGAATGTATCTTGAATTTTGTTAAATGTTTTTCTGTGTCTGTTGAGATGATCATGTTTTGTCTTTCATTTTGTTAATATGGTGTATCATATTGATTTGCATATGTTGAACCATGCTGTGACCCTGTGATGAATCCAACTTGATCCTATAGTGTATGTTTATGTAGTGTTGGATTCAGTTTGTTAATATTTTGTTGAGACTTTTGCATCTATATTCATCAGAGTTATTGGCCTGTAATTTTCCTTTTTTTTTTTTTTTTTTTTTTGTGGTTACTGTCTGGTTTGGATCAGGGTGATGGTAGATTCATAGAATTAATTTGGGTGTGTTCCCTCCTCTTCAGTCTTTTGTAATAGTTTGAGAAGGATAAGTTCTTTTTATATTTGGTAGAATTCCTCAGGGATGCCATCCAGTCCTGGAATTTTGTTTATAGAGAGATTTTCACTTACAGATTCTATTTCACTTCTGGTAATTGGTCTATTGAAATTTTCTGTTTCTTCTTCTTCTTTTTCTTTTGTATTTCTGTGGTATCAATTGTTGTTTCTCCTCTTTCATTTATTTTGTTGATTTGGGTCATTTCTCTTTTCTTTTTGGTCAGCCTGGTTAGAGGTTTGTTGATTTTAATTTTTAAGGAAAGACTGCTCTTCTTTATATTGGCCTTTTCTATTGTGTTTTGATTTCTATTGCCACTCTGGTGGTGGTTTAGTCACTAAGTCCTATCTGACTCTTGTGACCCCATGGAGCCTGCCAAACTCCTCTGTCCATGGGATTCTTCAGGCAAGAATACTGGGGTGAGTTGCCATTTCCTTCTCCAGGGGATCTTCTCAACCCAGGAATCGAACCCAGGTCTCCTGCATTGCAGGTAGATCCTTTACCAACTGAGCTACAAGGGAAGCCCTCTATTCCCACTCTAGTTTTGATTATTTCCTTCATTTTGCTGACTTTTTTTTTCCTCCTCATTCTTTTAGATGATAAATTGTTTTAGATTTTCCTTATTTCTTGAGAAGGGATTGTATCACTATGAAGTTTCTTCTTAAAACTGCTTTTGCTGCATTTCATAAATTTGTAAAGTTGTATTATCATTTTCATTTGTCTCAAGATATTTTTTGATTTCTTCTTTGATTTTGTCATTGACTTAATGGTTTTTTAGTAGCATGTTGTTTAGTCTTCACGTGTTCTTTTCCCTGTTTTTATTTCTGTGCTTGATTTCTAGTTTCATATTGTTGTGATCAGTAAAGATGCTACAAATGATTTCTATCCCCTTAATTTTGTTGAAGCTTATTTTGTGACCTAGAATGTGACTTGTTCTAGAAAATGGTCTGTGTGTGCTTGAAAAGAATGTGTATTCTTTTTATGTTTTTGGATGTACTGTCCTATAGATATCAATTAAGTCCAACTGGTATGTTTTATCATTATCTCTGGATGATCTGTCCATTGATGTCAGTGGAGTGTTAAAGTTTCACTGTTACTATAATCCTGTCAATTTCACCCTTCCTGTCAGTGTTTGTTTTATATATTTTGGTGCTACTATATTGGTTACATATATGTTAATGAGTATAATATCCCCTTCTTGTAGTGCTCTCTTTGTCATTATATATTCCCTTTGTTTATTTTCCTATATGGCCTTCTGAAAAATTTGTTTTGTCTGATATGCATCTTGCTACCACCATTTCCTTGTTGTCTGCATAAAAATATTTTTCTATCTGCTTCCTTTCATTCTCTGTGTGTTTCATCCTAAAGTGAGTCTCTTGCAGTCAGAAATTGTTAGTTTTTTTTTTCTAAATCCTATCTGCCTATCTGTCTTTTGATCAGAGTATTTAGTCCATTGCCATTTAAACTAATTATTGATAGGTATGTACTTATCACCTTTTAACCTTGTTTTCCTGATGTTTTAAGTTCTTTCTTTTCATTTTTTTTTTTTTTGTGGTTTGCTGATTTTCTTTTGTAGTCTGCTTGAGTTCCTTTCATTTTTGTGTGTGTATGTATCGTATATATTTTTTCATTACCATGGAGTTCTAGTAAGTTGACCCATAACTATATCTCTTGCTTTTAACTGATAGTCATTCAAATTCAAACACATTCTAAAAGATTGACATTTTAATATTCCCATCACCTACATTTTGTGATTTTTGTGTTTTATTTTACATCCTCATGCTTACTCTTTACTGTTAATTGTAGCTATAATCACTTTTATAGAACTTTTTGATTTTTAGTCTATGTATTGGCTTATTTATGTGATCTTCAATACTTTTTTTGTATTTGCCTTTCCTATTGTGATTTTCCATTTCCTATGGATTTTTTTCTCTTTAAAAAGACCCTTGAATATTTATTTTAAAGTAGGTTTAGTGTTGATGAATTCTTTCATTTTTTACTTTCCTCGGGATATGTTGGCTGTTGATGGAGAGTGTTTTTGTAGTATATAGTGCCTGTGGTGGATGTCAGGCAGGGCTTTCTCTCTGTTTCATGGCACCCTGTCAGGGACTGAGTCTACTCCCCAGTTTTGTAGTAGAAGCCCTGGGGGTCAAGTGTGATGAGACTCCACTGCCCTGGAGCGTGATTTCCCCAGAGGAGGTGATTGCTGAAGTAGGTTGAGGCCCACCCATGTGATCATGGAAAACCTATGTAGGTGTCTGTAGTTTCTCTCAGAGGCAGCCTGATGTTGCATCACTTTCTCTGTTGTGTTTGTTTCAGATTTAGTGCAAGGCTCTGGTGTGAGTTAACTTGGGCCTAGGACTCTAAGCATTGTGGCTACAGGAATTGAGGTGGTTCCCTGCTTGCTGCCTGAGATCTGGGCTCCCTCTGTGGCAGGGTCCTCCTGGGACCTTTCTGCTCCAGATCTACTGCCACCCTGTTACATGGAATGGGCAGACCTGGAATGCTCTTGCTTGGAGATGAACCACAAAGCAATGGTTTTGACAATAAACAAGGGTAAAATAAATATATAACATTAAAAATAAAAAGAGGAAATAACCATAGATAAAAGCTAAAAATTGTATATTGTGTATAGTTGTGCTAATAAATTTTAAGATATGGGTGAAATGAATGGTTTTATATGCAAATGTTAATTTCTAAAGTTGACTCAGTAAGAAAAACAAACCTAAGGAAAACCTTTTTCATGAAAGGAAATGAGAAAGTCATTAAAAATATTGAGATCAGAGAGTTTCACTGGAAAATTGTTAAAGACATTCAATTAGAAATTAATTTTCACATTATTTATATTGTATCAGACAGTAGAGAAAGAAGGGAAGTTTATTTTATGGAGGCGTGATTAGCTTAATAACAAAAACTGACAGTTCAAAAATAGAAACAGTGACAATTTTCACTTTTGAATGCAGATGTGAACATTTGAAGTACAATATTAATAAATAGATTCACAGAGTATAATGAAAGAATAAGAGATCATTAAAAAGTAAATTTTATTTCAGGGATGTGAGTTCAAATTTGATGATATTTACAGTAGTAGTAATAGTTTCAAAACAGTAAAATAAAGCATACGGTAATGTTGACAGATGTCAAAAATGACAAAATTCAACATCTATTACTGGTAAAAAAAAATGTGACAAATAAAATACAAATAAAAATATGCCTCACTAAAATACCAGTCAGAATCATATTTCATGGTCAAATACTATGGCCATTAATTTTATAATCAGGTTTAAGACAGGGATCCCAGAAATCACCAGTATTGTCTCAACCACCAAATTATAACTATATAATATAAAATGGTAAAATTACCATTACTTTCTCATGATTGTATATCTAGAAAAACCAGGAGAATCTAGTTATAGTTTAATCAGAGTAATATAGGTATTCAGTGTAATAGTTGACTTTGGAGTGAACTGAATCCTTTAAAAACCCATATATTGAAAACTTAACCCCCAATGTGACTTTCTTTGGATTTAGGGCTTTAAAGATGTCATTGAGTTTAGATGAGGTCATAAGGTTGAGACTCTAATATGACAGGATTATTTTCCTTATCAAGAAGAGACAACATAGAGCTCTCATGCTCTCTTGGTCTCCCTTTCTTTGGGCACATGTGGGCTGTGAACACAGTGAGATGGTGGCCAAGAGAAGAGGTCTTTGAACGAAATCTACCTCATTAGCACTTTGATCTTGGACTTACCTGTATCCAGAATTTTGAAAAATAAACGTCTGTTATTTAAGTGACCCAACCTATAGTACTTCTTATGGCAACCCAAAGTGACTAATACAGCTAGCAATTTCAGTAGACAAAATTGGTAAGGTTTTGGTATTGTAAATATTTGTTTGCATGTTTTATTTGCCCACATCCTTTATATATATATATATATATATATATATATATATATACATATATTTATATGTTTTAATATATGATTTTGTATCTCTAAAATACTTTGTTAAATACTTTTAAAATTAAACAAGGTAGGTTAGACAAATACTTGTGAAACTATTGAATAAAATCAGATTGTAAATTACTATAATTTTAATTACAATTATATATAAAGATTATATGCAAGTAAAATCTAAAAGGATGAACGAGTTCTATATGTACACATGCATCATCAGATCCCATTCACAGTAGCATCAAAAACATTAACAAAACATGGAACATATTAATAGGACCACTAAGAATTGAAAAATTTAGCCAAGGGACATATAAGACTTGAATAAATGGAGACGTGTCTTTTTTATCAGATTGTAAATATATTGAAAGTGAAAGTGTTAGTCAATCAGTCATGTCCAACTCTGTGTGACCCTATGGACTGTAGCTGGGCAGGCTCATCTGTCTATGGGATTCTAAAGGCAAGAATACTGGAGTGGGTTGCCATTTCCTTCTCCAGAGGATCTTCCCAACCCAGGAATCAAACCCATGTCTTCTGCATTATAGGCAGATTCTTTGCCATCTGAGCTACATTAATTCCCCCTTAAATAATGAATAACTAAATGCAATCTCAATAAACCTTCCAGTCTAGGATTTTTGGACCTTGTAAATGATTTAATGTTTACCTGGAAGAGTAAATATATTACAATAGCCAGCTGACTTCTGAAAAGAGGAAGCAATTAAGAGAATTGCCTCATCAGATTTTAAAACCTTTTATAAAGCTGAATAGAAATGAATACAGTGTGCTGCTGGCCTATAAATGGAACAGATTAGAGATTTCAGACAGAAAAAATTCAGTATTCAATGGAATTTACTGTCACAGCTCTACAGTTTGTAAGAATGATGAAGCTTTTGGTATGGATCACAACAAACTGTGAAAAATTCTTAAAGACAGAGATACCAAACTATCTTACCTGTTTCTTGAGAAGCCTGTATGCAAGTCAAGAAGTAACAGAACCGGACATGAAACAACAGACTGGTTCAAAATTGGGAAAGGAGTACAAAGGCTATATGTTGTCATCCTGATTATTTAACTTATCTGCAGAGTACCTCATGTGAAATGCCAGGTTGGATGAATCCCAAGCCGGAATCAAGATTGCTGGGAGAAATATCAACAACCTCAGATATGCAGATGATACTACTCTAATGGCAGAAAGTGAAGAGGAACTAAAGAACCTCTTGATGAAGGTGAAAGAAACGGGTGAAAAAGCTGGCTTAATGCTCAACATTCCAAAAATGAAGATCATGGTATCCAGTCCCATCACTTCATGGCAAATAGAAGGGGGAAAAGTGGAAGCAGTGACTGATTTTATTTTCTTGGGCTCCAAAATTACTGTGGACAGTGACTGCAGGCATAAAATTAAGACACTTGCTCCTTGGAAGGAAAGCTATGACAAACCTAGATAGCATATTTAAAAACAGAGGCATCCTTTTACCAACAAATGTCTCTGTAGTGAAAGCTATGGTTTTTCCAGTAGTCATGCATGGATGTGAGACTTGGACCATAAGAACACTGAGTGCTGAAGAACTGATGCTCTCAAATTGTGGTTCTAGAGAACACTCTTGAGAGTCCTTTCGACAACAAGGAGATCAAACTAGTCAGTCCTAAATGAAATCATCCCTGAATATTCAACTGGAAGGACTGATGCTGAAGCTGAAGCTCCAATGCTTTGGCCACCTGATGTGAAGAGCCAACTCACTGAAAAAGATCCTGATGCTGGGGAAGTTTGAAGGCAAAATGAGAAGGGGGAAGCAGAGGATAAGATGGTTAAATAGTATCACCAACTCAATGGACATGAATTTGAGCAAATGTAGATCGTAAAGGACAGAAAAGCCTGGCTTGCTGCAATTAATGGGGTCACAAAGAGTAGAACACGACTTGGTGACTGAACAACAATGCTGAGTTCAAATCCCTGCTCTGCTGTTATCCAGCTGTGTGACTTTTTGCAAGTTACTTAACCTCTCTGAGCATTAGTTTTATCATCTCTTTAACGGGAGAGTAATACTTACATCATAATGAAATAATGAATGTGCCTGGCACACAGTAAGCCCTCAATAAATGGTAGTTTCTGTATCTCTGTCTCACTTCTTACATAAAAATAAATTTCAAATGGATCAAAGATTTACATATGTAAAAAGTAAACAGGAATAAATATATGATCATGTTTTGTGGAAGACATTTCCAAGTATGGTGGGGAAAATAGAGATCATAAAGCAAAAATGGTACATATGACACATATAAAGTTAAAAGCTTGGTGTAGTAAAAATTGCCATAATTAAAGTTGTCTGAAAGACACAAAAGTAAGGAAAAGATATGCAACATGTATGACAATATAAGGTTTTCCCAAAATTAAGTTTTAAAAAAATCCTTAAAAGAAATATTGAAAAGATGAACTCCTGAACCAGGGTATATTAAAGATTGTAGACTTGGAGGATGTAGTTTTGGTAGTAGTGGTGGTGGGAGGAGGTGAAGAATAAAAAGTATTGTTTTTAGATAATTTAAACTATGATATGCCTATTAGACATGCGAGGTAGAAATTAGGTAGATTTTAATTATCCTTTATTTCTGTCTCTCGCCATTTTTCCCCAAATTAATTCAGAAGTTAGGTTAAATGTCATTCTCTCTGTCAAACCTTCCCTGACTCTACCAGCCTAAGTTACTTCTGTTATATATCCCATTGTGTTCTTTTGAAATTAATTCTCCTTGTAAGTACCATGGACTTCTGCACAACAGAAGTCTGTGATCTGAGACACTGGAAGATGGTAAATAGCCTGGCGATCAGCTGACAGTCACTGGTGCCCTTGCACTTGGGCTTGATTTCAAGTGTTGAACTGTTGCTCCTAGAGATCTATTAAGGAAGTCAGAGTCCCAGTCTTGGTGAAGATGGTGAGATGTAGAAATAACACAGACTCAAGTTATTATAAATCTTAATTCCAGGGGGAAAAGATAACTAGTTAAATTGGAGCACGAGATCTGAGACTCTAACAGAAATGATCAGATATTGAATTCACTGACTAGGGGTCAAATTCATAAGGAATAGAGCAAAAGTTTTTTCTGCATCTGGAGAAGATTTAACCTCTATATTCAAATATTACTAATTATGGGAATTATAGGACCCAGTGAAAGAGAGCAAGATGGATCACTATACCACATCCCTCCAAAACCATGGCTAAATTTAATTATTTGCCATTGTGCTAGGTTTTTTAATTAAAGTTTTGCATTTTTGATTATTGGTTGGATGTTCCCCACTTTTATGGAGTTTTGGCTTGAATAAATCTCTTTTCTATAAATATCTGTTGCCAGTGAATGGCCCTGCATTTACAGAAGCCTTGAAATGGAGCTGAAACATTTGAAACATGGGCCTTGTTTGGTAGGTGACAATAATTCCAGTTGCAGAGGGATGGTGTTATGTATGTGTTTGGCGAATGTCTTCATTAATGGCTTTGAAAAGAATTTAAATGGCATGTTAATTAAATTTGAAGTGATAGTAAAGGAGAAAGTGTTATGAACATTATTGACAATCCAAACAATAACCTCTCTGGGAGAGGTTAAGGATGTAAGCAGACAAAAAAGCCAGATTTAACCTATCCAATAGAAGTAATCATGCAGGGAAGATGATCAAAAATAAGATATTTTAGTCTAAGGAGAGCACCGACTGGAAATCAGCCATGCTGTGAGCATTTGGCAGTCACCAGAATAGAATTAGCCTAAATAAAATACTCAAGGAAGGAGTGAAAAGATTCGCACTGAATTTCTAACTTCTCTTTTTAAAAAAAGTACACTTTACTTTGAAGTCTTGTCCTAAGTATTGGTGTAGTTCATGGACAAAGGGTCACAGACTCTGGAGATAGACCTCACGATCAGGCAGAGTTTCACGTCTAGGAAAGTGAACAAAAATCTCTACACCATGGTTGAAATTAGTTATGTAAAGAAAACCTGCCCAGTGGTACCACATCTTAGAGGGTTCTTTGGAAAAGGATAACTGATGAGATTAATCTGCATTTTAGAAGTTGTTTCTCAAGGAGAGCTTGCTTCAGGACCCTCAGGAATGCTTTTTAAAATACAGTTTCCTAGGTACAACCCCAGACCTATTGAAACAGAGTCCCTGGGTATGGGTACATGAGATCTGCATTTTAAACAAGGGCTAGTTTTTTTTTCCTCTTATATAATATCTTTTGGGAACCACTGTTTTATATTATCAGGACATTGCACTTAATTGTCGGAGAAGGCAATGGCACCCCACTCCAGTACTCTTGCCTGGAAAATCCCATGGCTGGCAGAGCCTGGTAGGCTGCAGTCCATGGGGTCCCTAAGAGTCGGACATGACTGAGCGACTTCCCTTTCACTTTTCACTTTCACGCATTGGAAAAGGAAATGGCAACCCACTCCAGTGTTCTTGCCTGGGGAATCTCAGGGACAGGGGAGCCTGGTGGGCTTCCGTCTATGGGGTCGCACAGACTCGGACAGGACTGAAGCGACTTAGCAGCAGCAGCAGCACTTAATTGTAATGAACGGAAAGTGTAAATTAGGAACAATATTTTAATGTGGAATGCTTGTTATAATTATTTGAAATATAAAGACACATATTATCAGGAATTAGCCAACCCCACACATAGAAAGGAGAGACATAGGGTTTTCAGATTTACTGAACTTTGAAAATTTGAAAATGATTTACTGAAAATTTGAAAATGATTCACGTAGCTGCTGCTGCTAAGTCGCTTCAGTCGTGTTCGACTCTTAGAGACCCCATGGACTGCAGCCTACCAGGCTCCTCCGCCCATTGGATTTTCCAGGCAGGAGTACTGGAGTGGGGTGCCATTGCCATCACCAGATTCACGGAGATTACAATGTAAATGGCATCCCTTAGAGTTGTGCAGTGTAAACAAGTCAGTCTATGCAGGTACTCCAATTTAGTACATGCATGGCTTCCCTAGTGGCTTAGTGGTAAAGAACCCACCTGCCAATGCTGGAGATGTGGGTTTGATCCCTGGGTAGGGAAGATCCCCTGGAAAAGGAAATGGCAACCCACTCCAGCATTCTTTCTTGGGAAATCCTGTGGACAGAGGAACCCGGCAGGCTACAGTCCTTGTGGTCACAAAGTGCCAGATACAAGTGAGTAACTGAACAATAACAACAAATGATTCTGTTTTAGAGAAGAGAAGTTGATTAGCCTCTGTCACCCTCTAAATGAAAAAACTTAATTTTTCTTGATCTATATTCACCAGGACTTACAAATTTAATATACAGGGTACCTGGATGTTGAGATATGAATGTCACTGGTAATAAATGTATATCCTTTTATGATAATATACAGTCAAATTTTCATTCATAATTTATTCTCTTGTTATTTAGATTTTGGTGAATCATAGTTTTATAACCTAGAGTTGAAGATGGACCAAGAAAGATTTCACTAAAGTATTAATATATCAGTCTCATGAAAGCCACCC